>NC_081569.1:89048607-89408235 GCF_022355385.1 Mustela nigripes
GCGGGGGGAGGGGGTTTGGGAGAAGGGGGTGGTATTATGGACATTGGGGAGGGTATGTGTTTTGGTGAGTGCTGTGAAGTGTGTAAACCTGGTGATTCACAGACCTGTACCCCTGGGTTAAAAAATATATGTTTATAAAAAATAAAAAAATATATTAAAAAAAAAAGAAAATTTTGTAGTTTCCTGATAACACCTATAAAGGTAATTTACTTGAATGTCTTTGTTTTTAAAAATGGCCTTTCAATATCACCTTTGGACTATCCCAAGGGTACAATATTTGTTTAAAAGGGTTTGTAAAGAAAAAGTTAATTTTCTTTCCAACACTTTTTATTCCTCAAAAAAGCAATTAATTATTTCTAATATTGTTAAAAATATTCCAATAAAATGATGAAATAATTAAATTAGTTATGAATCTCATAAATGACTTTTATCATAACGCACTTTAGTATTAATAATTATTGCAAATATAAGGGTTTTAAGAGATAATTGCAAATATAAGGGTTTTAAGAGATAATTATTCCCAATATTAAGTTAAAACCATTAACCCCTGTTATTAGATATTTGTCTCTATAGGCTTATAAATACATAGTGATAAAATGTAATCATGGACATTCAGACATAGACATCTTTATTCCTAAAATGTTTATTGAAAGCATATTTTATCCCTACTACTTGACAAAAGAATCAGAAAATACTAGAAAAGCAAAATGATTGTGAAAGCCATGATCATTGACAATAGATTTTGCCCAACTCTTATTATTTATCCTTTTCTCTCTATTGGGAGAGAAAATGGTGGTGAGAGAAATGAGGGAGGGAAGATAGTAAGCAGGATAGAGGGGATTCAGTCTGCTGGGATAGGGCACATGACAGATGTAATTTTTTTTTATTTTTAAAGGCATAAAAGGTTTAGACTAAATTAAGGGGGAAAGAGTCCTAAATTTGAACCACTATATCTCAGTGTATTATCTAGCAAAGCTAAATGCTTGAAATTATAGAAAAGTATTAATTGATACAGCAGTTCCTCTGGCACAGATATTTGTGTTTGTGCACATGCATACATGGACATGGACATAAATAATTCCAAATTCAAGTAAAGAAACAAAGGAATGTGATATGCATGGTCAAAGGAAGAGAGAATAACTTAAAGGATACTTTTCTTTTTATGTATTATATTTATTCATTTGAGAGAGGGAGAGAGTACATAAGCAGGGGGGAGAGGCAGAAGGAGAGGGAGAAGCAGTCTCCTTGCTGAGCAGGGAGCCGGATGCAGGGTCCATCCCAGGACCTAGAGATAATGACCCAAGCTGAACGAAAGCAGACACTTAACTATCTGAGCCACCCAGGCACCCCAAGGACAATTTTCTAAGGCTGTTCATGACTACAATTCTAGTTCCCTTCTACTGTGAAAACAAACAAACAAACAAACAAAATATATATATATATATATATATATATATATATATATATATATATAAATGTGTGTGTGTGTGTGTGTGTGTGTGTGTGTATCAGGACAATGTTCTTTAATGTTCCTGACAAGGCATTCTTCTTTGTGGTGTCATATAGGAGGGTGCATCAGAATAGCACAATTAATCCTGAAGATCAGAGAGATGAAGATGTCTATGATACTCCATTTTCTCAATCTCACAACCCCAGATATTACTGAATTAGTTGACAGAGCGGGGAGAAATGACCGTGTTGTATAGTCTTGATGTTGTTTCTCTGAATCTGTGAGAATATACGGATGGACTATGAATTTTCCATGCCTGCCAGATGTACTTGTAAGGAAAGTGACCCCAACAGTTTTATTTCAATTGTGGTGACTGTTCCTTTCCATTCCTGGGTTAATTTTTTATTTCTCACACCATGTGCTTTGCTTAGGAATTGAAGCCCCTCCACCACAAAAGCTGCAGAGCTCTGTACTGGGGAATGTTGCACTGGCTGGAAAGTAAACATTTAAAAGCAAGACATGGGAAAGATTCCTAAGTTCTGAAATGAAAAGAACTCACAGAGACATGTCACTTAGATTAACACCAAATTAAACCAATGCAGATCTTACTTTTCAAAATATAAATGCAAGAAATTCAATGAGAAGGGCAAACCAGTCAGATCAAATTGCTGACTGAGCAACATTTCTCAAGCATCTGACTTACTTCTGAGAGTTCATTATCTATCTCAGATATGGAAGAGCCGTAGACAAAGAGAACTGCATGGTCAGTAGAGCAAATCCCTCTTCTAACACAAATTGCTATAGAGGTTTACAATAAACTACCAGCACTAAAGTGAGGGAAAGTAACTTCTATGGAAAAACAAACAAACCAACCCACTCACTAGAGTGAGTCAGCATTCTTTAGTAGGGCAGGATTTTGTTTCATTTTGCAAAATAATCTTAAGAGAACAGGTTGATTGAGCTCAATTGAGCATTGCATTGAAGAAAAGGAATTTTGAGTTTTACGTTTATGTTTTCTAGTTTGTTTCCTTGGAGAGCTCAAATAGATACAGGGACTTGGGGATGAAGAAGGGATTTGGGGAGTTTTTCATAGGACCATAAAATGAGGTAGGGACCTTGATAATGGGCCACCAGTAAAAATGAATGTGTCCAAGAAGTTTTAGGAAAAGTCGTGAGGATGCTTGTTCAAACTGGTTACTCTTCTATGCTCTAATTTCCTTTTATTACAGCAAAACTTTCACGAAATTTTTGTTATCATATAATACATTGTTTAATGGTGACTTGAGAGATGGCATACAATTCTTATTCACATCCAGGTAAAGGGAACCAGGAAGAATAAGAGAATTGAAAGAGATTGATAAATAAACCTGAAGCAAAGTCACAGAACAAAATGCAATAGGTAGCGAAAAAGAGAGGGTAAGCATTTACGAAACAAGAATGTGTAGATTCTAGAAACCATTAAGGAAACCCTGGGCTTTGAACAAGTCCATGGGATGAAAGCCCATGTTACTTTATATGCATATATTTAAAAAGGGGAGGGGGGCAGCACTAGAACAACAAGTTAGATGAGTACTCACTGTTGGTCCTCTTTAAAGAGACCTCTGTGCCACCCACTTAAATCCATCCCCAATCTCTGACATATAGCTAGAAATTTTTCAGCCTTTTTGGTAGTTACATATGGCTATTTGGAATTCTCTCTACTGGAATATGGGTGGTAGTGATATAAGCCAAATTCTGGCACATTAAAATCTAATATGTACTGCCTCCATTTCTTTCCCCATTTACCAGCTGTGTGCAAATAATTATGTGTTCTTAGGAGATGACATAGTCGCAAAATATAAGTTGCTTCAGTTACCAAATCACCACATGAAGGAAAACCATGTCTCTCTCTTGACCACTCACCTGACTGTATGGGTAAGAAAGAGTCCCTAGTATATTAAACCACTAAAATATTGGGAGGCAAAAGGGGGAAAAAGAGAGAGAGAGAGAGACAAGTCAAGAAATAGACTCTTAATTATACAGAACAAACTGATAGTTACCAGAGGGGAGGTGAGTAGAAGAATGGGTTAGATAGATGATGGGGATTAAGAAGGGCCCTTGTTGTGATGAGCACCAGGTGACGTATGGAGGTGTTGACTCACTACATTGTTACATTGTACTAATAGTACATTGTATGTTAAGTAGCTGGAATTAAAATAAAAATCTAAAAATATGTATATTTTTTAAAAAATTAAAAATTGAAATAATGGGATGCATTATTTTTCTGAGTCCTTTTCTCCTGGCTACCGTGTACTACTTTGTTGGAAGGTTGAGAAAGAAGAATGTTTACATGGGTGTAGGCATCTGACATATAGGTTACTCTGATTTTGTGGTTTTGACACATTTCCAGAAATCCTGTATATTCCTACTCTCCTTATTAATCCCAAAATACACAACATGAACTTCATGCTTTCTTGAGGCTGAAGATAAAACTTCCATGACAAAAATAATCGTGCAATCAAACTTAATAGGTAGAAAGGTAATTACACATAATACATTGTGATAAGGCTCTGATAGGAAATGTAAGCCTTAAGGAAGATAAGAGTTGGAAACGAGAGAGAGGAGCTATAACAGATGCATCTGGAGGGCTTGAATGTAGAAGGCATTCCAGACAATGGGTGATGCAGGTGTGAAAGTCAAAAAAGCAGTAATAGAGTGAGGTATTTTCTAAAAAACATAAAGTAATTAAGAGCTTTAACAATAGTATGTTCTGAAGTCCGAGAGAGAGAGATCCATCAGACTTCTTATGGGACCTAGGGATTAAAAAACATGACTCAGAGTCTTGAAGGCTGTCATAGGCATTGGAGAGTTTTAAGCAAAAAAGTGATGCTGTTGCATTTTCTGTGTAAGAAAGATCACTTGTGACCATAAAGAAGGTTAGATTAGAAGAGGAGAGACAAGATTGATGACAGAGAATGCCAATTAGGAGGTTGTTGCATTAATCCAGATAAGAAATAATGAGGCTTGAGCTATGCCATGGCACTGGGGATGGGAGAGAAGCAGTTTGGAGAGATGGTGAGGTGTTTTCAGTAATTGGATAGATCAGATTTGAATGCCGGCAGCTTACTTTTTAGAAGCTACCTTATTTACTTGCCAATACAATCTTCCCTGAGTCATTCCTGGAAGAAAAGTATATCTGAGATGTAGTATCATTTGTGGCCAAGCCAACTTCTACTGGTTTTAAACACTAGATGGTTATAAATAATGGGATTAATTACTTCACTATGTTAGTGACCCAAACAAAATTGCAGCTGGTATATAAAAAGTGTCATGTGTTCCCTTCAAAGAAATACAAAATAAAGGATGTAAATTTGCTCTGAGAATTAAAACACAGAATTTTCATAAAAGTATCAAGATAAAGTTACCTTGAAAAGACAGAAGTAGGTCTGCCTGGGTGGCTCAGTGGTTAAGTGGCTGCCTTCAGCTCAGGTCATGATCCCAGGGATGGGATGTAGTCCCACATGGGCTCCTTGCTCAGCAGGGAGCCTGCTTCTTCCTCTGCCTGCTGTTCTCTCTGCTTCTTGTGCTCCCTCTCTTATTCCCTCTCTCTCTCTCTGACAAATAAATAAATAAATAAAATCTTAAAAAAAGAAAAGAAAAGTTGAAAGTATCTCAAGCCACCAAGAAATGACTGAAATCACAATATATTGTTCTATATACCTCTGGTAACAAAGATCTGTGTTTTGGTTCTAAAACCAGTTATATGAGGCTGCTAAATATGAATTTACATCTAATGAGACCCTCCATTTTCAATTTCATAGTTTTAGGTGTTTGATCTCTGGTTATGCCCAAAGTTAGTTTAGGGAAGGATGGTTTTATTTTTTGCCTAGTCTTTAGAATTCTCCATCCTGGTCACCCCAAATAAACATAAAAGCTAAGTAAAGTTGATGTTTTTCTCATGTAATCTTCAATTGAAAGATAAGTCCTAGAGACTCCATCAACCCATCAGAGGTTGCTCCCTTCAATGCCTCCTTTTAAAGATATAATAAAGTGGCCAATTTATTCACATGGGAGGATTTACGGCCAGATCTTTCCCTTTGGAAGTTCAATAAGATAATCATATTTGTGAGACATCTGTTAGCTTGTCTTTCCTGTTGGTTACCCTCTTCCATTTTTAACCTTCTTCAAAAGCCTTCACAATTTTTTTAATTAATTTTTTATTTTTTATAAACATATATTTTTATCCCCAGGGGTACAGGTCTGTGAATCACCAGGTTTACACACTTCACAGCACTCACCCAAGCACATACCCTCCCCAATGTCCATAATCCCATCCCCTTCTCCCAAACCCCCTCCCCCCAGCAACCCTCAGTTTGTTTTGTGAGAATAAGAGTCACTTATGGTTTGTCTCCCTCCCAATCCCATCTTGTTCCATTTATTCTTCTCCTACCCACTTAAGCCCCCATGTTGCCTTCACAATTTAATAAAAGTAATTCCCCTCTAATTTGTATATCGACAGTCTTTTAAATATACCTCTTTCCTCTTTTTTTTTTTTTTTTTTTAGATTCTATTTATTTATTTGACAAAGAGAAAGAGAGTATGAGCAGGGGGAACAGCAGAGGGAGAGGGAGAGGGAGAAACAGGTTCTCTGTTGAGCAGGAAGTCTGATATAGGGCTCAGTCCTGCAACTCTGGGATCATGGCCTGAGCCAAAGGCAGATGCTTAACCAACTGAGCCACACAAACACCCATTACCTCTTACTGCCCCTTATAATGCAGGGAAGAAAATTGCAAGAGAACACTTAATTAAGTTGCTAAAATAGCTTTGTCATGTATTCACTGTATACACTGTATTACCGACAAGCTGCAAAGTATAGGCTCCATGGGAGAAGTAAATTTATCAAGAGAAGTGCCTAAAGAGTGAGTGAAGCATTCTCTGTCACTAGTTCTAGGCTCCTGAAGTAGCACTGGCTCTAGTAAAAATGTAGAGCAGAAAGATCATTTGAATAAGTCTGATTCTCATCAACTTAGAAAGCAATTATTCTTATTAAGACATTAGTCCTAGGGGAGCCTGGGTGGCTCAGTCCATTAAGCATCCAACTGTTGATCTCAGTTCAGGTCTTGATCTCAGGGTCATGAGTTCAAGTCCCTAAGACATATCAGCACTAAGTGCTAATATGCATTGTGTTTATTTTAAAAATAGCTTGAGGGGTGCCTGGGTGTTTCAGTCAGATGGGTGTCTGACTCTTGGTCTAGGCTCAGGTCATGATCTTGGGGTTATGGGATTGACTGTCAGGCTCTGTGCTGTGTGTGGAATCTGCTTGAGATTCTCTCTCTCCATCTTGGTCCCACTCTGCCCACGAGCTCTCTCTCAAATAAATGAATGGATAAAATCTTTAAAATAAACAAAAATTTAAAATGGCTTGAATTATCAAATAAATTAGAAAAGGATGATCTATAGTTATAGCTCAAAAATCTGCCGGATAAGAAATTTATAATTCTTAACACAGAGTGGCTATATTAAATCCAGGGAAATAAACAATTCAACCACTCACTGAATGAAAAACATAATTCTATGTTTACGGTGTGTATTAACTTCCTATTGCTGCTGCAACAAATAACCACAAATTTAGTGACTTAAAACAGGACAAATTGATTACCATATGTTCAGGAGGTCCAAAGTCCAAAATTGGTCTTGCTCGGTTAAATGTGAACTATCAGCAGAACTGTGTTCCTTGTGGAGGCTCTACAGGAGAATTGGATTCCTTGTCCCTTCTAGATCTTGAGCACTATATTTGGCTCAAGGTCCCTTGCTGTGATCACTGATCTCTCCAAACTGCTTTCATCATCACATCCCTTTCTCTTAGATTCTTGCCTCTGTGAAGACCCTTGTGATGATGAGGGGCCCAACTCTGTAAGTACAGATAAAGTCCCCTCGAGATCCTTCACTTAGTTATATCTTAAAAATTCCCTTTTGTCATGGAAAATAACATCCATAGTTCCTGAAGACAAAGACCTGGGCATTTTTGGAGGATGTTATTTAACCAACCACAAAGACTACACTGCATGCCTACTTAAATACTAGTCAGTAAAAAATGGACTGCTTGTTACTCTTCAATAAAAATAAATGATATGGTTGTAATCTCAAGTCTCAGATGACAGCCCTTTTCCAACATTATTAAAATTATTTTTGTGCATTTATTACAGGACACTCCAGAGTTAGTTTCCAGTTTGTCTCCATACTTGAACAAAATTTAGTGATTAAAAAAAGGGAGAAGATGACTTTATTCTAAAAAATGCTCAAGATTTGTCATTCCCTTGTTGTAAATGATAAGCAAGTTTTAACTTTAGGTTATAAATATCACAAGACACTATACCATTCCAGGTTCAGTTTAGAATAAGATGGACAGTTTGGGAGAAATACCCTGTTTTTTTAATTATTAAATGGAATTAGACACACACACAGAGATGTTTTTGAGTAGAATATGGACATGTTCTAATATCCCTGCACCCACGTATCTGCAAGTCACCTAAGCTGTATGACACCAGTGGCCAATTCAGGTAAACGCTGGCCTCTGGCCATGGACATATTTTAAGATGGTCTTTCTCAGTAGTGCTTTTTCTAATATTTTTACATTCATTTTTACCTAAATAAAACACTAAAAGATAATCTCCTGAGATATTGTCCTGACTATGCCAGCTGAGGAAAATGATATAAATTTAGCCAAATTAATCTGACATGGGATTGAATAGTTATAACGATCAAGTGGGAAAACAACCAACTTATTATGTTCATCTAGAAACATAAAAGTCTGAAAATAAAATCGAGATCAAAGGTTAAAATAATATATTCAAGAAATGCATTTTGTAGGGGTTAGTATAACTGTTAATAAATATTCTCTTTGCCCTATCAATTTTATTTTTGACAGTCATCTCCCAAATGTGACTCTTAGCCTCAAGAATGATTCTTTTTTTTTCATGTGACAGAATGGTATTTACACAAATTGTTCATTTTTCTTTGAAAATAACTAGAAAAGTATAGGAATGACTTTTTTTTTTTTAAAGATTTTATTTATTTATTTGACAGAGAGAAATCACAAGTAGGCAGAGAGAGAGAGAGGAGGAAGCAGGCTCTCTGCTGAGCAGAGAGCCCGATGCGGGACTCGATCCCAGGACCCTGAGATCATGACCTGAGCCGAAGGCAGCGGCTTAACCCACTGAGCCACCCAGGCGCCCTAGGAATGACTTTTTATTACCAACGTCACATAACAATCAACAAGAAGAAAACCAAATAAATATGAAAATAATCAGGGTGCTTGGGTGGCTCAGTGAGGCTTTCAGCTCAGGTTAGGATCTCAGGGTCCTGGAATCAAGTCCTGAAGCAGACGCCTTGCTCAGTGGGAAGTCTGCTTTTCCCTCTGCCCCTCCCCCTGCTTGTTCGATCTCTCTCTCTCTCTCTCTCTCTCTCACTCTGACAAAAAAATAAAATCTTTAAAAATAAAGACCTCAAAAAAAAAAAAAAAATAAAGACCACAAAACTCCAAATTTCATTTAAAATTGATTCAAAAAACACTCCTAAGGAATTAAATGCTGGTTTTATGTCCTTTAAATTGAAGGATAAGAAAGAAGTTATACTCACTTTTTGCTTTTAATATAGGTATACATTTAAAAATATTTCTACTGTATTAATAATTGTTTAAGACATCATACCACAGCCAATGTTTATCTGTTCTTAAGTTACTAATCTACAGCTTCAGTGTTCTTAGTAAATTGGCTTCACCAACACAATTATATGTTCAATATTTAACTAATGTGTATTGAGATATCACTATGTGCTAGTCAGTATGTTATCATTTCACCTGTATTGTCATTAAACAATACTCTCAGGCACACACCTAACAAAGCGGTGATTCAAATGTAAATCAGACTGGCAATATCCCAGGCTCTTACCTAATTTTTGTGTTATGTATTTTCTGGTTAGCTAACTAAAATGTGCAATAATGGTCTATAAATAAATCATCACAGGAACAATTCTTTTAACTTTTTGTGGAATAGTTTCCCTCAAGTAATAAAATTACTTCTTCATGGAAGTACATGGACCAAGTACTTTAAACTGCTTACCATATTTCAGAGAACAGATAAACATTGCTCAGATGCACTGCTTAGATGGCACTCAGTCCATACCAATATGGTGAGGTAGGATTTCCAGGACACCAACCCTCTTTTTTTTTTTAAATTCAAAAAAAGGTTCATGAGATTGGGAACCAAAGCCTGAACGTAATATAATTAGTTACATAGGACCTGGTGAGGAAAATTTTGTTGTGGTAATTTGATATATTTGATATGGTTTTAATAATAATAATAAATATTTATGATTTAATAAATAATCTCAAACAGACTTCCCAGCCAGCACGGAGACCATCCCATGACCCTGAGATCATGACCTGAGTGAAAACCAAGAGTCTGACACTTAACTGACAGAACTCAGCAGCCCCTAGATTCTGCTTCTTTTTTTTTTTTTTTAAAGATTTCACTTATTTATTTGACACAGAGAGAGAGTTCACAAGTAGGCAGAGAAAGAGATAGAAACAGGCTCCCTGCTGAGCAGAGAGCCTGATGAAGGGCTCAATCCCAGGACCCTGAGATCATGACCTGAGCCAAAGGCAGAGGCTTAACCCACTGAGCCACCCAGGTGCCCCTAGATTCTGCTTTTATACACTACAATAAAATAGCTTAAAATTGTATCCGACTTTCCAAAATTTAAAAACGTTTAAATATTTACTTTTCATGCAAACAGTTATTTGCATACATTCAATAAAAATCTGTTTTCCTTTCACCTGAATTTTTAAAATTTTTAAAGAACTTAGCAAACTCAACACCCAAAGAACAAATAATCCAATCAAGAAATGGGCAGAGGACATGAACAGACATTTCTGCAAAGAAGACATCCAGATGGCCAACAGACACATGAAAAAGTGTTCCATATCACTCGGCATCAGGGAAATACAAATCAAAACCACAATGAGATATCACCTCACACCAGTCAGAATGGCTAAAATCAACAAGTCACGAAATGACAGATGCTGGCGAGGATGCGGAGAAAGGGGAACCCTCCTACACTGTTGGTGGGAATGCAAGCTGGTGCAACCTCTCTGGAAAACAGCATGGAGGTTCCTCAAAATGTTGAAAATAGAACTGCCCTATGACCCAGCAATTTCACTATTGGGTGAAATAGTGAAAGCAATTTCACTATATAAGATAGACTTGACCCAGAATGCCATATTTGAGAATCATGCTCCTTCAATCATGTATGCATGATAAGTCACTTTCAAGTAACTTAGTTGGTTCCACTTATAGACTTTAGAAGAGAGTAATTTACCGATAAGCAGGTAAAATGTGGCAGAACCCGTATCTTGGGCTTACCCGTATCTTGGGCTTATTTCTGAGCCTCGGGAAATCAAATCACAGGGGCTTTAGCTGTTCAATCTGGGATTCCTTATGAAAACTTTTAGATAGACGTGAATTTTGTGGTCTTAGTAATTGTCCAATACTGCATGGCTCTAGATTCCACAAAGCAAACTTAAAGAGGCCCTAAATGGTAAATTGACACTCTTTCTATACCTGTATAATTAATCAGGTCAAATCTAATGTGACAGGACTTATTTTGTGATCAAGAGTCACTTCTTTTTTTTTTTTTTTTTTTTTTGTAGGACCTGATTTTTTCTTTTCTTTTTTTTAGTTTCTTTTTATTTTTATTTATTTTCAGAAAACAGTGGAAGAGATTATGCTGAGTGAAATAAGTCAAGCAGAGAGAGTCGATTATCATATGGTTTCACTTATTTGTGGAGCATAACAAATATCATGGAGGCCAAGGGGAGTTAGAGAGGAGAAGGGAGTTGGGGTAAATTGCAAGGGGAGGTGAACCATGAGAGACTATGGACTCTGAAAAACAATCTGAGGGGTTTGAAGTGGCGGGGGGGTGGGAGGTTGTGGTACCAGGTGGTGGGTATTATAGAGGGCACGGATTGCATGGAGCACTGGGTGTGGTGAAAAAATAATGAATGCTGTTTTCTTTTGAGATTATTATAATCACAAAATGGGGATTGGATGGGTGTGAAAGACTTTGAAAAGTGTAAAGAACAGTGAGCAGAGTACTAACCAGACCACCTTTTCATTATCTCTGAATGTAATTCAGAGATAATGTCAGCTACTTCATGACTCTATAAATTGGAACAAACTGATAATAATGCAGATTATTTTTGATTACAGAACTTCAAATTTATTGTATTCTATGGAATACCATTGATTATTGCCTTGCGTATATCCATTTTGCATGTGTTTGTGAATGCATTCCACATTTCTTATTCTCAATATAGGCTTCTGCTCTGAATTCTCCTTTGTATCAGCTATGTGTATTATATTACCAGCTCCCTTCATTAAGGGAATAATAATAAGTTAAACCATATTTAGGACATGTTCACTTTATGTAAACTCAAGCACACAATTATACGCTATTTTAACAATATTTCTTTAACATAATAAATGCATCCAAATAAAAATAATAAATTGGACATTATATTTAAAATATGATTTAGTTAAGGGTAATCAACTTATTGTTATAAAATTTCTGTTGTGCTCAAACACAGAGAGGATAACTCATAAACTATTGAGGATATATAGCCCATGTAATGGATAATCCTTAGTGTTTCAAAAAACAATCATTTTTACAAAAAAAAAAAAAAAAGAAAACAAAAACCAGGCCTTGAAAATCAGACAGATGAAGGCATCTGTTAAGTGAATATAATTTTTACTATCAAGAGAATTCTTTCTTATATGGAATAAAAAAAAACCTGTAAATATAAACAGGCAAAGAGAACCCTGATTTTTTTTTTTTTCATTTTCTGTTTTACCTTACGAGGCAGATCAGGCCAGAAAGTCTGAAAGGGTAATTAGAAGATCATTCTACTCACTATAAAGCCCGAGTTTCTCTGGAATTACAGCAAAGATGCTTGGAGGTTTCCAGAGCTAATTAAAAATGCTAAGAAGCAAATTAACACTTTCTCTCTAATAAACTGCAAACACACAGTTAAGTCCTTTTAATAATGCTCCAAAGCCTCCCAAACAGATTGAAGTAGACAAAGCAGAGAATTCAAAATAAAGGCAAAATGCTTGGAATATTTGGATGACCTAAGACTGAATGGGAGAAAGTTCAATTTCCATCCAAAGTCAGATTACAGATTTTTGAATAGAACAAAGAGAAGTTAATAAAATAAAAATGTAGTAACCTATTCTTCCTTTTGGTATTTTTTTAATACCATTTTGATTTATATTGTTATGTTTCCTTTTATTGTTACTATAACTACTTCCTTGTCATTTTCTGCATCTGTGTCATATCTCTCTTATTTTCTGTTGGTTTTCTAGCATCTAGTACAGTACAAGACCAGAGCAAAGCTTCATTTTCTTTTTAAACAAATGAATGGATGAATAAGTTAAAAAATGAATAGGTTGCTGAAGGAAATATGTGTGGTAGAACAGAAATATGAAGAACATATTTATGATTTCATTACAGATAAAATAGTTTAATTTGTAATAATTATTCATTTGTATAAAAATGAGTTTGTAGGTCTCATTTTTCTGTCACCTATTTTTCAAAACATGTTTTCTTTTTTAAACAATATGCAGATCACATTCCTTTCCCATCCCAAAACCTCAATGGGCTCTAAAATCAGTTAAGCTAACGTTACAACTCTGCCCTTCATTAATGAGTCCCTGACTTCCCCAACTCTTCTCCCAATTTGCTCTCTTAACTTGGCTTCAGTCACAGTAGCCACTCTGT
The DNA here is from genome assembly GCF_022355385.1 of Mustela nigripes. Taxonomy (NCBI): domain Eukaryota; kingdom Metazoa; phylum Chordata; class Mammalia; order Carnivora; family Mustelidae; genus Mustela; species Mustela nigripes. The sequence continues at coordinate 89,061,872 of NC_081569.1, forward strand.
GTGTCTCGGGGTCATAAAGACTCTTTCTTACCTCAAAGTCTTTGATTTTGCTCTTTCATGCACATAGAATTATGGCCCAAGTTTATCTGGAACTGTGATCAAATACCAATTTATTGGAAAGATCCTTCCCAAGCATAGTATCTATAAAAGGCTCATTCTCCTTTACAGCTACTCCCTGTTTATCTTGCTTTACATGTCTTCATAGCACTAATCTGCCACCTAAAATTATTTTACATATTTAAGTGTTTACTCTCTCCTCCTGCCAAAAATAAGCCCTCAGTCTGAGCCATTCACCTCTTTATTTCCCAGGGTATAGAACATGCCTAAAAAGTACTATATATACAAGAGGTATTTGCTGAGTTAATTAACATTTATATGTAGATATATAAATGTATACTTTATAAGCAATAGTGTTTATAGATGGTGAGATTCAACATTACAAAGGTCAAATTTTGTGTGGCAATTAGGAGTTAGTTGGCTTATCAAATTAATTTGTAAATTTGGTGTAATTCCACCACACACATACAAACATACACACAAAAAAGATTTCTTTTTTTAATTTGCCAATTGTTTCTAAATTTTAAATAGAAGATTAAATGTACACAAATAGTTAAAATAATTTTGAAAAAAAGAACAGAATGGATGAATAATTCTATCATATATCAAAATGTTTTATGTTTAATTTTATCAAAACTAATCTGATTACATCAGTTTGATATTGGTGCAGAAATAGAATAGTAGATATTGAAGCAGAATACAAGGTCTAGAAAAAGACTATAGTCAGAGTTAGATAAACTTCGAGGTTTGGAGGTATAGTCCCCACAAGACTGTCCTCACTTCTGACACCAACTCCAAGTTTGGGGGGATTCCCAAAACTACCCTCCTGTTACGTAATTTGCTGGAAGATTTCAGAAAACATACTGAAAGCCATTATATTCATGGTCACAAGGTTTATCACATGGAAAAGGTACAAATAATGACCAGCCAAAGAAAGATGCATAAAGCAGAGTCCAGAGGGAGGTCAATATATGAAGCTTGAGGTCCTTTCCGTGTAAGTCATGGATGTCTGACAATACTAACAAAGTACTGTCAACCAGGTAGCTTGCATGAGCATGCGTATCTGACTTATGTTGACACTCTAGACTAATTGATTGTCCATTGGTTAAATTTAGTGTCTAGCAGCACCTCTCCCCAATGGTTTGGTTTCATACTAGATGGGGATTCAATATCTCATTGGCATAAACTATCAGGTGTGGTCAGAGGGGTCCATCATAAATAAAAACAAAAGGAAAAAAAATCCTATTCCTATTTTATTTATATATGTTTTAGATAAATAAAAACAAAAAAAGAAAATGAAACCTATTCCTATCACTCCTATTCCTATAACTAACCTATAGTTACCTTCAAGAAGCCCAGGACCAAAGCTGAAACTCTTTTTGGTCAAGGCTAAATTCTTCACTACACAGATGTGTGTATTTGTGGATATTTGGTATAGGACAGGTTGATATCGTATGTGGGAAACAGATATATAGTACATCATGTTTTTGAAATTTACTTTCCTTAGGGGAAAAACAAATAAAACTAGATCACTACCTCCAGCACTAAAAGTAAATTCTAGATGGATCAAAGATCTAAATGTGGAAAACAAATATTTACAACAGCTGAAAGAAAATAAGTAAAACAATGTTATGACCCTTGAGGTAGAGAAGAATGAAGAAAAAGAAAGCACAGGGGCATCTGGCTGACTCAGCCAGCAGAGCATGCAACCCTCAATCTTGGAGTCATACGTTTAAGGCTGATGTTGGAGGTAGAATTTACTTAAAAAGTAAATAAATAAAATAAAACTTTTTTAAAAAGAAAAAGAAAGCACATACCACAAAGGAAACAATAGATAAATTGAGCAATGAGAAATTTAAAGACCTCTGAACAAAAAAGACTACAAAAATGTTGACAAGCAACAGTCTAGGAAAACATATTTGCTGATAGTGGTGAGATCAATTTTCCGAACCTCTATACATCCATAATAAGGAATAAAACAATTAACACAACCTCTGCCTTCAGCTCAGGTCGTGATCTCAGTGTCCTGGGATCAAGTTCTGCATCAGACTCTCTGCTCAGTGGGGAGCCTGCTTCCCCCTCCACCACCCCGTCTGCCTCTCTGTGTACTTGTGATCTCTCTCTCTGTGTCAAATAAATAAATAAAATCTTTAAAAATAAATAAACACAGTAGAAAAGTAGGCAAAGGATAGGGGTAAGGGATTTATTTGAGAAGAAATGTGAATAACTCCTGATTTTAAATTAATCTGTTTATAAACCAAATTATAATTAACACTTACTTTCAGTTTATTTAACTGTATTTTTGTTAAGAAAAGAGTACCAGACCCTACCCCCATTCCCAAAGTCTTCACTGTAACAGAAAGATGATACCTTTCCTTTCAGCCCGTTGCCTTCCAAATCCTTTCAATAGTCTACAGCTCAGACCCACAGCCTAATTAACTGATAGTTTAAGTTCATCTTTGCAGGTTAATTAGCTGGTGGTTGAAATTACTTACTGACTTCTACTTCAACAAAAATCATCATAGATATCTTTGTTCCTTGGCACAAAGTCATTTCACAAGGACCATTTCAGAAAAGAGCTACCACTCAGTCTGTTGGTTGTAGAAGGGAATTTCTGAGCATAATACAAATTTCTGCAAAGGTGTTAATCTTGTCTTTTCTAACAGTTCTATGGAAACACCAACTGAATAGTGAAATTAGGGGGGAAATATTCATTTGTTCTAGCAAATGGCAATAGAGAGCAACACTTCCTGGAAAAATCAAATAATTTGAGCTATATGTAATTTTTAATTGACTCTAATGAAGGAAGGGCAACTTGAATATAACTTTCTGTCAGTGAAGGAATAGCTTGCTTATGTGTTAAATGGCAGAAAGCATAGCTTCACAAAATCTCAATAATACTCCCTAATCTGAAAAACAAAGACAAATGTTGGGCAGACAGAAGGTGCATTTGGGCAGAACCAGCTATTCTAGAAAGGGTGTCACAGGTTAAAGGCCACTGGTTTAGATGGATATGCCAAACAGAAAACATTACTATTACTAACTTCTAACAAGGGAGGTTATGTTAGGCAAAATGAAAGCATCACCCCATTGAACTGCTGGTTACCACCTGAAATTGAGAAGATTTCTTTTTCTTTTTTTTTTTTTAAAGATTTTATTTATTTATTTGACAGAGAGATCACAAGTCGGCGGAGAGTCAGGCAGAGAGAGAGAGAGAGAGAAGCAGGCTCCCGCTGAGCAAAGAGCCCGATGCGGGGCTTGATCCCAAGACACTGAGATCATGACCTGAGCCGAAGGCAGCAGCTTAATCCACTGAGCCACCCAGGCGCCCCAAGAAGATTTCTTTATTGCAATGCCCAAGCTAAGGGATGTGGCTTCCTCTACACGGGTGCTGTTTCTTCTCTGTTAGGGCTGCTTTTAGTGCTGAACCAGCAAAGTCACATAATGACAAATCTAAACTCTTTTCTCCATTACTATAGTCTCTTCTCCCTCACTGATTAGGATTTACAAACTTATTCTAGTGCCATTGCAAGGATGCGCAGGAAAGTACACATAAATTTAAGGTGCCTATATGAATAATTAGAAAATGCTTTCTTATGTAATAGAATTATTGCACAGTGGTAGGAAAGCTCATGTAGGACTTTTAGCTTGTGATCTCAAAAAGATAGCAAGGAATGTCATCTGTGGTACTAGAATTTTGTTAAGGAATCAGAAAGCATTGCTAAATAAAGAAAAGTTATTTTTCATATTGGCAACATTCATTGGTGAACTTAACATGTCCTGCTGTAAATTTTTAATTTCAAGGGTTTTTAAAAATCCTATAGAGAACCAGAAAACAAAAACAAAACAAGTAAACATTTTGTCTTCATTCTTCCCAACAAGTATAAAGGTCATAACAAAGAAGAGTGTATATTAATATAACTAACCTTTATAATAATTCTCTGCCTCTGCTATCTCTGGGAATAACTGCTACTCAGAAGGCTAAGACTCAAAAATTTTATGATCAGCAAATTGCCCTTCTATATGAGCACAAGAAAAGATAAACACACACGCACACTTATTTATTAGAAAATAAACTTCCCATGCATACTTGCCAGTAGAAAAAAATGCTTAAAGGTATATTCCTTTTGGCGCGCCTGGGTGGCTCAGTGGGTTAAAGCCTCTGCCTTCGGCTCAGGTCATGATCCCAGGGTTCTGGGATTGAGCCCCACATCGGGCTCTCTGCTCAGCAGGGAGCCTGCTTCCTCCTCTCTCTCTGCCTGCTTCTCTGCTTACTTGTGATCTCTGTCTGTCGAATAAATAAATAAAATCTTAAAAAAAAAAAAAAGGTGTATTCCTTTTAAGCAGATATACAATTCAAGAATGGAGAAATCGGGGAACAAAAGTAGTGGTGATTAACAAAAAAAAGAATATTTTAAAAAACCTTAAAACAGGATGGATTCTAAAATAATCCTTGTTAAATTTCAATATCAATTATCAAGACAATTTCTTTGAGAAAAATTTTTGTCAAAATTAATAAAATTATTCTTCATCTGAAAGTTAAGATTATATTTTTTAATAGGAAAATTAAACAGAAGGAAAGGAGGAATGGAAATTGTATTAAATTTGTAAGGTCAGAATGGAACTATTTCAAACTTTATAGTGATAATTAGGAAAATGCAAGTCGAACTAATATTTTAAGTCTGAATTTTATTTTATTTTTTTAAGATTTTATTTATTTATTTGACAGACAGAGATCACAAGTAGGCAGAGAGGCAGGCAGAGAGAGAGGGAGAAGCAGCCTCCCCGTTGAGCAGAGAGCCCGATGTGGGGCTTGATCCCAGAACCCTGGAATCATGACCTGAGCTGAAGGCAGAGGCTTAACCCACTGAGCCACCCAGGTGCCCCTTAAGTCTGAATTTTAAATAACTGATAGGTTAAAAAAATGAGCTGTACCCGCAAAAAACCCGAGTTTTAAAGTATTTACTTTCTCATCTTCAGAAATTTAAGTTCTTTAGCAATCAGGGAAAAACATTGTCCCAGTTCAATTTCTGTTGACTTCCCTTATATTTCTTAGCCTGCTCCTCTCCTCAGACAGAGATCATTTTCTTCTTATTTTAATTCAGAGTCCTAACAAGTTTGATTTAGTTTGACTTACTGTATGTGTTTTTGCCACAAGATGGATTTATTTTCATTTAGACATGCTCATCGGCTCATTTTGTGAAAATTTAAAGTACATTAATTCTAAGTATCCCAGGGAAGAACTAAAACATTTGTAGTTATTTATTCAAATGCCAGTGGCAACTATCGATGTGGGACGTTTGCTTGGCCTCAAAGAAGAATATATTCATTTAAAGTAGTAATACTGAAGAAACTTGCTTAGAAATTTAACTTGGTGTGTACATGTGTGGATACATGTGTGTGTGCCTTTGAGTTCATGAGGAGATTTTCTGAGTGAAAAACCAAGAATAAACTAATAGAACAGGATACTACCAGAAGAGGACCGAGGGGACCACCTGAGTACCAAAATAATCCCCCTGTCCCCATTATGAGGAAGCACCTTACCTCTCATGATGACCAAACTCAATTGTCTCAGACAGTATAATAACTCCTTTCTGTGATTGATGGTTCACCCCCACAGAAACCCTACATGAACAGATGGAAGCTAAGGCCTCAATTCTAGTGGGATTCTTATTTTTCCTCCTCACACCAGGGAACAGTATCACCCCTTTGTATCCCAGCTCCACTAGACACATGAGCACAAAGTTTCAGGGTTAGAAATACAAATCACCTATGCTGGTCTTTGGAAGTAATGGTGTGTAGGGAAATTCCTACTTCTACCAGCTGGTTTCCAGACCCATGTAATCTAGTTAAGGACACAACAACATAAAATGACCACTGTATCTTGAAGGGTACACTGCATTTTGAAGGATAATGCCCCATTCTCACAGGCAAGCTGGCACCTCAGGTACACCTGAAGGAGGCTATTGGACTGCACTGTTTGGTGACAGTTTCAGGGTTGTGTAGTATATGATAGAACCAGTGTTTCCCATGGTCATTTCCATGGGAAATGGTTCTATCATATACTACACAACTTTCGATGCCATGATGGAGGGAAGTGTCCATTTCTACTTGGCTTTTTTCTATTGCATTGGTATTTACTGGACTGGTTAAAGAACCAATGTGAAGACTCTGCCAAATGCTAAGTATGTCCATTACAATTATACCACGGTGACCTGGAAGAACATCTGGTGTACCAAAAATACAATGGACCCTTTTAGATGGACTTCTATTAGAACTCCAATATTACCTGACCCCCAAATAGCCATAGGTAGCATAGAGCTATGATTGTACTAATTACCTGTGAATTGGTATCAACTCAGATAACTTTCAAAAACCTAGGTTATTTCTTTTCCATCTTTTCCTGTATATTCTGTACATACAAGAGAGACCAAGAATGCATGAGCCAAAGGCTGAGGTTGGCTTTCTGTGTGTGTGTGTGTGTGTGTGTGTACATATGTGTACATATACCATATATATATATGTATATATACACACATATATATGACATCAAGAACACATGTATGTGTATATGTACATATATATATATATATGCATGTAGATGGATAAATATAGAAAGATATCAGTATATAAATGTAAAATATGTATATATAGGTAAAAACATCCTTGCTGGATGCCCATATATTCTGCCCCTTGGGTACTGATTCTGTTAATCAGCTCCAAGGATCTCATTGATAGGGCCTTGGTACCATTCAACTGTGCCACTCATGTATTAAGATAACTACGCTTAACATTGCTTCTAACAGATAAGTGCTTCCACTAAGCTCCACAATTCTGAAATTCTATTATCTGCATTGTTACTAGAAAACCCAATTCTTTAATAGATTTCCTACCATCACATTGACCTACAGAGAGCAACAACTAATGAGCTTCTCAATACGTGCCTCTCCTTATTGACTTGGTAAATGGACTATCCTCCAGCCCTTTTCTTTTCTTTTCTTTTTTTAAGATTTTTTATTTATTTATTTGACATAAATCACAAGTAGGCAGAGAGGTAGGCAGAGAGAGAGTGGGAGGCAGGCTCCCCGCTGAGCAGAGCCTGATGTGGGGCTCCATCCCAGAATCCTGAGATCATGATCTGAGCTAAAGGCAGAGGCTTTAACCCACTGAGCCACCCAGCCCTCTTATGTAATATAATCAGTTGGGGAGTTTGGGGTCCTGTAGAATATGCCCATTCTACCATGCTTACTTCTCTTATTATTTTACCTCTTCCTTTCAAGACTGTCATAGCAGTTCTGGAATCATTTAATGCGTGCCTTCACTTTTATAAAACCTCCAAGATCCATCTAAGCAGTATATTAGAACAATCTGGATCCTTTCCAGAATTTAAATCCTATGTCACAGGAAAAAACCCCCATATGAATAAACTCATAGGTTAGGGAAAAATCTCAACATCATCCAGCTGGGATTATTAACAAACTGCTCCATATCTAACTTTTTTTTATTGATTGATAGATTGTTTGATCCAGGCCTCTTAAAACCCTCATTCAGATCCACAGCCATATTCTCATAGTTCCTACTGGTAATGTTTTCTAGATCCTAGCATATAGTATTATTAGCATATAATGCTCTTAAAAAAAAAAAAAAAGGTCTTTTATAAAAAAACTGGTCTACAAATACTCCCTTTGAGTTCTGCTAAGATTTGCCCCAAATATGAAAATCTGAGTTTGAGACTCTTAATTGCATATATCCAGTATCCTCATCCCAAACTGCACATCAGATCACAGTCATCTTAGGTCTCTGATTTACCTGGTCTAAGTAATAAACACCTTTGAAATTCTGCCACTCCTAAAATTAATATTCAGCTCTGTCTGCTGTGCAAATGCTGGAGAGTAGGCTCTTGAAATGCTGCCAAGGAAGCCCTCTCACTCTCACACCGCGCAGGAAAACATAAACTAAAATAATGTGCATCATCTAATAACAGAATATGAGTAAAAATTAAAGTGGTGATAACTTTTTTTTTTTTTAAAGATTTTATTTATTTATCAGAGAGAGAGGGGGAGAGAGCAAGCACAGGCAGACGGAATGGCAGGCAGAGGCAGAGGGAGAAGCAGGCTCCCTGCCGAGCAAGGAGCCTGATGTGGGACTCGATCCCAGAATGCTGGGATCATGACCTGAGCCGAAGGCAGCTGCTTAACCAACTGAGCCACCCAGGCGTCCCAAGTGGTGATAACTTTTATTATTGGCACAGACACGGGCAAAAAGAACTCATGTGTCTTGCTGCTATAATTATAAATTGAGAATGTACATTGGTATATTCACATTCTTTTGAATAGAAACATGGGACTAATTAATATGACAGATCAGATTATAGTTTAGCAAATATTTATCCCCCTTTCCCCTCCAACTTCCATAGAAGGAGTACATTTCACCATTACTTTGACACTGGGCATGGCTAATGATCTGCTATAGTCATTGAGAAGTTAGCATATGTGAGATGGGGAGAGACTTCAAAAGTGTGTGTTCCTTTCTCTTGCCATAAGAAGAGCCTGCCTAAGGCAGTGGCTGGTGCCAGGAGGAGAAAAGAGAGGAGTCTCACCCAAGCCGCAGCTTAGAGCAAAATCCAGCTGAATGTGGCCTAGACCAGCTGAACAGCAGCCAACTGGCAAACATGCAAGTGAAAAATGCATGTCTTCTGTTACAGGCTACTGGGTTCTGCAATGATTTGTTACATATCATTATTATGTAAATGAGTTATTAATATGACTTCTTAAGTGGAAGACATACGTAATATGACCTGGGAATTCCACTTCTATCTATCCTGGACAAATCCACCCCGGAGTATGTGAGGAGACTTGTAAAATGATGTCTCTGGTAGTATCGCTTGTTCTGCGTCACTTGACTCGCCTGGAAGTTTAATGTTTTTTTTTTATGCCATGCTGCCCTTTGAAACACGTGAGCCAGCCAGCACGAGCTGAGATGGGTGTGTCGTTTTCTCACCCTAGGTAACATGATCATTAATTTCTTTGGCTTTCAGGGTCACAGCACTACTATCCACTACACTTTTTAAAACTTGATTGCCATTTCATAAATCCATAAATTCAGCTACATTTCAATATTTTTCTATAGCTTTATCACACCTTACTCGTGTTACTTTGGTACTTTCCAAAGTGGCCTCATGTACATTCAGTAAATATCCTCTTCCCTTTCCTGAATATACCATACTTTTGATTCATTAACATTGAACCTCTGGCCAACAGCACTATAACACATGCCTGAATGGAGCTTATTGAACACACATATTTTCTTCATAAGGCACATCATAGCCTTCTTACACTTGGGAACACTAGATAGCACTTCAGTGCTGCACTTGTGAGCCATTTTAAATAGCAAACTCTATCTCCCAAGTGAGCTAGGAAAATTCGGAGTGGGAGACTGTGGACAACGAGAGACTGTGGACTCTGAGAAAAAAACTGATGGTTTTTTTGGCGGGAGGATGGGGTGAGCTTGGTGGTGGGTACTAAGGAGAGCACATATTGCATGGAGCACTGGGTGTGGTGCACAAACAATGAATTTTGGAACACTGAAATAAAATAATATAAATCTAAAAATAAATAAATAAATAAATAAATAAATAAATAAACAAACAGCGAACACACCAAGAATGTAAAAAGCAAAAGAAATGTAAAAAAAAATGTGGCTCTAAATAAATTGCTAAAAGCTAGTTATTTATAGCATGACAGCTGAAACAAGAAGGCTGAGCATCGCCTTGTTCAAGCTCAGCTAGAAACAGGTGCATTGGGCAACTCCAATTTTCCGTGCCCCTACACCAGCCTGTGAATGACCATGAGAAGTGCCATGAGTATTTGCTTTGGCAATACAAATATATTTTAGCTAGTGGGCAAATTTGCAAAGACATGCCCCATGAAGAATGAGGATCAACTAAATTTAGTTTAAGTAAAATGCAAAAATACTCATGGGAATGATCTTACCAAACATCAGGATAGTGCTTACATCTCGCAAAGGAGGAAGTGAAAAAGATGCTTATATGGGTCTCAGCTTTATTTTTAACATTTTATTTTTAATAGAAAAGAGATCTTAACCAAATTCTGTAAACTGCTGATGTTCCTATAATCTCTGGTAAGTATAATTGCTTTTAAGTTTTGGAATATTTGAAGTGTTTTCTAATTTTATACACTTTTTATTCACAATACAAATTTTTATTTAAGTAAAGAAAAAGGCTACTGTACAAATATTACTGTTCAGGTGCAACCCACAGAGACATGGCTGTAGATGCTTAGCTGTATCAGAAAGTGCTTCTGTAGATTTTTAGGTTTAGAGATGACACCATCTGGATACCTTGGCTTGACCCACACAACCACATCTGGTTCTAGTAGGTCGATCCTATCCATTTGGTTTCACAGAGCGATGCAGCTGGGCTGCACATTGTGTGGTTGTCCAAATAACTCAATCTTAAGAGTGCCAAGGGATGGTCTCAATCATTACATAGATCTCATCTGGTTTATAACTGATAGAATGAACCTCAGCTACAATCACATCACAATCTGGACTCTGGTTGAAGCTTTAGGAATTTCTATTGATACCAACAAACCGATGTTCCTTCTTATGGTTCAAACAGTTCAAACAGTGACCTGTACAGCTTTCCAAATATTGCAGTTGATCTGTCTTCACCCAGATACATATTCTCTTACGCATTCTCTTTACACATTCTCTTAGGAAGAAAAAAAATACTGGGAACTTGAGCTAGGCTATCCATCTTGGCACAGAGGACATATGCTGAGATACCAGCTAGTAGAAGCACAAATCTGGTAAATGAAGTCACAGAGGTACCGACCTCCATTGATTCCTGAATAGGAATCCGTTTAGAAACCGTTCAATTATAGTTTTCAAAGAATATTTTGACTGTGGGCTACTAATATTTTTGGTGTTCAGTTGATTTAAAAATTTAAATCCATTAAGGTATTCTGAGAAATCACACAAACAAACTCTAATTATTGATATGTTCTTCACATGTATCTCCTACAGTCTGGGCCAACTCTGAACTAGTGACCTCTACTTCTTACAAAACATTGATTTACTTCTTTTCTGGATATTCCATCCTAATACAATGCCAGCTGTTTTCCTGGCCAGGAGGTAATCTGGAATTACTAGCTGAATACTGACAGAGGAAGAGGTTATCTTTAGCTACTGCTTTTCCACACAGATCACTGTTATACCTTAATATTAAATCTTCCAGGAACAATAGCTATTTCTGATCTTTCATATTGATCCTTCCTAGACCTTGACAACTGTTGCTAGAAATTATATTTATAGCCCAATCTTCACAAGCTCAAAATTATGACTATGTTATTGTCAGCACTCAGAAACTGCATCATGCTACTATGCAGAATCAGATTTGGAGGGAACGGAAATTAGATAGAGAAGGTAGAAACTTCCAGAAATGTAAAACAGATTCTTATTTTCTTCCTTATTTCTTAAAAATTATATATTAACCATCTTTTGCCTAATTTGATAAGAGTGTCCTACTATAAGTTATAGGTCGATACACAGTCATCTATATGCAAGTCATTATGTATAGATAATGGTACAGTAAAGAATTTGGCTTTACCTAAGGAAAAGTCAGAAAATTAGAAAAGCTTTTGCTCTGGCTTTTGGGAGACGAATTCTAAAACCCTGGATTTCTCCAGTGATAGGTGTACCTTTTTTTCTTCGTGGTGGTCCCCTCAGAGCACACCTGATATTTTATGGTAATGAGAAGATTGAAGATGAAACTGGCCAATGTGACAGTTTAAGGATGGGAAACTGGACATACTGAAATAACCAACTATATGATTTAGGTTGGGGGCTCTGGATTATGTGAAATCACCTTGTCTCTGGGAGGTGAGGGGGCTAGATATTGATTTCTACTATGTGGACAATTAATCAATCATGCCTCAGTAATGAAGTCCCAATAAGAACTTTGGACACTGAAACTCAATGAGCTTCCTGGGCTGACAATATTCTTGTGCATTATCATTTATCAATAAAAAAAGTAAGGTATACTAAAGATAAATAATGCTTTGTGTTTGGAACTTTCCTAGACTCTGAGATATCCACCTCTTTTCTTAGTTGATTTTAATGTATCCTTTTCTTACAGTAAATTAGACCATCAGTGTAATCATTTTCATTGAGTTTTACTACTTTTCATTGAGTTTCACTACATTTCCTTTAGTTTCACTACATTTCTAATGAATTATTAAAACTGAGGATGGTTTAGGAACCAAACTTCTGCCTCAGGCAAACTTGGCAATCTGGAGGACTATGCCTTAACTTCAAAGTCTGGCTAATTCAGGGTAATTATATATATATATATATATATATATATATATATATATATATATATTCTGAAAATAGAACCAAAAATTTATTTTCTAACAATTGCATAGAGGGGGTATAGATCAAGTATTATCAAACCAAAATAAATCTTGTTATATATTTTTAAATATGTAATGGGTTTATAAATACTATAGTCTATTACAATAAGATAGCTTACTTGTATTCCTTGGTATATATTCCCCAAAAAGCACATCCAGAATTGTTATAAAATAACATTTCCCAAAGTAATGCACTCTTTAGATGGATGCTTGTTGGAAGAGGTCATCCAGAAGACATGACTACCAGTTGACCTCTGAGCTGGACCTAAGTAATCAGAAGCTTCTCATCCACACCTTGTTCTTGTACATTCTACTCACTCTTCCCATACTAGGGGCTGCTTTAAGGATATAACCTTAAGAAAGTAAGGTATTTTTGAGACTATCTTGACTGAATATGTGATTGAACTCAGTTAAGGTCTCTGTAAATGTTTGGGATTCTGGCCGATGAATACAGAGATCTACTCTTCTTGTAACCACCCAAGACCAGCCTCTTATATAAGTTCCTTTGCTTATTAAACCTGTCACCCACCAATCTGGAGTGGTTACCTCTTTCTTTAGTCTCTTCTTGCACTCTGTGAACAAGGGTCAGTTTCAGATTTTGCCTGAAAGACCCCCAGGGTTGTGAACAAATAATACTTCATACAGATTTTGTTTAGGTTCAGCTGATACTGGATTGCCCCTGACTTAAAAATCATTCTGGGAGTACCTGGGTGGCTCAGTTGGTTAAGCAACTGCCTTCGGCTCAGGTCATGGTCCCAGAGTCCTGGGATCAAGTCCCACATTGGGCTCCCAGTTCCATGGGGAGTCTGCTTCACCCTCTGACCTCCCCTCTCATGCTCTCTCTCACTTTGTCTCTCTCTCTCAAAAATAAATAAATAAAAATCTTAAAAAAAATCATTCTGAACAAAACAATTCAGCAATGTTGAATGGAAAAGAACTTTAGAGTGTTAATTGTTCATCCTTTATAAACTGGAACAGAGTCAAACCAATTATGCAAAGAGAATCAAGACTCTTTCTGTGATTGTGTCCTCAGATCACCTAAGACTAAAAGAAGAAACAATTTATATTGTGGTACCTCTGTTACTGAGGCATCTGTCTCCCATTAAATAAAAGCAAATAAATATCATGACAGTAACCTACTTTTAGCTTGATTATTTGTTCAAGTGTATGTGTATGTTCAGCTAGTAATACAGAATAACTTTAGTATCTATTAGTGAGTGTGATTTTGAACTCATTAACAATCAAAATCCCAGCTAATAGAAACAGTATTCATATTACATATGATATATTATGTATCATACCTGTCTTTCTGTATTCTGAAATATATTCTATACAAAGCCAGACTCACAAAGAATAGAGCAATGTGACAGTGACTACTCATTCTCTACTAATCATTTTGCCCAATGAAAATTTTAAAAGTAAAACCCCTCATTTTTACCTGGATACATCGCTACTCAGGATAAATGCAGCATTTTCTACTACTTTGTCCTAGGTATGCTTGTGTGATAGAGTCTTTCTTAATGACAACTTTGAAAGAACAAAGTAACTACCTTGTCATACAAAGATACAAGCCTACAAAGATGAGAATACTGGGCACGCGGGTGGCTCAGTGGGTTGAGCCTCTGTCTTCAGCTTAGGTCATGATCTCGGGGTCCTGGGATTGAGCCCTGCATCAGGTGCTCTGCTCGGCAAGGAGCGTGCTTCCCTCTCTCTCTGCCTGCCTCTCTGTCTACTTGGGATCTTTGTCTGTCAAATAAATAAGTAAAATCTTAAAAAAAAATGGAGTTTTTTCCCCAGTGGTATTCCTTTTCATTAATGCTATATTTCCAAATGATGGAGGGAAGAGCATGAGTATAGAGTCAAAGCAGTTGATCTGCTAAGGGTCAAATCCGTGATCCTTATGAGATTTTAATTTGGTCAATTATAAAGATATTGTTCAAGTTGTTTATTCATTATGGCATTATCATACTATGCATTCATTTCTACCAAGACAAATGATCATGCTACCTAGTGATGTTCTATTTTCTCAAAAATTTATCTCAAAAATGTAATAAATTGTATAAATTATAAAGTTTCTATTTTTTCAAACTGACTGCTTGCAGGTTGTGACACATGTATGCTTTACTTACAGAACATATGAATCATTCTTGCAAATACCTTACTTTATCCTTAGTTCCATTTCACTACAATCTTGTTTTTCTCTGCTTTCAATCTATAGTACAAATATGTCACATTATATGCTATATCTCTTCTAGAACAAGCAGAAGTAGAGTGAAGCACTATCTCATTTAATCCTAAATATGACTTTTTAAATTCATTATTTACGCTTTCCAGAGAAAAGACAAATTACAGGTAAAGACAATCAAAAAATAAGTAAAGAACCTAAAATTTAAACATATATTTAGCTCCATACTTTTTCCAAGTTATCATGTTGTTTTCCTTTGGACTTGATGTGGGAGTAAAACGATATTATTCTAAAGTCTAGATCAAATTAAGTTAAAAGATGAAACAGGCCTGAGGTTAAGCTCTAAAACCTTGACCTGACAGAGTCTCATTTTTATGTCTAACAATGTTGAAAAGGTTATTATGTGTATAAGTAGCTCTAAAAACTTTTAAGAAAACTGTGACTTTGATAGAGAATTGACATATTTAAAAAAAAAAAAATGCAAACCAGGGGCTCCTGGGTGGTTCAATCAGTTGACCATGGACTCTTGGTTTTGGTTCAGGTCATGACCTCATGGTTCAGGGTATTGATCCCCAGGTTGGGCTCCATGTTCGACAGGCGTTCTGCTTGAAGATCTCCTTCTTCCTCTGCCCCTCCCCCTACTCATGAGCACACATGCAGCCTCTCTCCTCTCTCTCTTAAAAAAAAAAAAAATCTTAAAAAAAGTGCAAACCACTTCAAAAGTTCATGATATGCAACAATTTCTAATATTTCTGAAGCTGCTGAAATAAATGAGTCATTAGGTTAATATGACATAGGAGCCCACAGCTGGAGAGGATACCTGGTCTGCCATGCAGTATCCAGCTTTCCATCCAGTC
This sequence comes from Mustela nigripes, assembly GCF_022355385.1. Classification (NCBI taxonomy): domain Eukaryota; kingdom Metazoa; phylum Chordata; class Mammalia; order Carnivora; family Mustelidae; genus Mustela; species Mustela nigripes. The sequence continues at coordinate 89,077,405 of NC_081569.1, forward strand.
TCCTTGCTCTCTGTCGTCTTTATGTTGTCAGTCACTCGTGAAAATAAAAATAAAACCTTTTGTTTGTAGGCTAAAAAGAGAACACTTAAAAACATCTTGCATATAAAGTTAAGAGGTCTAAAGATGTCTTGCATATAAAGTTAAGGGATCTAACACTAAAAATGTCTTGCATATAAAGTTATCTAGAAGGAAGTTTTGAATAAAGAATAGAATAGCAAATTCTGAAAGTGTCCAAATTTATGACATTCAAAGCTACTGTATGCATTCACACAATACAAACAGTTCATGGAATGAAAGCACCAGGGCAGTTTGCTCAGTGACAGAGACAGAACTTCAGTGAAATGTGAAAAAAATCAGGTAACTTACCTTTGAAGTTATGTAGTCTGAGGAAACACAGGACGATTTCAGAGCTCTCTGCATGTGTGAAAGTACAAGAGAAGAGACACGGCACTGGCCTTTCTTTCTGAGGAGCAGGGGAGAGGGTTGTGAGGAGAAACAAGGGTTCAACACTGATGAAATTCACCTGGTTTTATAACAAAATGTCTGTAGAAGGGGAGCAATGCAAATACTGATGCTTATATCGTGGCAATGTAGGATGTTTGAGCCATGCCTACTCTATGATAATATTAATCTCAATTCACAATAACAAAATAAAGAAAAATCTCTTCTATTCAGATAGTCTTTTAGAAACTTTGCATCATTGCACATTTATTTTAACGTGATTTCACAATTATACATGTGTTTAAGTGATAATTCACAAATTTGAGGTCTTAAAAAGATTATAAGTGATTTTTGGTTATGAATGTCAGGATTCTACTCAGATTTCTTTGGGCAAAGCCACTTAAATTGAAATGATCCCTAGCCCACTGACATCTTTGCCACAACCAGTCTTCAAACTGTTTCATTTTAACAATATAACTGAAATCCAGCTGGCTCACACTCAATTATAATAAAAATCCAAAGTGTTGCTAAGTGACTGGGGAATAGAATATGAAATTCTGACAAGAAATATTCCCTCACCCTTGATTGAGGATAGTAGTGCACAGATGGTGAAGGTGATGTGCATTCTTGGGCCTTTCAAAGACTAATTTCTTCTCAATTCCTACATAGAAATAATCCTTAATATAAAAAATAATAATTGTCATCTTTAATCTCTGTTTCAAAGTGCCCATTATTAACTCCTACTATAATTTAGGTTTTATTCAAGTCATGCATTCATCCTTGCCTCTTGTTTAGACTACTGCATACACTTCCAATTCTACTACAAGCAGAAGTTCCTGGGGCAATTATAGTTCTTTCAGAGGACAAGAACACTGAGGTCACATCTCACCAGTACTTCCTGCCCTGTACTGATACCAATCAAATTTTGAAAATAATTTAAGGTTTCGGTCCTTAGCCTTAGGGTACAAAACTCGATAGAATCTAGCAATTTCAGAAACCTTATCATGTTTAACACCACATTACTCATGGCAACTATTTTCAACAAGAAGTCTGTAGTATTGATCCTAAAACTGAAATGGGCAAGATTCTAGGTCAGAATACATCTTTCAAATCAATGAAATTGTGGAAATTAGTTTGAAAACTTCTATCAGGACATTAGAACATTTTCAAAGAGCCTGGCAACAATTTAGCAGGGTTCATCCTTTCATTTATTTAGAAAAACACCCATTTTCAAGCCATAGCTTTATTCAGTTCCCTGATTTCTAACAAGTGTTATTTCAGTTTCTCCAGAGCCCCTCCTCCATTCAAACAGCTTACTTTTCCTTGTCTTTACCTGCTACCTGACTAGACAATTCTAAAACCAGAAACACTTCTCCATCCTACCCAATCATTTTTATATCCAAGTGTTTCTCAAGATTCACATTTGCAAATAATAACTATTTAAAAACAGTTCAAACAGCAAAGCTGTTTATTAAATATATTAACTTCATGTCTCTATCTCTTTCTCTCTTTTTCCTCTCTCTTTCACCAGCTGAACATGTAAAGGAAGCCAGTAGCCATATGGCCACTGGTTTCTATCTTTTAACTATAACATGAAGCTAGACTTGGGCTCAAATCAAAAATAAGGGCAGCAAGCAAAGAGAGAGACAGAATCTCAGAGATGGCTATCTGGACCTCAGAGTCATTAGCCTGGACAATAAGTATTCGGCACCAGCCTCTGAGGCCATGTGCTTCTTACCAAACTGATCCCATCTCAGAGAGTGGATTTTGCCTAATTGTAAGCAGTATCCTGAGAGATCACTAGGAAAGTGTGTTGGGGTGGCTCTTGGAAAGTTTTACTCATTCTTAAAGACAAAAGAGTAGAAAAGGATCTTTTCTGCTGTTATCAATGAGAATACAATCAAAGAAGAACTACACCTATTCTTCATTCCTTTAAAATGGGGGGACAAAACTGATAACAAACTAGATATAGAAGGGAAGTTCTTCAACCTGATTTTAAAAAATAACTACAAAAAACCTACACTTCATACTTAATGGTGCAGTAATAAATGATTCCTTCCTAAGATTGAAATGCAGAACAATGCAAGGATATCAACTTTCACCATTTATATTATGCATTGTACTGAAGATTATACTCAAGACAATTGGTAGAAAAAAGAAATAGAAATATAGATATCTTTTTAAAAGGTTATATAGGTTGTAAAAGAAGGATTAAAATAGTTTTTATTCACAGATGACATGATTCTGGATTTAGAAAATCCAAAGAAATGCCTGTGTGTGTGTGTGTGTGTGTGTGTGTGTGTGTGTGTGCATGTACACTAGAAGTAACAAACAAGCTTACCAAGTTTGCAGGATACTGATCAATATATAAAAGAAGTGAAAGTTTATACACGAAATACAAAATAAAAAGGATCTAAGGAAAAGGTGAATCATGTTGTGTTCATGGATTGAAAGAGTCAATATTATTAAGATAGCAATTTGCCCCACAAAGATTTAATGCAGTTCCTACCAGAATAGTTGCAGATGTTCTTACTGAAATTCGTAGTCTGATACTAAAATATATATGGAAAGGTATAGGACCCAGGAAAGTTAAAATAACTCTGAAATATAACAAAATTGGAGGACTTGCCTTCTTGATTAAAAGCTTATTAAAGAAGGCGGTGGGATTATGGACATTGGGGAGGGTATGTGCTTTGGTGAGTGCTGTGAAGTGCGTAAACCTGGTGATTCACAGACCTGTACCCCTGGGGATAAAAATATATGTTTATAAAAAATAAAAAATTTAAAAAAAATTTAAAAAAAAGAAAGAGAAAACAAAACAAAACAAAACAAAAATTTAAAAAAAGCTTATTAAAGGGGTGCCTGGGTGGCTGAGTGGTTAAGCTTCTGCAATTGGCTCAGGTTATGATCCCAGGGTCCTAGGATGGGGCTCCACATAGGACTCCCTGCTTGGCGGGAAGCCTGCTTCTCCCTTTCCCACTTCCCCTGCTTATGTTCCCTCTCTCGCTGTATCTCTCTCTGTGTCAAATAAATAAACAAAACCTTTTAAAAAAATAAAGCTTATTACAAAGATATAGTAATCAGGACAGTATGGTACTGACTTAAGGATAGATATATAGATCAGTGGAACCAAACAGATCTTCCTAAAATACCTCTTATTTTCCTTGCTGATTTTGGCAAAATCTCCAAGATAATTCCCTGGAGAAAGGATTTTATTTTCAGCAATGGAATACTTCCCTCCCTCTACTGGTTTGGAAGTTGTCTCTTTAATTTATATCTCAGTGATAGTTCTAGGTATTTTACTATACTTACTAGAAACAGAGACTGCTAAATTTCTAACCAATATTCTTACTTTCAATCTCTTATTCAAAAAGAATCTTGATTTAATTGGAGACTGTTTGAAAACCCCTCTTCAATTCTCTGTGGGATTTCAGTAAATGTGATTAGGTTTATAGACAATAGAATACAGATGAAATTTGGGGTTCAGGCTTCCTTTAAAGAGGGGTCAGAATTAACTTGGAGGCCAATTGCCTTTGACACTTCTTGCTACCTTATTTCATTGTCTTGATACCTGACTAGTGACCATGATGGGAAAAGATTTGGTCATTGACTTTTAATGAAATGCAAAAGCTAATGGGGCAGAGAGTCTGGATTTCTGATAACAATAAGAAGCAAACATCTCTGCTTTAGACTATCTACCTCTTGTTTTATTTTATGTAATAGAAAATAAACCCCTAACCTGTTTAAGACACTTATTTTTGATCTCTGTTACAAAAAGTCCAACACAATTCTTAATAATACATTAAACGGATCTATCCATCCAATCTATTAACCTCTCTGTCATATTTTACATTTTATTTTCTATCTGGTGTGCATTCTAAGGAGATTCTTCCAGTAGTTCTTCTAGTTTATGATTTTTAAAATCTATACCTGAACTATCAATAAACACATTCATTGTGTTGTACTTAATTCATTTCTAAACTTTACTTTTAAAAGTTTTGTTCTGTTCTTTTTAAAATTTGCCTTGTGATTTGAAGATATATTTGTGTATTGTTCACTCTTTAGATTTATCTTTCAACTTTCTGAACATTTCATGTGATATATATCTGATAATTCTAGTTTCTTTCGTCCAATTTTATTGAGATATAATTGACATACAATTTTCTGTTAGTTGAAAGTATATGACATAATGATTTATTAAATGTATATAATGTAAAATTATTACCACAGTTTAGTTACTATCCATCACCTCCCATAGCTACCAAATTCTTTTTCTTGTGATAAGAGCTTTCAAGGTCTACCCTATAAAGGAATTTTTTTTAAAAGATTTTATTTATTTGACAGAGAGAAACATAGCAAGAGAGGGAACACAAGCAAGGGGAGCAGAAGGGGGAGAAATAGGCTTCCCACTGACCAATGAGCCCAACGGGGGGCTCAATCCCAGGGTACTGGGATCATAGCCTGAGCCAAAGGCAGAAACCTAATGACTGAGCCACCCAGGCACCCCAATAAACAACTTTCAAATACATAAGACAGTACTGTTAATCATAGTCATTATGCTGTAGATGGTATCGCCAAAGCTTACTGATTTTAAAACTGTACATTTGTGTCTTTTGACCACCTTCCGTCATTTCACCTAACCATGCCCCCTGCCTCTGGCAATACTAATCAGCTTTGTTTCTATAAGTTTGGTATTTATATATTCCACATAGAAGTGAGATGACACAATATTTAATGCCCATGGAAACAATCCATCCATATTGTCACAACCGGCAGCATCTGTGTTCATCAGGAATAGTGGTCTGTAATTTTCTTCTTTTTTTGTGTGTAAAAGAAATAATGACGGTCAGAGTGGACATAAATGAAATAGAGACCAAAAAGACAATATTCTTAGGTAGGATGAAGTGATACTGAGTTGAGCAACATCAGCCCCAGGGAAGAAGCTGCAAAAACAGTCTCAAGTGTTCTCTTTCTGGCAAGAGGTCAAACATCAGAATATTGTAATCAGCTAGTGCACTAATGTGGTGATCAAAAGACAAAATGGGCTATGGAATTATAGGCATTCCTGTAGATAATGTTTTTCAATGTGTGGGCCTAGAATAGCAGCATAAGCATCAATTTGGAACATTAGAAATGCAAATACTTGAGCCCCTGATGCAGACTTACCAAACAGAAACTCCAAGGAAGGGACTCAACAATCTAGCTATTCGGGTGACAGGGGTACATGCTAAATTTGAGAAACACTGTTTCAGGGATTTCTCAAATCTTTTCCATAAAGAATAGGCATCTGGAAAAAAGACTGGATTTTCAGCAGCTAAGCAGAATGATAGCTTTGAAGGAAAGTCAGTGAAACTTTGTATTAAAGTAATAGACTGATAAGGTCTTGGCATATGAGTTATGTACATTAGTATGACTTCATTTTAATCCATTTCTAATTAGTCATTATGATATTTCAGTTGCAGAAAGATACCAAATTTTCTCAATTTAAGAAATTATATGCTGAAATTCCTTTTTAAAATACAAAGCAATTATTATATTAAAAGTTCAAAACAAGTCAAAAACAGACATACTCCTGAAGTCTAGTTCTACATTTCTACAAAGTAATTCAGCATCTCCTAAAAATTATTTAAATTATATTTCTGCAGACAAAAATGTAGGCATAATAAAACATGGTAGCTTGGTCATTAACTATTTGCTCTGTCTCTCTAATTGCTATTCAGAAGAAAAGTAATATTTACCAATAAATGCATGATTTTTTTAATATGTTCAGTTAGCCATTATATAGTACAGCATAAGTTTTTGTTGTAGTGTTCAATGATTCATTAGCTGTGCAGAACATAAATGCATGATTTTAAGCAGCTTCACAGATCAGGATTGCATTCACTGGTCACATGGGAAATACATACTAGAAATACATAACTAAGGGCTACCATAGAGCATGTGACTCTTGATCTTGGGTCTTGAAATCAAGCCCCACATTGGACATAAAACTATACTTAAAAGGAAAAAATACATAGCTAAGGCTGAGAGAATCTCTAAAAGTTATGTCCTTACAAATGGTTAGAATGTAAAATTTGATGCTAACACAGTAAAATCAGAGTCATTTGTCTGGTTTTATTATACTTGCATGTTATCTCAGCTGTACACACCTCATATCTTGAGGCCACATGCAGATAAAATAGTGGTAACATCTGTCTTCTGTGTACCAACCAGAAGATAAGCCAGCTAGAAACTTCTCATCTTTTCCATTTCCATTCTTCCTTCAGTGTGATTTCTGTCTTTCTTTTTTAAGACTATGTATTTCAGAGAAAAAGAGAGAGAGAGCATGCTCCCAAGGCGGGGAGAGGAAGAGGAGGGGTAAAGAGAGAGGACGAAAAAGCCTTTTTTTTTTTTTTTTTAAGATTGTATTTATTTGTTTGAGAGAGAGAGTAAGTGAGTGAGAAAGAGCACAAGCTGAGGGGAGAAGCAGAGGGAGAAGGAGAAGCAGGCTCCCCACTCAGCAGGGAGCCTAATGAAGGGCTTGATCCCAGGACCCTGGAATCATGACTGAGCTGAAGGCAGATGCTTAACCAACTGAGCCTCCCTGGCACCCCAGAGGGTGAGAGATTCTTAAGCAGACTCTGCTTTCCGTGCAGAACCTGACGTGGAGCTCACAACCCAAGATCATGACCTGAGCTGAAACCAAGAGTTTGACGACTAACTGACCGTACCACTCAGGTTCTCCCTGACTTTTGTCTTAAACAGTAATTTAGTTATACAAATAGTTTTATCCCAAATATTGCTACATGTTTCCTTTTATGTAAAGTGGCTATTCTGTAATTTATTTAGTTTAATAAAATTAAATATAAAGCTATTAATTTAATGGAACATTTCTAAAAATAAGTTTCTAAGTAATTCAAAGTATTTGGTAGAATCTAATTTATGCCTCTTTTTCACATATGAAATTAATACAGTCTAATTGGCTTTTGGGGTTTTATAGACTTCTCTTTTAAAAACATCACAATACTTTTTATATTATCTGCATTGAATATTTTAGATAAAACAGTTAAGTTCATTACTTTCGAGTCCTGGGTTTTTTAAAAAATAGTAACCGTTTTTTAAATTTTTTTTTTTAAGATTTAATGTATTTATTTGCAGAGAGAGAGCACAAGAAGGGGGAGCAGCAGGCAGAGGAAGAAGCAGCCTCCCACCTGTGCAGGGAGCCTGATGTGGGGCTGGATCCCAGAATCCTGAGATCATGACCTGAGCCAAAGGCAGATGCTTAACCAACTAAGCCACACAGACACTCCTAGTAATCATTTCTTTAAAAAATCAAATAAGAGGGTGCCTGGGTGGCTCAGTGGGTTGGGGCCTCAGTCTTCAGCTCGGGTCGTGATCCTGGGGTCCTGGGATCAGGCCCTGCATCAGGCTCCCTGCGCGGCAGGGAGTCTGCTTCCCTCTCTCTCTGCCTGCCTCTCTGCCTACTTGTGATCTTTGTCAAATAAATAAATAAAATCCTTAAAAATAATAAAATATTTGTACAAGGTCATTTTTATTTATTCTTTTAAGTTGTAAATCCATCAAGAATTAATAAAAAAAGAATTAATGAAAACTTTTATACTGTATGCATCAAAAATGGACCATCATAATTATTTTGAATCCTATATACTGACTTCAAATCTTGGATTAGTAACAAGGTAAAAGTTTACATTGTCATCAATACATAAAAGAACAGAATCACAAAAACAATGACAAAGCAGCACATTCCATAGGATTCTCCTGTAATTAGCCACTTTTATCATCCAATCTCATAATGCATGAGTACTCATAACTTGTTTTGCTAAGTTGTCTTGAAAGACATAATTCATTTGTAGGCAGTACAGTGGGAAAAAGCACATGAAAATGATACTTCAAAGACTAATTTAATAATGCCATTAATTTGCTAAAGTATGTCTATAGTAATTCATCATAAATAAAATGAGGTTACACCAGTGAAGACAAAACAAGATGAAGACCATAAACTTCCTTTCTTTTCATTACATTCATTGTGTATTTGTGAGTTGGTTATATCTGAAAGTTCTTTTGGTATTCTCTAACATCATGAAACACAGTAAATATATATGTACAATTCTGCATCCACAGTGCCAGGTAGGGCCATTTAATTTCTCTGGAACACATACTATCTGTTGGGTTATATTTGCAGGTCATTTTAGAGCCTTTGATGTATCTGAAGACTAAATGAAAATTCAAAGATCATGCTGCAAAACACTTTTTGTTTTGTCTTTTGCCTGATACAAGAGAAGGCTATGGAGAAACCTAATATGGCACGTAAGGAATGTTAAAATAATGTCCTGATTGCTGAATTCATATTATCCTCTCACAAGGGAGCCATCAGCCTCATACATTAAATAAAAATAAATAAGAGAAAGAACCCATTCTCATGGTTGCCAGCTGAAAATAAATTAAACGCTGCTTCTTTTTTAACTATGTTCAATTGTCCTTGTCCACAGGGACCATGCTTTGGAAATATAAAAGAATATATTTAGTTCTTGATGAAAGAATAATAATTTGGTAATCTCTCCTATGAAAAAAACATTAAAGCTGTGGTTATAGAAAACCATTTTCCTGTCCATGAAATTCTCAGATTTAAGACTCTAAAATGCTTTGGAAAACATTATCTTTACACCCCAGTGGCACAATGTTTTAAATTAGTCACTTAGAAAGAGGATACAGAAAAATTTGAAGCATACATATGCTAACAGGCTTTTCTGATCTCCCAGAAGCCAACAGTAGAAATGAAACCATGTGTACTGATAGCTAGATGATCTTTCTAGCATAACATGTTTTTTAATCAGAAATAATTTTGAGGAATAAATAAGAAAGGTGAAGCTTTAGGTGTATAAAATAAACTGTAATTTAAAATAATAATAAATAATAATAAATCAGATGATCAATTTTTAGTCTCATTATCTTAAATGAACTATTCTGGATTTTTTCATTATGGTTATGTTTGTTTGTTTGTTTTAAAATAAACAAATGAGCACTTGTGCCACTGTTGACCTCATAAGGAGTCTTTGGTGAGAAGAAATAAAAAGGAGGGAGAGAAAGACCAATTGTTACTTTCAAATCATGCTGAGTACCATTATATATGTTCTGCTATATAATCCACATAATCAAAATTTATATTAAAATTTTGCATTACTTTCAGTGTAGGATTCTCATTGCTCAACTGTTGGGAAATGATGTAAGTAATTATCAAAATATAATATGGACCTCTGTTCTTAAACAATGTTTTTAGATCTTGAATAAAGCCAACCTAACTTCTTTTCTTTTTTAAATTTTTATTTGCACTTTATAAGGTCTGTATGATGAATCTTCACATTAAATTGCAAAACTTACATATTTTCATATACACTACAATTCAGTGTGTACCCATAGACTTGTTACAGTACAGAGTACCTCTCTTTGTGCTGTTCTCCTATATTTAATACACAGCAAGGTTAATAAATGCTCAGTTTGGACATGGGGTTGGATATTATCACTTGTATTCCCAAATAAAATTAACTGACCTGTTACTCAGACTTTATACACATTCAGAAGAAGCTCTCATGCCTTTCTGAGGAATGTAAACTAACTCCAAACCCCTTCTTTCCAACTTGCTAGATGAACTTTCATGTGGTTTGTTAAAAGGTCCTGTCCTGTCCTTCCCTTCCACTAAAATACTGCTTACAACTTTGAGAACAAGAAAGCCATGTACTCTTCACATGCTTTATAATAAATACTATTAGAATTTGCTACATACTCTACATATTTCACCTCAAAGCATGACAATGATATTACATTGTAGTTGCTAGTGTTCTCAATCAAAAGCAAAATGAAACCCAAACTCAAGGAGTTAAAAGTGAACTGATCAACATCAAGTAGCTTCTCAATGGCACATGAGTTTGTCCATCTAACACCATCTGAAAGCAAATTGCATGTCCCTGCAATTAAGTATTTGGCTTCACCCAAAGTCGGTGCTCTGATCTTTGCCATGAACCATAATTTCATGTAATTTGTCTAAATTACAATTCCTCTGCCCATAAAACTACCTCAATTTCACTGTTGAATATGTGATACTCATGGATTCCAATATAGACACTAACATATACAAACACTGGTTACTTTGACTTAGTAGTTTTAAAGTTTTCCCATTTATATGACCTTTTAAGAAAGCTCAATCAAATTCCAGATTATGCCATATGACCACACCGTTTCACAACTTCCACTCACAGGTTTTTAATAAATAGAAACAAAAGAATTTTCACAAAAAGATTTGTACAAGAACAATTATATGAGTTTTATTTGTAATGAACAAAAACTGAAACTCAAAACTTCTGTAGAGAGAAATATGGTTAAACAGTAAGTTTTATCATTACATAATAGGATGATATTCCACAAATAAAAAGAGACAATTATTGATATTACAACAATGTGGATAAATCTCAAAACATCAAGTCGACCAATGTAAGTCAGTACATGTACATGAAAAGTACATAGCATGATTTCAGTTATATATGCAATTTGAGAAAATTCATTGTTCTGACAATCACTGCTTGGGTCCTAGGAATGCGGTGCTGACTAGAAAAAAGCATGAGAGAATGTCAGGGTAAATAAGAAATGTTCTGTATCTTAATTTGGAAGATGGCTACATGAGTGTGTGCATTTGTAAAAGCTAATCAAATTAGGCACTTAAAACCTATGAATTTAACTATTTTAAAAATATAACCCAATAAAAAATTTTACCTTATTTTAGTAACCAATTAATGGTACTAAACATTAATTGCCCTAACATCTGTCTCTAGTTTTTCCATTAATCAAGAAAAAGTTAAAATTTATAGTGAGTTTGAGGATCAGTTATCCATATGACTTAATAAAATAAGCTGAGAATTTTATTATAATTAAGATAATTGGGTACTGAAAAAAATTTCAAAGTGACAAAAAGCTGTGACTAATCTTTCTGTACGTCACATTGAGATTCTAGGCAGTTATACTGACTCCTGAAGATACTTTCACTACTAATTCTTTTGAGCAAACACCCTTAAAAATATTGGAGCAGATCATAGAGTTCATTGATCCCTGGCTCAGTTTTGAGAGGCAAAGAGAAGCTTCTTAGTAGGGCAAATATTTTACCAAAAGCATCATGGTGCATCCTACCTTAGAATCTATGAATTGCTGTTTTTCCAAGTGAAAACAGAGTCACTCAGTGGAAACCTTTCCAGAGGTATAACAAATGGTGTTTTTTTTGTTTTGGTTTGGTTTTTGGTTTTTGGTTTTGGGTTTTGGGTTTTTTGAGATTGTTGATAGCCTTCAACAGGGGAAGTTAACATGGAATGAATAATTAACTAGATTATTCCTATTTGAAACAGAGATAAAATAAGCTAATACATAACTGAAAGGGAATTATCTGCCCTCAATGATCTCATTGAAAACATATTTGATCCATACATTGTAAAATGTTTTATGGTATATACAGATAGAGAAATAAAGAGTTTTCTACTACATCATCATGATGCCATCTTCAAAAAGACTGGCTGCATTTAATACAAGTTACTAAGAAACATTTCAGCATGAAAATTTTTGTTTTCCTTCCCTACTTGAAATTGAATAAACCTGAATAATTTGTTTCTCTTGTTTACTTTAATTATATTAACAAAAAAGGATATAATCACTGTTAGAATTTGTAAGAATCTCTGGAGTGGCATTGCTGCTATTAAATTTCTTTTCAGAGATTTGTTCCTACATATTTTGTTCTTTCACAGTTTCATGATAATAGAGTATTTGTAGCTATAGCTGGAGTTAAAGAAATTGTATGTATACACACACATACACCATGGGGAAATGAAAATTAAAGGATTCTTCTTGTGCAGTCATTATGTAGGTATTATAAAAATCTGGAATGGTCCAATAAATAAATAAGCTCCAGGTAATCTTATTTATTAAAACTTTTACACTCTGCAGGTGGTAACTAATTTAATCTAACATTTCTACCCAGGTATGTGAAAGGAGCAATAAAAACAAAATAAGAATAAATAAATTAATAGGTATATATGAGAGATAATTTGTTATTAAATGCATACAATTTTAATTAAATCAATTATTATTTAATAGCATTATGCTTTGAATAATTATATTCCACCTCTTTCCTCTAACCACCAAATAGGAGTTTGGTCAACTGAATTTGAAACATGGATAACATTAACTGTATGGTTTAGGAGTTCATTGCATGCTCATCTTTAGATATTTTATATTGAATCATAATTTTAGACTAAAAAGGATTTAAAAATCTATTTTAGGGTTATTCTAGCATATACATACATACAATTATATAAATGCCTTGCCATGGAATCTACATTTATTAATAGAGCCAGGACTAGAACCCAGTTACACTTCTTTTTTTTTTTAAGTAAGCTCTATGCCAGGCTGTACCTGACACCGGGCTTGAATTCAAGATCCTGATATTAAGACCAGAGCCATGATCAAGAGCCAGAAGTTAACTGAGACACTCAGATGGCCATGAACCTCTAATTTATAGTGCTCTAAAGTTTAATATTTACCTATAAATCCAGTTTTATTTAATCAATAAAGATTCACATTAATCTATCTGATTTTTAATTTTTTTTAAGATTTATTTACTTATTTGTGAGAGAGAGAGGCTCACATCGGCATGGGGAGAGTCAGAGGAAGGAGAAAAGCAGACTCCCTGCTGAATGTAGAGCCCTAGGTGGGGTTCGATCTCAGGACCCTCAGACCATGACCAGAGCAGAAACTGAGTCAGACCCTCACCCAACTAAGCTACACAGACACACCTCTCTGATTTTTATAAATAAATTCTTCCAAATAATTCAATAGAAGGATTTCCACACTTTAATTTAGGCATCAGTATTATCAAACAAACATCTTTATTCTTACCATATTTTAAAAAAATGAGCTTTAGTCATGGAGTTTATTATCCCTCTTTATATATCAACTGCGTAGAATGTTATAAAATCTAAAGACACACTATTGTATACCCATTTAAAAAGCAATGAATATCAAATAAATAAATAAATAAATAAATTTTAAAGATTAAAACACTGATTTCACAATTCAAAGGATTATAAATTAGAATTTTTTATAAATCAAAAATAATATTTATAACACCCTTGAAAATAAATTAAATTCAAAAGATGTCAATTGAGCACTAGGCTAAGTTGGGAATGATAAGTCAAGAACTTTAAACCTTCTTTGACTTCAAGGAATTTGCAATACAACAGTATAATTTAAAACATTTCCAAAGGTTCCTGGGTGGCTCAGTAAGTTAAGCAGCTGCCTTTGGCTCAGGTCAAGATCCTGAGGTCCTGGGTTCCAGCCCTGCATCTGGCTCCCTGCTTCTCCCTCTTCCAGTTCTGCTGCTCCTTTTGCTTGTGCTCTCTTTCTGTCTCTCTAAACGAATAAGTAAAATCTTTAAAAAATAAAGATCTAGGGAGGAATCAAGATGGCAAAGAAGTAGCCAGCTGAGACTACTTCAGCTAGCAGGAGATCAGCTAGATAGCTTATCTGAAGATTGCAAACACCTACAAATCCAATGGCATTTCAAGGAGAAGAAGAACAGCAATTCTAGAAACAGAAAATCAACTACTTTCTGAAAGGTAGGACTGGCGGAGAAGTGAATCCAAAGCAATGGGAAGATAGACCCCAGGGGGAGGGGCCGGCTCCCGCAAGTGGCGGAGCAACGGAACACTGGAGCACAAAATAAGGACTTTAAAAGTCTGTTCTGCTGAGGGACATCGCTCCAGAGTCTAAACCAGGGTGAAGCCCATGCAGGGTCACAGAGGGATTGGGGGTGTCTGAGTGTCGCAGAGCTTACAGGTATTAGAATGGGGAAGCCAGCTACAGAGACAGAGCCTAGAGTGAGCTCACAGCTCGGGGTTACCTTGAACAGGTCGCAGGCTCGGTGAGCTCTGAGCACGGCCGGAGGTCAGGCAGATGGGAGTTATTTGGCACTGTTCTCTGAGGGCCCACTGAGGAGTGGGGCCCGGGCTCTCGGCCTCTCCAGGCCAGAGACCAGGGGGCCGCCATTTTCATTCCTGTCCTCTGGAACTCTACAGAAAGTGCTCAGTGAACAAAAGCTCCTGAAAGCAAACCTGAGCTGATTACTCAGCCCAGCCCCTGGTAAGGGCTGTGCAATTCCGCCTGGGGCAAAGACACTTGAGAATCACTACAACAGGACCCGCCCCCAGAAGATCAACAAGAAATCTAGCCAAGACCAAGGTCACCTACCAAGGAGTGCAGTTTCAATACCAAGGAGAGCAGCAGAATCCCAAAGGAGGAGAAAGCAAAGCACGGAACTCATGGCTTTCGCCCCATGATTCTTTAGTCTTGGAGTTAATTTAATATTTTTTTCTTTTTCAATTTTTTTCTCTTCTGCTAAATTTTTTTTAGATTTTACCTTTTCTTTTTTAACGTTTTTTAACTAGTTTTCTAATATATATATATTTTTTTCTTTTTTATACTTTTTCTTTCTTTATTTTTTTAATTGATTCTTTTCTTTTCTTCTTTTTTTAATTTTGAACCTCTTTTTTATCCCCTTTTACGCCCTCATGATTTGGGATCTCTTTTGATTTGGTTAAAGCATATTTTCCTGGGGTTGTGCCACCCTTTTAGTATTTTACTTGCTCCTCCATATACTCTTATCTGGACAAAATGACAAGGCGGAAAAATTCACCACAATAAAAAAGAACAAGAGGCAGTACCAAAGGCTAGGGACCTAATCAATACAGACATTGGTAATATGTCAGATCTAAAGTTCAGAATGACGATTCTCAAAGTTCTAGCCGGGCTCAAAAAAGGCATGGAAGATATTAGAGAAACCCTCTTGGGAGATATAAAAGCCCTTTCTGGAGAAATAAAAGAACTAAAATCTAACCAAGTTGAAATCACAAAAGATATGAATGAGGTGCAATCAAAAATGGAGGCTCTCACTGCTAGGATAAATGAGGCAGAAGAAAGAATTAGTGATATAGAAGACCAAATGACAGAGAATAAAGAAGCTGAGAAAAGAGGGACAAACAGCTACTGGACCACGAAGGGAGAATTCGAGAGATAAGTGACACCATAGATGAAACAACATTAGAATAATTGGGATTCCAGAAGAAGAAAGAGAGAGGGGAGCAGAAGGTATACTGGAGAGAATTATTGGAGAGAATTTCCCCAATATGGCAAAGGGAACAAGCATCAAATTCCAGGAGGTGCAGAGAACCCCCTCAAAATCAATAAGAATACGTCCACACCCCATCACCTTTAGTAAAATTTACAAGTCTTAGTGACAAAGAGAAAAACCTGAAAGCAGCCCGGGAAAAGAAGTCTGTAACATACAATGGTAAAAATATTAGATTGGCAGCAGACTTATCCACAGAGACCTGGCAGCCCAGAAAGAGCTGGCGTGATATATTCAGAGCACTAAATGAGAAAAACATACAGCCAAGAATACTATACCTAGCTAGGCTATCATTGAAAATAGAAGGAGAGATTAAAAGCTTCCAGGACAAACAAAAATTGAAAGAATTTGCAAACACCAAACAAACTCTACAGGAAATATTGAAAGGGGTCCTCTAAGCAAAGAGAGAGCCTACAAGTGGTAGATCAAAAGGAACAGAGACCATATACAGTAACAGTCACCTTACAGGCAATACAATGGCACTAAATTCATATCTCTCAATAGTTACCCTGAATGTTAATGGGCTAAATACCCCAATTAAAAGACACAGGATATCAGAATTGATAAAAATCAAAACCCATCTATATGTTGCCTACAAGATACTCATTTTAAACCTGAAGACACCTCCAGATTTAAAGTGAGGGGGTGGAAAAGAATTTACCATGCTAATGGACATCAGAAGAAAGCAGGAGTGGCAATCCTTATATCAGATCAATTAGATTTTAAGCCAAAGACTATAATAAGAGATGAGGAAGGACACTATATCATACTCAAAGGATCTGTCCAACAAGAAGATCTAACAATTTAAAATATCTATGCCCCCAACGTGGGAGGAGCCAACTATATAAACCGATTAATAACAAAATCAAAGAAACACATCAACAATAATACGATAATAGTATGGGACTATAACATTCCCCTCACTGAAATGGACAGATCATCCAAGCAAAAGATCAACAAGGAAATAACATCCTTAAATGACACACTGGACCAGATGGACATCACAGATATATTCAGAACATTTCATCCCAAAGCAACAGAATACACATTCTTCTCTAGTGCACATGGAACATTCTCCAGAATAGATCACATCCTCAGTCCTAAAACAGGTCTCAACCAATATCAAAAGATTGGGATCATTCCCTGCATATTTTCAGACCACAATGCTCTGAAGCTAGAACTCAACCACAAGAGGAAATTTGGAAAGAACCCAAATACATAGAGATTAAATAGCATCCTTCTAAAGAATGAATGAGTCAACCAGGAAATTAAAGAAAAATTGAAAAAATTCAAGGAAACAAATGTTAATGAAAACACAATGGCTCAAAATCTGTGCGATACAACAAAGGCAGTCCTGAGAGGAAAATATTTAGCGGTACAAGCCTTTCTCAAGAAACAGGAAAGGTCTCAAGTACATAACCTAACCCTACACCTAAAGGAGCTGGAGAAAGAACAAGAAAGAAACCCTAAACCCAGCAGGAGAAGAAAAATCATAAAGATCAGAACAGAAATCAATGAAATAGAAACCAAAAGAACAATAGAACAAATCAACGAAAGTAGGAGCTGGTTCTTTGAAAGAATTAATAAGATTGATAAAGCCCTGGCCCGACTTATCAAAAAGAAAAGAGAAAGGACCCAAATAAATAAAATCATGAATGAAAGAGGAGAGATCACAACTAACACCAAAGAAATACAAACAATTATAACAACATACTATGAGCAACTCTACGCCAACAAATTTGACAATCTGGAAGAAATGGATGCATTCCTAGAAACATATAAACTACCACAACTGAACCAGGAAGAAATAGAAAGCCTGAAAAGACCCATAACCAGTAAGGAGATTGAAACAGTCATCAAAAATCTCCAAACAAACAAAAGCCTGGGCCAGACGGCTTCCCAGGGGAATTCTACCAAACATTTAAAGAAGAACCAATTCCTTTTCTCCTGAAACTGTTCCAAAAAATAGAAATGGAAGGAAAACTTCCAAACTCATTTTATGAGGCCAGCATCACTTTGATCCCAAAACCAGACAAGGATCCCATCAAAAAAGAGAGCTATAGACCAATATCCTTGATGAACATAGATGCGAAAATACTCACCAAAATACTAGCCAATAGGATTCAACAGTACATTAAAAGGATTATTCACCACGACCAAGTGGGATTTATTCCAGGGCTACAAGGTTGGTTCAACATCCGCAAGTCAGTCAATGTGATACAACACATCAATAAAAGAAAGAACAAGAACCATATGATACTCTCGATAGATGCTGAAAAAGCATTTGACAAATTACAGCATTCCTTCCTGATAAAACTCTTCAAAGTGTAGGGATAGAGGGCACATACCTCAATATTATCAAGCCATTTATGAAAAACCCACCACAAATATCATTCTCAATGGAGAAAAACTGAAAGCTTTTCCACTAAGATCACGAACATGGCAGGGATGTCCATTATCACTACTGCTATTCAACATAGTACTAGAAGTCCTAGCCTCAGCAATAAGACAACAAAAGAAAATTAAAGGCATCTAAATAGGCAAAGAAGAAGTCAAACTATCACTCTTCACAGATGATATGATACTATATGTGAAAAACCCAAAAGCCTCCACTCCATCACTGCTAGAACTTGTACAGGAATTCAGTAAAGTGTCAGGATATAAAATCAATGCACAGAAATCAGTTGCATTTCTCTACACCAACAAGAAGACAAAAGAAAGAGAAATTAAGGAGTCAATCCCATTTACAATTACACCCAAAACCATAAGATACCAAGGAGTAAACCTAACCAAAGAGGCACAGAATCTATACTCAGAAAACTATAAAGTACTCATGAAAGAAACTGAGGAAGACACAAAGAAATGGAAAAATGTTCCATGCTCCTGGATTGGAAGAATAAATATTGTGAAAATGTATGCTACCTAAATCAATCTACAAATTTAATGCTATTCCTATCAAAGTACCATCAGTCTTTTTCAAAGAAATGGAACAAATAATCCAAAAATTTATATGGAACCAGAAAAGACCTCAAATAGCCAAAAGAATATTGAAAAGGAAAGCCAAAGTTGATGGCATCATAATTCTGGACTTCAAGCTCTATTACAAAGCTGTCATCATCAAGACAGCATGGTACTGGCACAAAAACAGACACATAGATCAATGGAACAGAATAGAGAGCCCAGAAATAAACCCTCAACTCTATGGTCAACTAATCTTTGACAAAGCAGGAAAGAATCTTCAGTGGAAAAAAGACAGCCTCTTCAATAAATGGTGTTGTGAAAATTGGACAGCCACATGCAGAAAAATGAAATTGGACCATTTCCTTATACCACACAGGAAAATAGACTCAAAATGGATAAAGGACCTCAATGTGAGAAAGGAATCCATCAAAATCCTTGAGGAGAACACAGGCAGCAACCTCTTCAACCTCAGCTGCAGCAACATCTTCCTAGGAATATCGCCAAAGGCAAAGGAAGCAAGGGCAAAAATGAACTATTGGGATTTTATCAAGATCAAAAGTTTTTGGACAGCAAAGAAAACAGTGAACAAAACCAAAAGACAACTGACAGAATGGGAGAAGATATTTGCAAACGACATATCAGATAAAGGACTAGTGTCCAAAATCTATAAAGAACTTAGCAAACTCAACACCCAATGAACAAATAATCCAATCAAGAAATGGGCAGAGGACATGAACAGACATTTCTGCAAAGAAGACATCCAGATGGCCAAAAGACACATGAAAAAGTGCTCCACATCACTGGGCATCAGGGAAATACAAATCAAAACCACAATGAGATATCACCTCAACCAGTCTGAATGGCTAAAATGAACAAGTCAGGAAATGACAGATGCTGGCGAGGATGCGGAGAAAGGGGAACCCTCTTACACTGTTGGTGGGATATCAAGCTGGTGCAGCCACTCTGGAAAACAGCATGGAGGTTCCTCAAAATGTTGATAATCGAAGTACCCTATGACCCAGCAATTGCACTACTGGGTATTTACCCTAAAGATACAAACGTAGTGATCCAAAGGGGCACGTGCACCCAAATGTTTATAGCAGCAATGTCTACAATAGCCAAACTATGGAAAGAACCTAGATGTCCATCAACAGATGAATGGATAAAGAAGAAGTGATATATATACACCATGGAATACTATGCAGCCATCAAAAGAAATGAAATCTTGCCATTTGCGATGACGTGGATGGAACTAGAGGATATCATGCTTAGCAAAATAAATCAGTCGGAGAAAGACAGCTATCATATGATCCCTCTGATATGAGGAAGTTGTGATACAACATGGGGGGTTAAGGGGGTAAGAGAAGAGTAAATGAAACAAGATGGGATTGGGAGGGAGACACACCATATGTGTTTCTCAATCTCACAAAACAAACAGGGTTGCTGGGTGTAGGGGGGTTGAGAGAAGGGGGGTGGGGTTATGGACATTGGGGAGGGTATGTGCTATGGTGAGTGCTGTGAAGTGTGTAAACCTGGAGATTCACAGACCTGTACCTCTGGGGATAAATATATATTATATGTTTATTAAAAAATTAAAAATTAAAAAATATAAAAATAAAAATAAAGATCTAGAGGGAGACAAACCATAGGAACAAAAACTGAGGGTTGCTGTAGGGGAGGTGGGTGGGGGGATGTGGTAACTGGGTGATGGCCATTAAGGAAGGTATATATTGTGAAGGGCACTGAGTGTTATATGCAACTGATGAATAACTGAACTCTACATCTGAAACTAATGAAATAATATATGTTGGCTAATTGAATTTAAATTTTAAAAAAATCTAAATGTGAATTGTCAAATTAAAAAAAATTAACAACAAAACATGTCCTAAATAGGAATATGAAAAGTCCTCACTTTAAACTCGACCATTTTCTTACAACATACACAAAGATAAACTCAAAATGGATAAAAGACCTCAACATGAGGCAGGAATCCAACAGATTCCTAGAGAAGAATACAAGCAGTAACCTCTCCAATATCAGCCACAGCAATTTCTTTCAAGATATGTCTCCAAAGGCAAAGGAAACAAAAGTGAAAATGAATTCTGGGGACTTCATTAAGATCAAAAGCTTCTGCACAGCAAAATGAAACAGTCAACAAAACAAAGAGACAACCCATAGAATGGGAGAAGATATTCACAAATGACAGTGCAGACAAAAGGTTGATATCCAGGATCTATAAGGAACTTCTCAAACTCAGCACATACAAAACAGATAATCATGTCAAAAAATGGGCAGAAGATATGAACAGACACTTCTCCAATGAAGACATACAAATGGCTATCAGACATATGAAAAAATGTTCGTCATCACTAGCCATCAGGGAGATCCAAACCAAAACTACATTGTGATACCACCTTACACCAGATAGAATGGCCAAAATTAACAAGACAGTAAACAACATGTGTTGGAGAGGATGTGGAGGAAGGGGAACCCTCTTACACTGTTGGTGGGAATGCAAGTTGGTGCAGCCACTTTGGAGAACAGTGTGGAGATTCCTTAAGAAATTAAAAATAGAGCTTTCCTATGACCCTGCAATTGCACTCCTGGGTACTTACATACATAAAGATACATATTTAGTGAAAAGAAGGGCCATCTGTACCCCAATGATCATAGCAGCAAGGCCATGGTCACCAGACTGTGGAAAGAACCAAGATGCCCTTCAATGGATGAATGGATAAGGAAGATGTGGTCCATATACACGATGGAGTATTATGCCTCCATCAGAAAGGATGAATGCCCAACTTTTGTAGCAACATGGACAGGACTGGAAGAGATTATGCTGAGTGAAATAAGTCAAGCAGAGAGAGTCAATTATCATATGGTTTCACTTATTTGTGGAGCATAAGAAATAACATGGAGGACATGGGAAGATGGAAAGGAGAAGGGAGTTGGGGGAAATTGGAGGGGGAGATGAACCATAAGAGACTATGGACTCTGAAAAACAATATGAGGGTTTTGAAGGGGCTGGGGCTGGGAGATTGGGTGAGCCTGGTGGTGGGTATTATGGAGGGCATGTATTGCATGGGGCACTTGGTGTGGTGTATAAACAATGAATTCTGGTACACTGAAAAGAAATTTAAAAAATTTAAAAAACAATTTTAAAAGTCCTTACTTTACTAAATAGAAATCACTCTTTTATTTAAAAGATATATATTGGGGGCTTATATAATATTTGTGTGTGCACAGAACTATGTCAGGTTTTCAAGCTTGTAATAGTAAACAGCACATTTTTTTCCCCTAGTAAAGCTTACATTATGGGAAAGAAGACAGCCAGCTAAATGAACAAATACATTTGTAATGTGACAAATGCTCACATGGGATGATTTGTGCTAACTAAGTAAAAGGAGCTGAGTGCACAGATAGAAAGAACATCTAATCCAGCCTGAGTATTGCAAAGGACATTGAGGTTCCTAGGGGAAAGGATGGTGACTTAGAAATGGTAGCTAAAAGCAATGAAAAATGTAGGGAGTCCCAGGCAAAAAGAATAATACCAGGAAAGTCTTAAATTAAGAAAAACAATTGGAGAAGAACAAGCAGATGATGGGCAATAAGGAACACAAGGCCAACTACTATAGTGCTGTCAAACATTTTAAGAGCTTCATTTTTTTTATACTCTATAGAATCAGTGTGTCTTGGATATGGTCCATGGGCATTCACAAGAGAAACTAAGTAGAGATCCAGGAAGTCTATATGTAGGAATTGAAATTCAAAATACATCTTGAAATAATAACACTTTTAATAGACAGAAATGGGAGCAGAAAGAACTTAGGCTGCTAGAGAAAAGACTGAATGGTATTTGCAAAAGGAGGTATATTTAAAGTGCAGACAACATTAGTGTCTTTCAACAGTCTTTTTCAATAGAAAAGACAGGAAAGGAAAAAAATAGAAACCAAAACACACGCTTGAGTATTTATAAAGGGTCTAAGAGGCAGTTTGATGAAATGTATAAGAGCTCATAGTATTTTCTGATCAAAAAAATATTTCACTGACATAGTGACTTAAATTCCATCATCAAAAATGCTTTTAACATTACACACACACACACACACACACACACACACACACACACACACACCCCAAAAGGGAAAAAGCCAAGATTCAAATCTACCTTTGACTATCTCTAAAGGTCATGTTCTCTCCACTATAGCAGGATTCCTTTCAGGCTGAATGAATACTGGAAGGGCACAAATACTAGAAGCATTCCTTATTTTCTTTTAAGCACAGTTACAGTTGACTTTATAAGAGAAACCCAGGAAAAAAAAAACATAAATATAAATAAGAGAAGCATGTATACACATATATCACTAACAGCTAATTACAAACAATAACAAATATAAAAAACAATTTTATTACAGATTTCCTCTACAAGTCTGTAGAATCTATCTCATATTTGGAAAGCACTATTATGAGATATGAATTCTATACATATTAGCATATTTAAAACATACTTCTCCATTGGAAAAAAACTATTGCTATCAGCAGGAAATACAAAAAGACATGAATAGCTCATTTTGTAAGCGGGTGATCAAGGATCTTTCAATATGACATTGTTCACTAAAACAAGCTTCTGTTGAAAAATGGCTGGGAGAAAATTATTGCTGTTTATGAAAACTTGCCATTTTAGGAGTATGTAACTAAAAGTGAAAGTATTGTGCCTGCACAAAAGCATAAAAAAATTAGGTTAACAAAAGTATACAGAAGAATTTCCTATTGGATGTATATATACATATGTTTCAAGTGAGCACCAACCATGTGCTCTTATATTTGGAATTCTTACAGAGCCTTGCTGGTCATACAGATGCTTAGCTTTCTTCTTAAAACAGGTAAGAAGTAGTATCTGCACTTATGCATTATATGTATTATATTTACTATAATTTCAAGGTTGTCTTCCTACTAGAAGTGTTGAAACAATTCAAGGAAGACAGCTTTAGGATCTAGTGATCAATGCAACTTAGAATGTAGTGAACATTATCCAGAAATGAAGCCAGAAAACTTAGGGTAAGAGAAGAATTATATCCCAGATGAGGAAACAAACAAACAAAATCCTAAAACCCTTAAGTAGGACAATGGGTTTAGTACTCAGTGCAATAAGAGCAACATTGAGTCAAGAAAAAAGGAACATAAATTGTTCTATACAGCCATAAATAAGTTCAAGGGAAAGAGTTTATTGGAGATAATCATTAATCTCGAATGACAGTGGTAGTCAATGACTCTGGAGAAGTACAATGCCAGCCATGTGTATATGTGACATTTATCTTTTGCAAATACGATTTTCCTGATGTATGTATCAAAGAAGTAATGGAAAGCCTTCTTACTTATAAAGACTTATAAAAACTGTGATACCAATTCCGTTGATTTACTTGGCAACAAATGACCAAAGACAGAATAACCTCAGTATCCCCTTCAAGTGAATAGAATTTCATATATAATAAACTGAAATTTAGACTTGGAATTCACTTTTCCTTGCAGCTGAGTATCATGATAAGTGAGAAGTAAATAGCAAGTTATGTGGTGGTGTAAAATAATCAAATTTTATTTTCTAGACAAGGAGTTATAACAAAAAGAGTGCACATCAGAAAAACTAGGGGAAAAATTAAAATGTCCAAATAAAGATATAACTGCATTCTCCATAGAAAAACAGACTCAGCATAGAAAGAACAATCATAGTACATGTATTCAGTGATTCACAGTATAATTTCTAAGAATGGAAAGAAGACCTGAGACAAAAAATTAGAGTCCAGTGCTATAAAAGTATGAGCAGGAAGACATGATTAGAGAGATGGCTTTCTATTTTTTTCCTCCATCTGTATTGCTGAAACACATATGACAGATAATTTCACACATAAAACAAATCTCCATAGGCATATTCCTATCAAAACTAATCTTAATATAATTCTACCATTTGCCTTATATATATTAGTATCAAAACTGATGAAAAACGATATTGTTATAAATATAATCTTGACTCTTCTCAAATTTATTAAGGAAGCAAACATGGCCAGTTCTTCTGCCATGTTGTCTTTGGCGTTTTCCAAACACTTCATTTTTGCCCATCTCAGGGTCTTTGAATATGCTGTTTCCTTCACCTGAGACCTGACTCCACTGCTTCATTTTTTAGGTATCAGCTTAGATGTCACCACTTCAGAGAGCCTGCAATTACAACCTATGTTAATTTGTTAGAGGCTATTTTTTTTTTTTTTAAATAGGCTCTATGCCTAGTCTGGAGCCCAACATAGGGTTCAAACTCACAACCGTGAGATCAAGACCTGAGCTGAGACCAAGTGGTGGACGCTCAACTGACTGAGCCACCCAGGTGCCCCCAGCTTCATTCCTGATAACAGATCCTTGTTTGAAGATCATTTTATCTTTATTATAACATATAACTGTATTTTACATATAATTTATTATTTTTAACTTCACCCATAATTATGCTGTTATCTATGTCAGAACTTCTAAGTGTCTTATTTCTTTATTTCCTTAAATAAATGTTTATCATAATTTGGCTATTGAAAACTAATATATAACTTTTTGAATTTAGTTAGCAAATTTATGATATGATCATCTTTTCTAATTCATTTATTTCTATTTTCATCAATATTTATCTCATTTCTTTTTACATATTTAGTCTTTCTCTAACTTCTTTAGCATATACTAAGGGTTCATATTTACTCTTCCCAAAACATTCCTTCAAATACATTCTTATAAATACCATTCTTCAGAATAAGATAATTCAATATCCTTTTACCACCACACTTTAGTCTCTAATGTAATATTTTCTACATCATTTTTTCTCATTGAACAGCTATCTCAAAAATAATTTTGAAATTTTCATAATGAAATACATAATTAATAAGTCTATTTATTAATACAGAGTACAAATCTGATATGTATATATTATATATAGAGAGGGTATTGGTTGTGTCTATTGAGCCTACTGCCTAAAAGTTTCACATCTCCTCTTTGAAGTTGTGGCTTGCTGTATATTAAGAGGCTTGCTAGAACCAATGGGATTTAAACCTGTTTGTAAAAAGCAAACTGAAAGAGCACACTGAAGCCCACAGATGTCATTAGTGCTGATGATCTTCCTGCTTGCTGACACAAAGAGCCATGTGGTCAAGTCCAGATTTACAGTCATGTACATCTACGGCAGCTCCTCTACGTCCATCCCTACTCGGATTACAGCAGGGCTCCCTGTTGGTTGCCAAGTTTAAAACTTTCTTTCTTTCTTTTTTTTTTAGTTTACATCCTTATGTTCTTCCAGTGTCTCACTGTAGCAAGTTGGCTTGATATACAGGAGTTTCCAGAATCATCTATGCTGTGCTGAAAATCCAGTCTTCTGATACAAACTCAGAGGTCTTTATTTAAAAGATCATCAATGCGGGGCACCTGAGTGGCTCAGCTGGCAGAGCCTCTGACTCTTGATTTTGGCTCAGGTCATCATCTAGGGTCATGAGACCCAAGCCCCAGGTCAGGCTCCTTGCTGAGTGTGGTGTCTGCTTGTCCCTCTCCCTCTGCTCTTCCCCACAATCACATGCTTTCTCTCTCTCTCTCTCAAATAAAATTTTTAAAAGTTTATCAACCTTTGTACAAAGAGTATAAGATATCAATCTTCAAATCTGAATAAGTATTAGTTATTAATCAAATTGCAAGATTTTCATTTATCAAACAACAAATTGGAAAACCACGCATACGTCCACATAGAGAGAAAGTGAAGAGGAAAGTAAGAAGTGACATATGTCAGTGACTTTTCTTTTTTTTTTTAAAGATTTTTTTTTTTTTAAAGATTGTATTTATTTATTTGACAGGCAGAGATTACAAGCAGGCAGAGAGAGAAGGAAGCAGGCTCCCCGCTGAGCAGAGAACCCGATACGGGGCTCGATCCCAGGACCCTGGAATCATGACCTGAGCCGAAGGCAGAGGCTTTAACCCACTGAGCCACCCAGGCACCCCTGTCAGTGACTTTTCAAGGTCATTCAGACAAAAGTAGATGACTCCTGTTTGTTTTCATTTCATTACAGACATCTGCAGAATGGTGCTTATCTGGTATGACCATCGCTGAGCCCTGCACTGTCAAAGGGTATTTCTTCTTCCCTGTCCCCAATCTCCTGTAATCATACCAATTAGGAGATAAATATAAATGCTTATTTAATGAAACTCTATTTAATTTTATTTAATTTACTTCACAAATACTTACTGAGTTTTCCCTACATTTCAGGCAAGTTCTAAGCACTGAAGATACAGTGGTAAACAGGAAAGACAGCACTCTTGCTCTCATGAAGTTTACATTCAGGTGCCCACGAGCAGAGGATGAGCAAACAAATATATGAGCTAGTAATGACGCATACTAAGTGGTAGGAAGAAAACATGTCAGAATGAAGTGGTAGAGAAAACAAGGAGACAACTTCACCTTTGGTAGTCAAGAAAAGCCTCTCCTAGGAGGTCATGTTCAAAGAAGCACCTGAGCACTGAGTAAACCCGGAAAAGATCTAGAGAAGGAGCATTTTAGGCAGAAGAAATAAAAAATCCAAAGTCTCCAAAAAAAGAACGAGCTCAGGAACACGGCAAAGTTTCCTGTGACTGAAGCACAAGGGACAATGGGGCAAACTCTATATAATGAAATAAAGAAATAGGCAGGGATCACACATAGCTTTGCAAACCATAAACAAAAATTTAGATTTTGTTCTAATTGGAACAGGAAGCAACTGGTGGGCTTTAAGTAAAGATTTTTACAAATCCCTTTTGCTATGTGAAGAAAAGACAAGGGTGTTGGCAAAATGGGAATCAGAAAAAGCAAGATTTTGCTGTTGCCAGATCCTCCAATCAACAGAAACAACTCCTACTAATGAAAATATAACATTTGAAAATGCATATTATGTTTAGGCATGGAATTCATTGAGTTCATCAAGCTAAAATTTGATTCTTATTAAAAGATTACACTTTTCTTAAACTTCAAAATATCTCTTACATGAAATCACTTAGCATAGCAAATAGAACTAAGACTTCTCTGCCATCAGTCTAAATAGAATTCTTATTGCATTATGTCTGTGGTCACCCACTTTATTTTCTTTTAGTCTATAAAGATCATTAACAGCACTGTTCTTAACATTTTGGGTGACTAGGGATTCTTTCTTCACAAAAATGGACACACACATAGAAATTTGAAAATAGTTTCAAAGGCTTCACCAACTACTTACATTGCATTTATGGAAGGTTAATCAACCCCAAATAATAAGCCTTGCTATAAATATCCATTGTAATCCTTTCCTAGGATTTCTTAGATTTATCTCTCTTTCATTTGCCAGGAAGCAAAATTTAAAGATCTTATTGGCTTTCTTCAGCAATTCATGGCAGCATCTAATCTAACAAGTAGAGAAAAGCCCTGAGGACTTATACAACGCAAGAGATCTTATAGGTAGAATAAAGCAGGAAAAAGATCTTATAGTAGACAGAAAGGCAGATTGTTAATTGCAAGTTTACTTTCCTTATAGGAGATTGAAAGGGTTAATCTGGCAGATGACTTAACTAATGCTGGTAAGGTGATTCCCAATTGATTGGTTTAACATTGCATTTCTGGGACACCCAAACTGTCATTTGACTAAATCTCTGGTGATGTGGGGTTTAGGAAAGTGTCTCCATTTGGGGCCTGTTGTCTTTAATACATCAAAGCAGTTAATGTATTATTTTATACTAGGAGAAGATGGTAAATTTAAGAGAATTACCAATGTATCCAAAAATAGCATGACATGAATCCAGTGACATCAAACAATATGGTATAACACCTTAAAAATAAGACACTAGTACTAATGAGCAACTGTGGTGATAGGATCATTCTTGTGAGTATCAGATGTTAATGTTTCCTCTAAATTTAATAAGGTCCATAATGTAACTATATTGTCAAGCTTCTGGTTAACAAATCATTAAGTTGAAATGCCTTGAAAGGCAAAACAGAAAAACTAAAACTTAGAAGAAAAACAGGATTCAATTTGCTTATATTAGAAAGTGAGCCCTTACTTCTTTTATAAGTGTGATGAACATGAGAACCCTCATTTTAAATCTATGAATGGATCTCTTGGCTTATACTTATGTTTAATAACCATCTAGGCAAGAAACATCTTTTAAAAGTAAAAATTAGATATACCTGATAGCAGAGAAAAGATTCAATTCAATACACACCATTGAGCAGACCTCAATCTCTCAGAGAAAAATTGAAAATTGAAAGTGCACGAACCATAGTTATCAGGTTTTCATGAACCCTGTAAGTACTGTTATTGGGCTATTTTGGTGTTTCTGTAATATTTCAAATATTTTAATTCAAAAAATAGAAGGCAGCCCTACCTACTCCCCTTCGTTATTATGTAAAATAATAACCTGAGGTTTTGGCAAAATCAAAGGTCAATCAATTCTAAAACACATGATCATATAAACAGAAATGTCTAAATCAAAATATTAACAAATAATTCTAAAATATTTAGTCTTTATACAAAAAATATGGCTTTTATAAAATTGTATGAATTGGGTTTTTTTAATCAACCACACAATTTTAAATGTGTTAAAGGAGATGGCTTTGTACAATAATGCCCCTTTGAAAACTTACAGAAAATGAGCATACTTTCATAAGCTAATACTCTGAAACTTCCTACTTTAATCTTTAGTTTATGGGCATTTTAAGCATAGTATATTTTTGAAAGGAAGTCACCAAGAATGATAATAGCATTTGCAAAACAGAAGAAAGATGGCTATTCAATTTTATAAAAGAACTCCATATCATTCCTGAAAGCAAGAATTATTTGTTAACAAATATTTTATTTACTACATTTTAGGAGCATTTATTTTGTGACAAGCAAAATGTATTTATATGTAGCTTTCTGAAAGTAAAACTAATTTTTCATTTTGTAAAATTTAGAAAGTACCTACTCTGTGTGACCTATTAGTTTTGTCTGTAATATCCAGAAGGATGAGATGGAACACTCCATTACCAGAATAGGTGAGGAAAATTTTCCCTTTATTCTTGTAGGTTCTTGTCTGAGATCCCCCATAATAGAAGATATATTGGCAGGAGAAAAACAAACTGAAATTTAATACTGTACGTCCCCCAGGAAAACTGACTAATTCCCTCAAATGGCCCAAATCATCACTTTGAGTACCATCTTCTGCTAATGACAAAAAAAAAAAAAAAAAAAAAAAGGTGTTGGGATGAGGTGAGACCAGTTCTGACAGGTTACCAGGAAAGCATAGTAAACAATGGCTTGCTTCTTATACAGATTTAATCTGTGCCTTCTCTATTGATAAGAGTTTCTCGAGATTTGGTCATCTTCCTCTTCCTGGTACGAGAGGGAGACATTTCCCTTACAAATGGAGATGTCTCTTACAAAAACGTAACTTTGACTTGATTTTCACAACTTCTCCTGTGACTGCTGTTTCTTAAAAATAATCGTTTTATTTTAAAATAATTTATTTAAAATGAATTATTTTCTTAAAAATGGTATTTCTGGGGCGCCTGGGTGGCTCAGTGGGTTAAGCCGCTGCCTTCGGCTCAGGTCATGATCTCAGGGTCCTGGGATTGAGTCCCGCATCCGGTTCTCTGCTCAGCGGAGAGCCTGCTTCCTCCTTTCTCTCTGCCTGCCTCTCTGCCTACTTGTAATCTCTCTCTGTCAAATAATAAATAAAATCTTTTAAAAAAATAGGATTTCTGCCTTATCCTTATTTGAGGGTGATAATTTCTGCTTCCCTTCAGTTATATTGAAGGAGAACGGAAGGAAGAGAACTTCTGATAACTGGGAATAGCTGTACTTCCATATCTGTCTCTAAAGAAATAACCATTGATTAAAAAGGAGAAGAAAAAAAGGATGTACAATAATTGAAATGTTTAATGTTATTATGAAACTCCCTGTTTAAGTAAAATTTATCAATGTATCCATTCATAACAAAAATATTTATTTATTTGTTTATTTAAGATTTTATTTATTTATTTGACAGAGGGAGAGAGACACAATGAGAGAGGGAACACAAGCAGCAGGAGTGGTAGAAGGAGAAGCAGGCTTTCTGCTGAGTAGGGAGCCCCAATGCAGGCTTGATCCCAGGAATCTGGGATCATGACCTGAGCCAAAGGCAGACACTTAATAACTGAGCCACCCAGGCACCCCACAAAAATATTCATTGTATGTATGTTATATGCCAGGAATTCTACTAGCACTGAAGATATAAAAGCAAGTTTTTTAAAAAATCTTATCTTACTGGAGTTTACGGTTTATATTTATGAAACAGGGAGCTAAAATAAATACTTAATCAAAAACCATAAGTGACTCTTAATCTCAGAAAACAAACTAAGGGTTGCTGGGGGGAGGGGGTTTGGGAGAAGGGGGTGGGATTATGGACATTGGGGAGGGTATGTGCTTTGGTGAGTGCTGTGAAGTGTGTAAACCTGGTGATTCACAGACCTGTACCCCTGGGGATAAAAATATATGTTTATAAAAAATAAAAAATTATATAAAAAAAAAATGTAAAAGTGCTGATTTTGTGAGTGTGACAAAGGAGAATCAGGTGATACCATTAGTTAGAATCTAATGTACCAAGGCATACAGACACAAATTTAGGGGTGTAAAACAACAACAAAAGCATTATTCTGTTTTGGTTCTGGAGGTTAGAAGTCCAAAATAAATTTCACTTGGGCTAAATTCAGTTTCAGCAGGTTGTTTCCTTCTGAGGTCTCTACAGGGAGAATTTGTTTCCTCGCTTTTTTTAGTTTCTTGTTTCCTTGTCTTTTTTAGTTTCTTGTGGCCTCCTTCTGTGTTCTTTGGATATGACCTCTTCCACCTTCAAAGCCAGTCACTCTAATCTCTGCTTCTGTCTTCACATCACCTTCCCCCATGACTGATTCCTCCTTTGCTCCACTTAGAACCATTGCTATTATGTCGAACTCATATGAATAATCCAAGATAATCTCTCCATTTCATGATCTTCAATTTCTTCACATCTACAGTCTTTTTTGTCATATAAGGTAACATTCACAGGCTCCAGAGATTAGGATGTAGACATATTTGGGGGGACTATTATTCAACCTACCACAGGAAGTAACAGAAAATTTCCCTATGAGAATGACATTTGTTTTAGATATGATGTTTAGATATTAGAGCAAGGGGAGGAGGGAGAGAATGTGAAAATACTCTTTTATGGAAGAGATTACTATGTCCTGGTGAAAGAAAAGGAGGTTGGTCAGATAATGCTAGTATTGAGTACTGGGAGAGGCTTTTTGGATAAACCAGGGGAGACAGGTAGGCCCATTACCAGATTTGTAATCTGAAAAGATCCCTCTGGATGCATAATAAATAAGGTATCCCTTAGAATGGAATGGGATGGAGCCCTTGTTGGGGGCAGCAGAGGAAGAGGCAGGAGCAGTAAAGAAACCAAATCGTTTCTTTCAGTGATCTGAACAAAAAATATCAGTGGATTTTATCTGAGTTGGGCTGATAAAAATAAAGAGAACCAGATAGAAGACTGAGAGCTATTTAAATGAGAGGTAGAGAAGATGAACATATACTTTATTATTGAAACTAGAAAATCTTTCAGAATGGAAGGGAGAGCTAAACATAACTCAGGTTAAATATGGAAAGGCAGATGAGGAATGAAGTAGGAAAGAGCACTAGGGTTCAATGCTGATGGCCAAGAAAGAATTCTTGAGACATTTATGATGCAAAAAGGTGGTTTTATTAAAGCACTGGGACAGGACCCATGGGCAGAAAGAGCTGCACTGGGATCATGAGGGGTGGCTCATTATCTACTTTAATGTAGGGAGGGGTTTGGGATAGCTTAAGTCTCTAAGCAATTTTGGAAGCAAGGTTTCCAGGACCTTGAGGGGGCTAGCAAGTATTGGGAAAAGGTCATTTATTGTCATCCAATAAAACCTTAGTTACTAGACCCTTCAGATGTATATCGGTGGACCATATGTTTGAGGGATGATTACCAATAAATATCTTGGGGGGGTTTAGAGATAAAGGAAGTTTCCATAGGAATTTTTATGTGTTAAAGTAGACTCACAGAGTTCTAGGGGTTGGGCCAAGATTGTCTTTTGCCTTTAACAAAGTATCAAAATCGAGGCAGTTCAATCGCTACAGGTCTGTCACTCTGCTTGTTTCAAGGATTTATCCAATGTCTATAGGTAGAAAGGAAATTTAATAACTTCCTTCTGCCTTTGTTTCCCACATCAGGAAGACCATGATCATGATCTAAAAGACATCAAGTAGTAAAGGAAACCAGAAGAGTTTGAAAAACCTATAGATAGAAGCAAAATAAGTCAGTCAGAAAAAAACCAAATATATGATTTCACTCATATGTGAAATTTAAGAAACAAAACAGATGAATATAGAAAAAGAGGAGGAAAAATAAAACAAGACAAAGACAGAGAGAGAGAAAAACCATAAGACTCTTAATTATAAGGAACAAACTAAGGATTGGCGGGGGAGTGGTAAGGGGATGGGGGAACTGGATGACGGGCATTAAGGATGGAATGAGCACTGGGTGTTATATGCAACTGATGAATCATTAAATTCTACCCCTGAAACTAATACCATACTGTATGTGAACTAACTTGAATGTAAATAAAATCTTGAGAGAAAAAGAAAAAAGAAAGAAAGAAAAGTTATAGACATTAGGTGAGAACTTTTAGCAGCTAATCCTAAAGATACTCCTATGATTACATTACATTCCCATTTAGTTGTACAGGGGGGGAAAAAGGATATATCCATTGGAAAAGTAAAGTATAGATTACTGAACACATTTAAACATAATTCAAGATACATCCTGAAGCAAATGTAATTTTGGTTCTCTCCTCATTTTCTGTGAAATATGATTTTTGTGTGAAAATACCACAATAGGCCAGACATCCAAACATCTAAAATCTCTTATCAGGCCACACTTAAAAGGAGAGGATTATGTCTCCAAACAAAATTATACTTGGGCACCTACTAGACTTTGCAGACTTTATAACTGACTTGCACAGAAATAGAAATTAGAAAGTCTCCTTAGAAAAATAGTATATTTGTGGAAGCTATCTCACAGTCTTTACAAGGAAGTCTCAAAACTTAAGATATATCTCATGTTCTATTTGACCTACCTGATAATCTCTGAACTATACATCTCACCACCTATGTGCCAGCCCACTCTTCAAGTGGTACCCTATTTATATAATATGATTCAGCAATCCCATAAAGGTATTTTGGTTGAAATCAGATGATGTTGTGCCCTCACCCCATTAAGTGCTATTTTATTTGTTCCACAAAACCCTACAAATAGGATTGTAGGGTAATTTGGCTAATAGTTCCAATAGTTCCAATAGTTCAAACTCTACAAATAGGATTGTGATTTGTTTTCTCAACAATTGGTATGTGCATTCAGTTCAACCTGGTTTTACCTAGACTCCACTTTGGCCCATCAACTTCCCCTCTTGGAAAAAAAAAAAAAATCTTAAGACAACTGAAGAAGGGTAATATTTTGGTTTCAATTTAAGACTCCAAATGAAAACTTGGTGTCAATTTCTTCTTTCAATTTCAATTGAATTCAATTCAATTTCAGTTTCAATACTTCAATTTCTGTCTTTCAGACCCCTTATATGTTTATAAAATGTCTCAAAATTGGGGGTGGGGAATCCTATGTGAGGATTGCATAGAATATAGACAATGTCATTATTACCACATATTTTCTTGCCCTTGAGACTCATGAGATTGTATGGTCATGTTTCAAAACAGAGGAGTCCTAAACATATTGTACTTTCAAGGTAAAGTATGTATGATTTTGGTCAAAGAATATTATACTTAATCCCTAGAGTCATTTTTTTTTTTAAAGATTTTATTTATTTATTTGACAGAGAGAAATTACAAGTACACTGAGAGGCAGGCAGAGAGAGAGAGAAGGAAGCAGGCTCCCTGCTGAGCAGAGAGCCTGATGCGGGACTCGATCCCAGGACCCTGGGATCATGACCTGAGCCGAAGGCAGCGGCTTAACCCACTGAGCCACCCAGGCGCCCCATCCCTAGAGTCATTCTAACATCTTTAACATTACTCAAGGATCTAGCAAATAAAGAAATCAGGAAACAGGTAATTTGGCTAATAGTTCCAAACTCTTTTCTTCCATACTATTCAAAGTTGGAATTGGATCCATTGTCTTAGATTAATTTGGACATTTTAGTCTGCTAATTGAAAGTATACAACAAACCGTAGTCATCATCCTTTTCTTAGAATTTGTAGATACTACTGTTTTAGCTCACGCTGCTATAACACAATACTGGATGGTTTCAATGACATTTATTTCTCACAGTTCTGGAGACTAGGTAATCCAAAATCAAGGTGCTGGCTATCATGAAATTCCCCTGGCATAACTCAACTTAAATCTAATTGTCACTCAAAGGCCGTACCTCCTAATACCATCACATTAGGGATTAAGAAGAACAATATTTGAATTGGGCAAGGGGTGGGACACAAACACTCAGTCCACAATAATAACAGTGATCGAAATATTGCAGAACTTTTTCCATCAAATGATCATTGAGAGAGAGAGGGAAGGAGAGGACAGTAATAGTTGATAACAGAGGCTAAAACAGACACTCTCCAAAACACGATATATGATGATAATGCCTCAAACAGCAGTACAGATCTGAAATAATCATGCTCCGCATGTTAATTATCTATCCTTCAACTTAAGCTAAATAGGGATTAAAATGAAGGTCTGCAAATTGAGACCATTTGCATCAGCATAACTATACTGGTGGGACTGAAAACTGATACCACCTGTATGAAAATAATTTAACAATTTGCACCGGGAAATTCTTGACCAGGAAAATGAGACATTAAGCCTATATATAACTCTACTACGTATGTTAGGAAATTACTGAAAATCGATAACACCTGGGCAAATAGTTTGCTCATTTCAGGAAGCAGTTCTCCTTTTAATAAAACAATTTACTCATCAAGCCTCACCTTAACACCTTCTATGTCCTCCAAGCCTGAACTATTTTATGTGAACTTCACCCAGTCCTAATCAATTCCTTACTTTAAAAGGCTTATTATAACTTCTTGAGCCTAACCAAGAAAGCTCTGAAAATAAATTTACCTAATTTCTATCTGTTGAGATATTACTATTGAGGTGGTATTCTCCATTGCTGCAATAAATTTAATGACCAACAGATTTTTCTAGAGGCAGACTACAGTAGCATATTTCAATGGTTCTTGACTGGCACACTTAGTATTGCCTAAAGACATTTTTTGTTTACCTGCATCTATGGCTCCTAGATGGGTAGACATCATGAATATTGTTAAATATCTTAATGCACCAGATAACAAATAATTTTCTAGTCCAAAATATCAGTAATGGTGATGTTGAGAAACCCTGATCTACTTAATTTGATTGCTGTGAAAATTCAATGAGATAATGATGAGGATAATTGGAGGGCAGGCAGGGACAAGAGTCCCCCGCCTAAGAGGAAACCACCCTAAGGAGGATTTTACACCACCCTGGAAGGAGTCCTCCACCCTTTCCCATATGATAGATAGGTGACAAGAATCTGGTTGGATGACAGGTGAAGGGAAGGCTAATCAAATTAAAACAGCCTACCAACAAGCCCATAAAATCCCCTGGACTTAAAATTTTGGTGGCAATCCTCTTGGGTCCCCTCCCTCCTTGGGAACCTTGTACTATCACTTTGTTATCACTCAATAAACCTTTCTTCACTGTCCACCACTCTATCTGGTCTACCCCTTCATTCTTTGAAACAGTGTAACTGAGAACCTTGGGTACGGATAGAGAAAAAATCCTGCAACAATACTTTCAAAATTTGGCATACAGCCAACATTACATATGATATTCATTACCATTATTATTTTTATTAGTATTTATTCTATCAGAGTGTTTAAGAAGATTCTTTATGGACATTTGGTAGCTATAAAAATAAAGAAGAAAAAATATTCTTAATTCAGCAGCATAACACTACATACATTCTCATCACAGAAAAACAGAATCACAGTGGAAAGATATGCTAGTTCCATAACTGCAATGGCACAAATAGCCATTGTGTAGCACTGTCCTATTTTTCAAAATAAATTTATTTATTTATTTATTTATTTATTTATTTATTTAAAAGATTTTACTTGTTTTTTAGAGAGAGAGAGAAAGAAGGAGAGAGATAGAGAGGTGGCGCAGAGGGCACACAGGCAGGGGAGGCAGCAGGGAGAGAGAAAGGGTGAAGCAGCCTTCACGCTGAGCAAGGAGCCCGATGTAGGACTCCATCTCAGGACCCAGGACCCTAGGATCATGACCTGGGCCAAAGGCAGACACTTAACCGACTGAGCCACCCAGGCACCCAGCACTACCCAGTTTTAAATGGGAAATGTCAAAATGCATAAATGCATACAGCTTTGTCTTTAAAAATTTTAGGAGTCCAATAAATAGTTTATTTTCCCACAAGTGTTTAGGCATTTTCAATATGATATGCATTAGGTATTACAATATTTGGGAATGTTATTTAAAATATAGGCCCTCAAAATCCCTCTCAGTATTTTTATATCATAATATTTATCTCACACTGGAGAAAGTCATTTTAGATTTCAATGCTTGTTCACTGTATTATTTCTTAAGTGCATTTTACTCCTTTTCCCATGTAAGAATGTGTTCTTTTCCAGATTTGGTAGTATTTTTGGTTGGATTAGGTACAATGCTTGATATGTTTTGGAGAGTCCTTGGAAACCAGAATCCAAAAGCACATCTTAAACAACTGACTATATTATTCAAAGACCAGTAGCAGTAATGTAATAAGACCAATAGCCCAACCTTTTATTTTCTTTTGGTTTCACTTAATCCTGAATTAACAGCCTTCACAATCCCAATGTGTTCTGGTAGAGCTCTTCCTCTAAAAAGGTCAGTCAAATTCTCCCCCTTCCTAGAATTTGAGTCTCAAGCATCATGGCGAAAAGAAAAGACAACAGGCCATTGAACAGCTGTCTTTACAACACTGATGTGAAAGAAACTCGTCATCCATTCCTGACTTTCAGTCTGGGTTATCCTCATCACTATACAGATGATCAGAATTAAAAATAAAAAAATTGTGATTTCTAATGCCCTGATAATGAATTTATTTTAATGTAGCCTGAAAATAGTCATATCCTGCTGCTTATAACCAGAGGCTTCTCACTGATACATTATTATCATGTATTCATCCACATAGGCTCATTCCAAAAGCCTTCCATGTTCTGAATTAATTTCTGAAAAAGAAAGAGGCAACAGTTCCAAGCTGCATCAGACTTAGTGAAATGTATCAGCAGCTGCAGACCAAAGGGCTCTCTTTAACATTCTAACAGGGTAGAAAAAGCTGCTACAAAAGGCTCCTGGTTTTCAGCCACACCCCAAACCCTGGAATGGTAATACCAGTCACGGTATTGTCAAATATGAAGGAAACAATGCATTTTATTATTAATGTCCTTCTCACATCCTATTTTTAAAGAAAGTCTATGAATAGCAATTCCTGGCAGAATCAACTCTACCCTGACACTCTCCACACCCTCTAAAGCTGCACCCTGCAATAAAATGAAGATTGAAAATTGAGTGTCATCAGAACACTCATGCCATCAGGGCTATAAATATTAATTCCAGAAACGACTACAAGGAAACTTAGAGGAAGAGAAAAAGTCAGTGGCTAGCAACGGAGAGAAAAGACCAGGTTGGGGGAACTGGAAAAAGACGTTAACTGCTTAAATTATCTTCTTACTTGAAAAAGCTGTGACAATAACGATTAAGAAGGCTTTGGGCTAGTTATTCAGATAAGATTATTATTTTGTTATCTTTTCTCAGTCTACAACCTTCTTTACATATCTCTGTGCATAATCATGACCATTTATGAGCCAGTACAGTTCATGCCAGCTGAAAGTATGAGTATAGATTAATGCTTTGGCTTTACTTTATGGTTCTTATCTCTCCACAGCCTGGTGCTTTTTAAGTCTGACCTAACTTTTTTCAAACTTTGGGCCTCAGGGCCCATGCTAATTTACATAAGAGTTTGAAGAAGTAACACATCATAAAATTTTCATGTATAAATTAAAAGACTTTGATGAAATGCACTAGTTAAACTTGGTGATAAATTCCTTTTACCACCCATCTGGTTTAATTCTATGAGATGCAATGTAGTCTCCATGAAGAAAAGAAATAGAAATTACCAGAGGGGATTTTTTTTTTTTCAACTTGGAATATATAAAAAGCTGACAGATTCTACAGGGTTTCCTGTAAAATATCCCTTAATATTTTTTTACTAGCTACTTTGCTTACATTGAAGTACAGAAACGACTGAAAATATGACAAAGCAGCAAAATATTTACAGATGTCAGAGCTAATCTGACTTTAATGAATAGTTTTTTTCCTTAATCAGAGTTGGAAAGATTAATTAAGTTCCTATTATCTTCCTATTTAAGAGCAGTTAGTGGATAACATATGAAAAAAAATTTAAGAGCAATGATGTCTACCTATAATGCTTTAAAAAATCTATAACTCATTTCTGTGCTTTCAGCATTTGTCAGGCAAATAAATACATTATAAAACATGTACTAACTGTAATAGAACTAGAAAAATAGAAAAAAGAACTATTAAGCTCTGTGGCTACTTTGTTTTGAGGTCTTCTTTCTCATTGATTTTAAACAGTAGGATATGCATGTCAATATGAAATTATTTAAAGAGCTGATTTGCATATTCCATACCACTAAACAGTATATTAGAAAGAATAACATCTTAAAAGAATAAGAAAAGCTCGTTTTAGTTGACTGGAGTTTTTATTTTTTGCTTTTGTGACTTACTTTCTTGCTTATTTCTGTTTTATTTTTTGTAATAATAAACAATAGGCAAGCAAGAATGTTATAGCTTGACTATTTCCCTGGACAAGTTCATTCGCAAATAGCTTATTTAAGTAACTAGTATGACAGAGGAAATTTCTTACTGGAGACAATGTATTTCCTAATGATTTTTCACATAGCTCTGCTCAGCCTAGTAAATAATAAAAGGCAATTGAATTAGAAGTTACATTAATTTGTTGTATTTTCTTGTTTCTTTGATAAGATAAACTCCCTCCAGCATAATGCTAGAGTTCTCAATACATAAGATAATTTTTTACATTGCTCAATCATTTAAAAAAAAGAGAGAGACAAAAAGTACTGTCTGGCTTCCATTAGCAAATCTGTTTTATCAGATTCAAGTCAACCGAACAAGTTCATCCTAAAGATTTTACTTATTTGTTTATTTTAGAGACAGGGAGAATGTATTTGCACACAGGGGCAAGCATGGGTAGGAGTAGAAGGAGAGGGGGAGAATCTCTGCAGAGAATCTCCACCAGACTCTCTACTGAGCATGAAGCCCCACATGGGGCCCAATCTCAAGACTCTGAGAGATCATGACCCAACTCAAAACCAAGAGTCAGATGCTTAACCAACTGGGCTACCCAGGTGCCCCAACCCAACAAGTTTATCTTATATAATCAATCATTGATAAAACTGCCTCCTGACCAAACTTTAGTTAGGCTCCTTTGAAGCCCTTTTTTCATCTAGGCTTCAACTTCAGCCTGCCTTCAACAAAGGAAACTTACTCGGTTTAGCAAGAATCCCTTCTCCCTTGATATCTGATACCCTTGATACCTGCTCAAGTTCCTTATCTTCTACCCTTGATATTTGATCACCCTGGTGGACTTCAGCAAGAATCCTGTTGTTTGTTTGGGAAGAATCCCCTTGAAATCTTCTCTTAAATGATTTTCCATTCGCTGACCCCTTCCTCTGCTCCTTGGCTATAAATACCCAGTTGTCTTTGCCGTATTTGGAGTTTTAGACAATCTTTTTCTTCCTTATTGCAGTAGAGGTGCCCCTATTGCAATAGTCTTGAAGAAAGTCTTCCTTACCATTTTAACAAGTGTCAGAATAGTTTTCTTTCTAACACCATAGATGCCTGATTTATGTTATAATGAATCATTAGATTACAGGTGGATTATAGGTACAACTTAAGAGTTCAGTTCATAAAAGGAGATATTGGTTTCCACAGTTATAAATGATAGAATTTGTGGAAGGATTATAGAATTTTTTTTTCCTCTCCTGCCTTTTCTAGCTTAGGGTGGGGATTTAGGACTACTTCGCCAAAAATTTAGAGATAACAAATACACTCTTAACCTGATTTGGCAAGGGGTTTTCAAATAAACTCAGAAATCTAGGTAATAAAAAAAATAGTAAAGAACAGGGAAGGAAGTTGAAAGTCAAAATATAGACCAATGGCTCTGCCACCTTCCAGCATCTTTTATCTTCAACTAAGGATGGTATTTAATGTGGTGGCTTGAGCTATTTGGGGTTATGACTTAGTTTTTCTGGGTGTCTCCCTGTTTATAGGATATATATATGTCATTAAACTTGTTTGCTTTTCTCCTGTCAATCTGTCTTTTATTACAGAGGGTCTCTGCTAAAAAACTAGAAGGGTGAAGGTAAATTAATTTTTCTCCCCCACATATTCTTTATCCTCCTCTCATCCCCAATAAATCTTTCAATCCTCTTTTCTCTTCCCCTTCACAAAGAAGACTCATGAAATAAACATGCCTAGTTTTTACTTCTTTGCCATCTATTTGCTCTTGACAACTGTTAGAAATGTGTATTTTTGCTAAAGTAGGCAGTTAGTCAGGTTATAACAGGATACTGGGAGGTCAGCAGTGAGGAAGTTATGGGCAGCTATCAGGAAAGTCAGAGGCCTATCTTGGCAGCAGCACTCCACAAGAAGCCAGATCGAACAAGACAGGCCCAAGATGGCAAGTGCCATGACAAGAATAACAAAATTAGGAGGAAAAAGTGTGAAACCCTACTTCCCACCTGAGGTAATGAATATTGTGCCCTCTAGTTAACAACTGTCAATAAAAGATAGAAACCCAACCTCCAGATACACAGCTCTCTATCTCTCTTAAGCTCCCCCACTCTCAAGACTTTGCTTTTCACTTCAATAAACTTTCCCACTTGTGTTACTCATCAACTGTGCTGTATGTATGTCCTTGAATTCATTCTCATTACAAGACAAGAACCATCAGCAACTCTTTTGGGTCTGGTTGGGTTGAGGCTACAGGGTCTAGAGTCTCCCTGGTTTACCTGGCAATATTCTGGCTCCCCTAACTCATTGAAATTATTGTTGTTGTTGTTTATTCAAATTTATTTACTTGGCAGATAGATAGTGAGAACACAACCAGGCAGAGCAGCATATAGAGGGAGAGGCAGGTTCCCTGTCGAGCTGGAAACCCAATGCGGGGGCTTAATCCCAGGACCCCAGGACCGTGACCTGAGCCAGAGACAAATGCTTAACCGAATAAGCCATCCAGGCGCCCCTCATTGAAATTGTTCTTGCCAAGGTCACTAGTTCTTCCTTACTTTTAAATTTATTGAATATCTTTGAGTTCCTATTTTTCTTGATCTTAAACAATTTTATAATACATATAACCCTCCAAGTTTAGAAATGTTCTTTGGCATCCGTCAGCACTGGTTCTTCTTCTGCTGCTGTGTTCATGCCTTTTTAATCTCCCTTGCAATGTTGTGCCTCCCGAGACTATCACTTAAACACCCCATGAGTTTTTCCCCCAAGGAAACTCATTAGCCTTCTTCTGTTCTCATTGCATATACTCTCTGTGAGTGTCCTCAATCACTTCACTGACTTTAGCTATCATCATTAAACTGACAATGCTCATATTTTTTTCTATACTTCTTATGTCATAACAGATTCAAAGCCATATATCTAATTACCTGCTTGATACAGTCACATTTCAAATTCAACATATCACAATGGAAATAACTGTCCAAAGAAAGTAACTCACATAGTTTTTCAGGGAGACAGATGTCATTATAGTAGCCAAGGTCTTCAATAAAGGAAAGCAGCCACTGCCTCTCTGAGAAGAGAAGGAGATGGAGAAATACACATAGATTTGGGAGAATAAGTACCTAAACTTCAATCTCTTTCCACCCTCTGATTTTCTACTGGTATTTTTACCATTGATTAACATAATTGGGATGTATGGGACAGGGTAACTTATTGATGCAGTCTCGAAAGTTGGGCCTTCCCAGGCACAAAGCAGGGTGAAAAAGGGTAAAGTGTGAATATCACTTATGACATCCAAAAAGTTGGATAGTGTCAAACAGTAGAAGAACACATATTTCTGCTTTAGCCATCGTAACTGAGCAATCCACTACATTAGCACGAGTGCATCTAATTTTTTAGGGTGAACTCACTTATTAATTTTAACATTATGTCTGAATATTGTTTTGATCTTCTATATACATAAGCATAAAATAATGATAGTTTTGTTTCCTCTTTTCACTGCTTATTACCTGTAGTTTCTTTTTACTGCTTTAATTAATTGCCAAGAGTCT
Source organism: Mustela nigripes (assembly GCF_022355385.1). Classification (NCBI taxonomy): domain Eukaryota; kingdom Metazoa; phylum Chordata; class Mammalia; order Carnivora; family Mustelidae; genus Mustela; species Mustela nigripes. Next base: position 89,120,482 of record NC_081569.1, read on the forward strand.
CCAGTATAATGGTGAATGCAAAGGGTGATAGCAGGTACCCTTGTTTTGTTTCTGACCTCTAAAAAAACACTTTAAGATTTTCAACAAGCATGATGTGTATTGTAAGATTTTTGTAGCTATCATTTATAAGATTTATAAAGGATCCATCTATTATTAATTTGCAAAGAATTTTTATCATAAATGAATGTTAAATTGTACTACATTTTTCTTAATCTGAGATAAACATTTAATTTTTCTTCTTTATTCTGTGAATATAGTAAAATACATTGATTGCTTAATTTATTTTTTTCTCCTTTTAAATATATTACTAGAATAAACACATTGTTCATACAATCTATTTTTATTTACTTACTTAACTACTTATCTCAGTTACTCAGAGAACTCTATTAAAAATCTCCCTTGACAATTGTGATTTTTACATTTCTCTCTGTGGTTCTGTTGATTTTCACTTCATAAATTTTGACCCTATGTTATTAACTAAATACAGTTTTTAGAATTTGTATATTTCTTGGGGTGCCTGGCTGGCTCAGTCAGTTACATGTCTGACTCCTAATTTTGGCTCAGGTCATGATCCCAGGGTCATGAGTACAAGCCCCATATTGGGCTCCATGTCTAGCTTAAGATTTTTTTCTCCCTGGGGAGAGGAGCAAAATGGTGGAAGAGTAGAAGATCTACATTTCGTCTGATCCCAGGAATTCAGCTAGATAGTTATTAAACTTTTCTGAACACCTACAAACTCAAAAGGAGATCAAAGAAAAGAATAGCAGCAATTCTATGAACAGAAAAGCAACCACTTTCTGGAAAGTAGGATGTGTGGGAAAGTAAATCCAAGGTGATATACAGGAAGATAGACCATGGAGGAAGGGAGCCTCTGTCAGCTGTCTCCTGGCAAGTGACAGAGCAGTGCAGCACAAAATCAGAACATTTAGAAGTCAGCTCCGTTGAGGGATGTCACTCCAGTTGAGGGGGGGATTGGAGCCTTCTCTGGGACATTATGTTCTCAGGTCCCTCAGGGCCACAGAAAGCCTGGGTGTGCCTGAGTGCAGCAGAGCTCCAAAGTATCAGAGCAGGGAATCCAGCTACAGAAACAGAGACAAAGAGGGGGCTCTTTGCTTAGGGTTGCCATAAACCATGATCTGAGGCAAAGCAGGCCACTGCTCTTCAAGCAAGGGCCTCAAAAGTGGCAGATCTGGGAGACTTACTTTCCTCCACTGGGCAGAGTGGCACAGAAGCACAGTATAGGTATCTGCTGGGTTTGGAGACTCCAAATGGAGCTGTGCGCCAGAGGTAGAAACACTCCGTCACAGGCTGGGTGAGCTCAGACTGTGGCCAGAAACCAGGGAGACAGGAGTGACTGACTGCGTTTCTCTGAGGGTTCACTGAACAGGGGGACTGGAGCTCTTGGCTCCTACAGTTCAGAGATTGGGAGGCCGCCATTCTCATTCTCCTACACCGAAGCTATATGGAAAGCAATCAGGAAACAAAAGCTACCAAAAGTGAACCCAAGCAGATTACTGAGCCCAGCCCCTGGCAAGGGCAGTAGAATTCCCCCTGAGGCAAAGACATTTGTGAATCACTGCAACTGGCCCCTCCCCAGAAGGTCAGGAAGAACATCCAGCCAAGACCAAGTTTACTGATTAATGAGAAATGGAAAACTCCAGTGGTAGGCGAATACAGAACATAGATTCATGGCTTTTTTTACCCATGATTCTTTAGTATTTCAAAATTGAATTTTATCTTTATTTTTTTCTTTTTTTATCCTTTTGAATTTTTCCTCTTCACTGTTTTAATCAACATCTTAACTTAGCAATACATTTTTAAATATCTTTTTAAATTTTTATTTTTATAGTCATATTCTATCCCTTCATTGTATTTAACCTTATTTTTTGTATATATATGTTATTCTTTCTATAAAGTTTTGGGATACAATTTCTTCTAACAGAGCAAAATATACCCTAAATCTAGTGTATGGCTTTGTTCTAGTCTCCTGCCTGATCATATTCTCTCTATTTTTTTTAATTTTATTTTCTTTCATTCCATCCCTTCATCATATTTACCTTTATATTTGTATATATATATATATAAGTTTTTCTTTCTTTAAAATTTTGGGACACAGTTTTTTCTAACAGACCAAAATACACTCAAAATCAAGTTTGTGGCTCTGTTCTATTCACCAGCCTGATCATATACATATGTGTGTATATATACATATATATATTTTTTTCTTTCTTTCTTTTCCTTCTGGTTTTGGGTCTCTTCTGATTGGTTTAGTATATATTCTTCTGGGGTTATTGTTACCCTTTAAATATTTTGTTATCTCATTCATCTATTTTCTCTGGACAAAATGACAACCTCAAAAAAATAGCAAAAACAAAAACAAAAGAAAACAAGCAAACAAACAAAAAACCCAAGAGGCAGTACTGACTGCTAGGGACCTAATCAATACAGGCATTTGTAAGATGTTGGAACTAGAGTTCAGAATGACAATTATGAAGATACTAGCTAGGCTTGAAAAAAGCATAGAAGATACTAGAGAATCCCTTTCTGAAGAAATAAAAGAACTAAAATCTAACCAAGTTGAAATGAAAAAAAGCTACTGGTGAGGTGCAATAAAAAATGGAGGCTCTTACTGCTAGAATAAATGAGGCAGAAGAGAGAAATAGTTATATGATTAGCTATAGAAGATCAAATGATGAAAAATAAAGAAGCTGAGAAAAAGAGAGATAAACAACTACTGGAACACAAGGGGAGATTTTGAGAGATAAGTGATACCATAAGACAGAACAATATGAGAATAATTGGGATCCCAGAAGAAGAAGAAAGAGAAAGGGGCAGAAGGTATATTGGAGCATATTATAGTGGAGAACTTCTCTAATTTGGGGAAGGAAACAAGCATCAAAATCGAGGAGGCACAGAGAACCCCCCTCAAAATAAATAAAAATAAGTCAACACCCCATCATCTAATAGTAAAACTTAGAAGTCTCAAAGACAAAGAGAAAGTCCTGAAAGCAGCTCAGGAAAAGATGTCTGTAATATTTCTAGAATGATAGAAATATTAGATTGGTAGCAGACCTATCCCCAGAGACTTAGTGGGCCAGAAAGGACTGGCATGATGTACTCAGAGCACTAAACAAGAAAAAATATGCAGCCAGGAATACTATAGTCAGCTAGGTTGTCACTGAAAATAGAAGGAGAAATAAAACTAAAAGAATTTGCAAACACCAAACCAGCTCTACAGGAAATATTGAAAAGTTCCTCTAAGCAAAGAGAGGTCTTAATACTAACATAGAGGGACAATATACAGTATCAGTCACCTTACATGCAACATAATGGCATTAAAATCATATCTTTCAATAGTTACCCTGAATGTAAATGGGCTAAAAGCCCCAATCAAAAGACACAGGGTATCAGAATGGATAAAAAAAAAAAAAAAAAGACCCATCAATATGATACCTACAAGAGACTCATTTTAGATCCAAAGACACCTCCAGATTTAAAGTGAATGGGTGGAAAACAATTTGCCATGCTAATGGACATGAAAAGAAAGCTGGTGTGGCAACCTTTATATCAGATAAATTAGATTTTAAGCCAAAGACTATAATAGGAGTTGAGGAAAGACACTATATCATATTCAAAGGGTTTGTGCAACAAGATGTAACAATTTTAAATACAATGTCCCTAACATGGGAAGAGCCAGTGACACAAACCAATTACCAGAAATGAAGAAACACATACAATAATGCAATAATAGTAGGGAACTTTAACAAAGCTCCCCTACTGAAATGGACAGATCATCTAAGCAAAAGATCAACAAGGAAATAAAGGCCTTAAATGATACCCTGACCAGATAGACATCACAGATATATTCAGAACATTCCATCCCAAAGAAACAGAATACACATTCTTCTCTAGTATACATGGAACATTCTCCAGAATAGATCACATCCTGGGTCACTAATCAGGTCTCAGCCAGTACTAAAAGATTGGGATCATTCCCTGCATATTTTCAGACCACAATGCTTTGAAACTAGAACTCAATCACAAGAGGAAAGTTGGAAACAACACAAATACATGGAGGTTAAACAGCATCCTACTAAAGAATGAATGGGCCAACCATGAAATTAAAGAAGAATTGAAAAAAAATCATGGAAACAAATGAAAATGAAAACACAACGGATCAAAATCTGTGGGACACAGGAAAGGCAGTCCTGAGAGGAAAGTATATAGCAATACAAGCCTTTCTGAAGAAACAAGAAAGGTTTCAGTACATAACCTAACCCTACAACTAAAGGAGCTGGAGAAAGAATAGCAAAGAAAGCCTAACCCAGTAGGAGAAGAGAAATACTAAATATCAGAGCAAAAATAGCAAAAATCAATGAAATAAAAATCAAAAGAACAGTAGAACGGATCAATGAAGCTAGGAGCTGGTTCCTTGAACGAATTCATAAGATTGATAAAGCCCTGACCAGACTTATCAAAAAGAAAAGAGAAAGGACCCAAATTAATAAAATCATGAATGACAGAGGAGAGATCACAACCAACACCAAAGAAATACAAACAATTATAAGAACATAGTATGAGCAACTATACGCCAGCATATTTGACAATCTGGAAGAAATGGATGCATTCCTAGAGCTATATAAACTACCAAAACCAAACGAGGAAGAAATAGAAAACCTGAGCAGACCCATAACCAGTAAGGACATTGAAGCAGTTGTCAAAAATCTCCCAAAAAACAAGAGTCCAGAACCAGACGGCTTCCCAGGGGAATTCTACCAAACATTGAAAGAATTAATACCTGTTCTCCTGAAACTGTTCCAAAAAATAGAAATGGAAGGAAAACTTCCAAACTCATTTTATGAGGCCAGCATTATCTTGATCCCAAAACCAGACAAAGACCCCATCAAAAAGGAGAATTAGAAACCAATATCCTTGATGAACATGGATGCAAAAATTATCATCAAATTACTGTCCAATAGGATCCAACAGCATAGTAAGAGGATTATTCACCACGACAAAGTGGAATTTATTCCTGGGCTGCAAAGAATTCAAGGAATTCCTCAAGGAACTCAATATCTGCAAATGAATCAATGTGATACGATACATTAATAAAAGAAAGAACAAGAATCATATGATACTCTCAATAGATGCTGGAAAAGCATTTAACAAAGTACAGAGTTCTCTCTTGATCAAAACTCTTCACAATGTAGGGATAGAGGGTACATATCTCAATACCATAAAAACCATCTATGAAAAACTACCAGTGAATATCATTCTCAATGGGGAAAAACTGAGAGTTTTTTCTCCTAAGGTCAGGAACATGGCAGGAATATCCACTCTCACCACTGCTATTCAATATAGTACCAGAAGACCTAGCCTCAGCAATCAGACAACAAAAAGAAATAAAAGGCATCCAAATTAGCACAGAGGAAGTCAGACTCTCACTCTTTGCAGATGATATGATACTTTATGTGGAAAATCCAAAAGATTACACTCCAAAACTTCTGGAACTCATACAGGAATTGAGTAAAGTGTCAGGATGTAAAACCAATGCACAGAAATCAGTTGCATTTCTATAGACCAACAAAAAGACAGAAGAAAGAGAAATTAAGGAGTCGATCCCATTTACAATTGCACCCCAAACCCTAAGATACCTAGGAATAAACCAAACCAAGAGTCAAAGAATCTGTACTCAGAAAACTAAAGTACTCATGAAAGAAATTGAGGAAGATACAAAGAAATGGAAAAATGTTCCATGCTCATGGATTGGAAGGACAAATATTGTAAAAATAGCTATGCCATCCAAAGCAATCTACACATTCAATGCAATCTCTATCATAATACCATCAGGGTTTTTTTTTTTTTCCAAAGAAATGGAGCAAAAAATCCTAAAATTCATATGGAACCATAAAAGACCTCAAATAGACACAGGAATGTCAAAAAAGAAAACCAAAGCTGGTGACATCACAATTCCCACTTCAAGCTCTATTACAAAGCTGTAATCATCAAGAAAGTATAGTACTGGCACAAAATGCACACATAGATCAATGGAACAGAACAGAGCGCCCAGCAATGGACCCTCAACTCTATGGTCAACTAATCTTCAACAAAGCAAGAAAGAATGTCCAATGGAAAAAAGAGTCTCTTCAACAAATTGGGCTGGGAAAATTGGACAGCCACATGCAGAATAATGAAACTGGACCATTTCCTTACACCACACACAAAAATGGACTCCAAATGGATGAAATACCTCAGTGTGAGACAGGAATCCATCAAAATCCTTGAGGCGAACACAGGCAGCAACCTCTGAGACCCCAGCCATAGCAACTTCTTCCTAGAAACATCACCAAAGGCAAGGGAAGCAAGGGCAAAAATGAACTATTTGGACTTCATCAAGATCAAAAGCTTTTGAGCAACAAAGGAAACACTCAACAAAACCAAAAGACAACCGGCAGAATGGGAAAAGCTATTTGCAAACGACATATCAGATAAAGGGCTAGTATCCAAAATATAGAAAGAATTTATCAAACTCAACAGCCAATGAACAAATAATCCAATTAAGAAATGGGCAGAAGACATGAACAGACATTTCTGCAAAGAAGGCATCCAGATGGCCAACAGACCCATGAAAAAGTGTTCAACATCACTTGGCATCAGGGAGCTACAAATCAAAACTACAATGAGATACCACCTCACACCAGTCAGAATGGCTAAAATTAACAAGTCAAGGAATGACAGATGTTGGCGAGGATGTGGAGAAAGGGGAACCCTCCTACACTGTTGGTGGGAATGCAAGCTGGTGCAGCAACTCTGGAAAACAGTATGGAGGTTCCTTTAAAAATTGAGAATAGGGGCACCTGGGTAGCTCAGTCATTGTCTGCCTTCAGCTCAGATCATGATCCCAGGGTCCTGGGATCAAGCAGGCTCTCTGCTCAGTGGGAAGCCTGCTTCTCCCTCTCCAACTCCCTCTGCTTGTGTCTCTCTCCCTGTCAAATAAATAAATTTTAAAAAATCTTTTTTAAAAAAAGTTGAAAATAGAGCTACCCTATGGTCCAGCAATCGCACTACTGGGTATTTACCCTAAAGATATAAATGTAGTGATTTCTGAAGGGGCACATGCACCTGAATGTTTATAGCAGCAATGTCCACAATAGCCAAACTATGGAAAGAACATAGATGTCCATCAATAGATAAATGGATAAAGAAGAAATGGTATATATATTCAATGAAATACTATGCAATTATCAAAAAGTCTGAAATCTAGCCCTTTGCAACAATGTGGATGGAACTAGAGGATAATATGCTGAGTGAAATAAGTCAATCAAAGAAAGACAATTATCATATGATTTCTCTGATATGAGGAATTTGAGAGGCAGAGCAGGGAGTTGTAGAGGGGGATAGAAGGGAAAAAAATGAAACAGGATGGGATTGGGAGGGAGACAAACCATAAGAGACTCTTAATCTCAAGAAACAAATTTAAGGTTGCTGAGGGTGGGAGGAGTGGGGTGACTGTGTGATGGAAATTGGGGAGAGAATGTGTTATGATAAGTGCTGTGAATTGTGTAAGACTAATGATTCACAGACCTGTACCCCTGAGACAAATAATACATTATATGTTAATTTTTTAAAAAGATTTTCTCTTTCTTTCTCTCTGTTCATCCCAACCTCTCTCTTACTGTCTCAAAACATAATTTTGAACATAATTTTTCCCGCTCTTTAACTCCTTTTAATAATAATAATAATTATTATTTTATATTTCTTGGTAATTTTACCATTATTTTATTATAGTGAAGAGTCCTTTTTTTTTTTAAGATTTTATTTATTTACTTGAGAGAGAGAGCAAGAAAGAAAGAGCATGAGTAGCTGGGTGGAGGGGGTTGGTGAGTGGCAGAGGAAAAGGGGAAGGGCAGTACTCCTTGCTAAACAGGAAGCCCAACATTGAGCTTGAACCCAAGACCCTGGGATCATGACTGGAGCCAGAGGCAGTTGCTCAACCATCTGAGCCACCCAGGTGCCCCTGTTTCTTAAATTCTACTTGGTTGACATTAGTATAGTTACTCCAGCTCTTTTATGTTAGTTGTTTATACTTGGTACATTTTTTTTTCTTATCTTTTGCTTATATATTTTCTGTAAATTTATATGTTAGATGTATCTCATGTAAGTAGCACATATTGGGGATTTTAACAATCGGGTCTGACAAAGTTTGTCTTTTAAGTCTCCTTTAACCAATTTCTATGCATTATGGTCACAGATATATTTGGGTTTAAATATAATGTTTTTGTGTGTGCTTTATTTTCATATCTCCTCTCTTAAATTTCTCTTTTTTCTTGCCATCTTCTGGAGTATTTTTTCTTATTCCATTTTTTCCAGTTAGCTTGATGTACTCTTTTTTTAATTTCTGTGATTATTACCTTTGCAATTATAACCTACATTCCTGATTTATTAAAATCTAGTATTAATTAGCAATTTTCTCTCTTTCCAGATGATGCAAGGAGCATTGAGTGTAACTTGATTTATCTCCATTTGAATTATTTGATATTATTTCCATGTATTTCAATTCTGTGAATGTTTAATTTTCTTTAAAGATTTCATTTATTTATTTGACAGTGAGAGAGATCACAAGTAGGCAGAGAGGCAGGCAGAGAGAGAGGGGGAAGCAGGATCCCTGCTAAGCAGAGAGTCTAATGTGGGTCACAATCCCAGGACCCTGATATCATGACCTGAGCCGAAGGCAGAGGCTTAATCCACTGAGCCACACAGGAGCCCCATTCTGTGAATGTTTAAAATGAGTGATTAAAACTAAAGATATTTCATTATTACTCATTTGTTATTTATTCATATTTACTTGTTTTATTTCACTCCTTTTTTAATTTCTGAACTTCCATCTTTACCTGAAGAACACCATTATTTTTGGCAATACATATCTAATGGTAATAATTTTCTGTTTTTCTCTGAAATTATCTTTCTTTCAATGAATTCCCAAAGGATATTTTCACATAGTATAGAACTCTAGGTTGAGCTCCTCTTTGAACATAATTTTTCCCGCTCTTTAACTCCTTTTAATAGTTTCACATTTCCTTTTGTCTTGTCCTCTCAATTACCCCTTCCAGCAACATCAAATAATCCCAAATCTGGGTTAAACTTTCTGGTCCTCCCCCTTTTACCCAATTCTGATTTAGTAATTCCTCACAACTTATTAGTTCTCCAATAGCATAAAAGAGATAACTTTAATAACTGTATTAGTCAGGATTGTCCAGAAAAACAAACCAAACAGAGAAAGAGAGAGAAAGGAATTGCCTTATGTGATTATGGAGGCTGACAAGTTAAGTCTCATGATCCTCAGAGTGAATTAGCAATTTGGAGATCCAGAAGGGTGGATGATACTGTTCCAGTATAAAGGATGGCAAACTTGAAGCACAAGACAATCCATTGTGCCAGTTCACATCCAGTTCACATTGGAAAAACCAATGTCTTAGTTTGAAGGTAGTCGGACAGGAAACATTCTTTAACTTCTTGTCAATGAATATTTTACTCACACCCTTTGGTTTTTAGTATTACAAACATGGTAATTCTTATGCATGCCTCTTGGTACAGGATGTTCTGTATGCAGAATATTATCATTTGCAGAATTTTCTCTAGTTTATGGCAAGAAGTAAATTTTTTGAGTCTTAGTGTAAGTCCATGTTTAGGTAATGAGTAATTGTTTTAAAATGTTATTGACCTAATTCAGTTCACACATATACCAAACAAGTTCCTATTATTTTACATTATTATCAACACTTGGTATTTTCATACTTAAAAATTTTTGTCAAGCTGGGCCATGAGATTAAGAATCTGTTTTATTAATTTACATTGATATACTAATACAATTAAAAATATTTAAGGGGCACCTGGGTGGCTCAGTTGGTTAAATATCTGACTCTTGATTTCAGTCCAGATAATGAACCCAGGGTCACGAGATGGAGCCCCACATTGGGGCATGCTTAAGATTCTCTCTCTATCTTTGCCCTTCCACACTCTTATGCTTTCTTTTTATCTAAAAAATATATGTATTTTTTCATATGCTCACTAAGAAGTTATTTTCTCTTCTGTAAAATGCCTCTTCATATGTTTTGCAGATTTTTCTAAAGGTTTGTTTAATTTTTTTCTCTGTTGATTTATGAGTTATTTATATATGCTGATACCAAATATTTATCAATTTTATGCATTGCACATATTTTCTCCTGCTTTGTGGCTTAGGTTTTCAGTGTCTTTGTGGTGCCCTCTGGAGAAGAGCATTTTTAATTTTTAATGTGTTCTAATTTAGCCAACTTTTCTTCTATAGTTAGCACCTTTTGGAATTAATAAATTTCTACCCACCATGAGGTCATAAAATTATTCTTCATTATTTTCTTCTGTTTCAACTTCCTTTTATATTTAAGAACATAATAAATCTAAAGAAAGTATGCTTTTTCATTTTTAATTAAGAAACAAGCTTAATTTTTTCTATAGAGCTTGTTTATAGTATCACCACCATTTGATGAACAGACTTTCTTTTCTCACAGTCATCTGTCATATATCAAGTTTCTAGCATGCTTGAGTATTTCTGGAGTCTCCATTTTGCCTTATCTATGCTAATAGTTAATGGCTGTTATTTTAGGCTTTAATAGGTACTAAAATCTGATAATATGTGATAAAATATCTCCCACCTTATTCTTCTTTGGGAGAATCTTTGTTCTCATTAGGCCTTTGCTTTTCCACATTAAATTCTAAAATTAGTTAGTCAACTAATTAATGGGTTGTTTAAAACTTTGTGTAATATTGACTTGAAATTATAGCAGACACAATATATTCATCAAATAGTCCATATACTTCTATTTTGGGGGGACTATGAGAGAAACAATGGACTATGAGAGGAAGTATTGTATATACTTCTAGGGTTAAGCATTTTTACATGGGTTTGATTTCTCCATATTCTCTCTTCCTCTGACTTGGTAATGAGGTGGTGCATGGGAAATGGAAGAGAGTGAATCCTGAAGAATGAGATGAGGAGAATGGTTTTACTGTTTTGGGAGAAAATTATCCATTGGTTTCTCTTGCTTCTGTCCATTTTGTAAATAGAGGCACTTGCTGACTTTGGACTATCTTTTCAAAGGGGTTTAAATAACAAACAACACTGGAGAATAGAGATCGTTTGGCTCCATTGCACAGGCAGGCATACTTATTCCCTAGCATAAAATATTTAGGTTCTTTAATCACAGGGTACCGCTCCTGTAATGCAGTCCACTGAGTGTGAGATATAACCTGGTCCTCTAAGTTGTCCTGTGGGAACTTGGCAAAGGGAACAAAGCAAACAAGGTACAGGCTACTTGCTGTCCTGTGTAATAAAAGTCCATTATCTCTGATGGATATCTCTAATATATAGTTTGCAAGTAGGGTAAAATACCAGATCCTTCACAGCTCTTCACATACTGAATTCAATATTATATTGTTGAGAAGTAAACATTTTTTGGTGTTAAACCCATGGGACTTTGGCATTTTTTTTTAATTTTTTGTTTTATTTATTTGACAGACAGAGATCACAAGTAGGCAGAGAGGCAGGCAGAGAGAGAGAGAGGAAGAAGCAGGCTCCCTGCTAAGTAGAGAGCCCGATGTGGGGCTCGATCCCAGGACCCTGGGATCAGGACCTGAGCTGCAGGCAGAGGTTTTAATCCACTGAGCGCTCCGGGACTTTGGTATTTTTATGTTAGGTCTGAAAGCTTAATCCAACCTGATACACAATAACATTGGATCCTGTTTTGTTTTGCTTTTTTCTTTTTCTTATTCTTGTGGAATTACTTTTTTCTTATCCTCCTGTACTGCATAGGGTCTCCAGTGTCGTGCTAAAAAAAAGTAAGACCAGGGGCATCCTTTTCTTTTTCCTAAACCTAAAAGAATGCTTCTAAATTCCTCCATTAAAAATTACATATGCTGTTGGTTTTTGGTAGATGTTTTTAGTAGGTGAAAGAAATTCTCTTCTCTTTTTATTGAATAAGAGAGTTTTAATCATGAAAGAGCATTGAATTTTATTACAATCTTTTTTAAGCTCTCATTGAGACATGTTTTCTCTTTTAATACATTACATATTTTCTAATGTTAACTGACCTTTGAATTCCTAGGACAAAACCAACTAGGTCATGATGTGCTATCATTTTTGTACATCAATGAATTTGTTTTGCTAATAATTTGTTTGGATTGTCTCATAAATATTCATGAGCAGAATTTGCTTGCACATAATTGTTTATTTGTCAATCTCTTGCAGAATAATTATGGCTTCTGAAGCAAGGACCATATCTTATTCATTTTTATATCTTCAATACTTAATAAAATGCCTGGCACACATGTTATGCTAATAAGTGTTTTTGAATAAATGCACAATTGATTAATCATATTCCAAGAAAGAAATAAACTTATAGGTAAGTTCTAATTCTCAACTTAAAATGAGATAATCCATATTCATGAAATTTGCATATTGACTTTTCCTACTCTCTATTCGCTCAAGCCATAGATTTGAAAGAAAGCTTTAATGCCTTGTCATCATCAGACCCTATCAATTCTATTCCAAAACATCATTCTAATATCTGCATTTTGTCAATTTCCATTCCACTAATATAGAACCACTCACTTCCACCACCTGCCTAGGCTTATAAATGTCTAATTTGCTTCTCTACTTTCAGTCTCCCCTCCCTCTATTTATCATTCACAAGTCAAAGTGATCTTTAAAAAAATAAATAAATAAAATTGTTACCTGTTCCCATGCTTAAAACCAGCCAGTTGTTTCCCACTATACTTAGGATAACAGATTAATAAACATAATAGCTTATAAACCACATACCACATAACATCTTGCCCACCTCTTCTTGTGCCTTTAGTGCCTTGTTCACTACCTTACAGCAACGGTGACCCACAGTCTGTTAAAATGCATCCCACACATTTACTGCAGCAGTTCTCTCTTGACTCTCTTCCTGACAGACAGACAAATGCTTTAAATCTCAGTTTAGGGACTTCTTGGATTGCCAGGTCTAAATTCGCTCTCTCCCTGATTTTCTCTTTGTAACTCTTTTACAGTGTATAATTATTTGTATTTGTATAACTAATTGTTCAGTGATTTTCTACATTTGCATACTTGACACTGTAAATGTATGGAACATGTCTAGTTTGCCTACCACTATATACCCAGCTCATAATTCAATGCCTTGAATTTAGATATTACTTAATATTTTCAATGAACAAAAGAAGGAAAATATATAACAAGCTATAAAGCTATTTGTAAGTCTTGTTCTAGTCTCTCCACTTTGGAAATAGTACACTATGTAGGCAAGTTAAAAAAAAAAAAAAAAGTGTTAGCTACTTATAATGATGAGATTTGTGAATAATGCTCAAAAGTTAAATAGGAATGTGTTGATAATCAATGATATCTGATATAGCCATTAAATATTGTGTTCATGTGAACCATGTCAGTAAATGCAATGTATTCCTACAACTACATAAATATAGCAGGTGTCTTTCTTACATTCTAAGCTTTATTTGCAGTTTGTTCAGACATATTTGGGAATAACTGGTGCAGGCCCAAAGAAAGCCTATTTGCATAAATTACTTAAGATTCCTGAAGAGAGAACTCAGTCTAAAAAGTGGAAAAAACAACAACAACAACAATACTCTAATGAACATGACCTAATATCAAATCTTGTCTTCAGGAGGACCAGGTGATTGTTAAGAAAACATGCTGCTTGTTATCCAGATTTGTCTCCTGGTCCCAGGTACTTAAACTGATACATCAGCCTTGCATTGCTGTGTTTGAAAATTAAAGAACCTTTTTATTAGAAATCTAGTATTTCTGAGAGTTACTATATCATTACTGAAAATAGTCTGTAACAATATGTCAAACAGCCTTCAGAAGGTCCTAAACATTTTAAAGGCTGAATAAGAAAGAAAAGCAAAGTGCAAGTTTTGTATAATATATATGATATATCAACCAGAGTTATAAGATAACTGAATCATATAATTAACTATTGTTTTATAATTTATCAAGTTACATATATGTATTTTCAAGTTTAATCTACTTAAACTTATATCTTAATCTTATGTGGTAAGATTTGCTACATCATTGGGACGCCTGGGTGGCTCAGTGGGTTAAGCCTCTGCCTTCGGCTCAGGGAATGATCTCAGGGTCCTGGGATGGAGCCCCACATCAGGCTCCCTGCTCAGCAGGGAGCCTGCTCCCTCCTCTCTCTCTGTCAGCCTCTCTGCCTGCTTGTGATCTCTCTCTCTCTGTCAAACAAATAAAATTAAAAAAGAAAAAAAGATTTGCTGCATCATTAAAAAGAATATAAACCTGCTAGTGTAAAACTATTGTAAATCTGATACAGAGCTTTGAATGAATATTTCTCCATTTTGAGATAAAAGGAAAATCTTGTTACTACTGTTGGAAAAATGAGTTAATCAGATAGAAAACATTTGTTAACCTTAAAAATAAAATAGCCAGTTAGTTTACCAGCACAATGAGTTTATTTGGGCACAGCAGAAAAATTGCAATTCAGAATATGCAAACTTTGGTGAATCATAGGCAAGTCTGGAAACAAAAGAGAAGAATATTCTTTTATAAAGAAAAGAAGGAAGTTGTAGCGACTGTTTATAATGAAAGTCCATTGAAAGAGAGTGAGAGTTCAAGGATGTGGCAGTTCTCATTGGCTGGGTTGTTGTTGGGCAAGGAAAAATTCTTCCTTCCTCCTGGTAGGAAAGGGTAGGAAAGGAAGCTTTTTCCTGTTGGGAAACGCAGAGTGTGTTTTCTCCTCCTAGGGTCTGCAAACTGTAGCAAGGTGTAATGTGTAAGAGCTCCCTGTTCAGGGTGTCTGGACTCCATTTTAAATAAGGCTCCTTTTATTCATTTTCACACACCCAAGCACGGGAGGCCAGGAAAGGTGCTTTTCTAAGATGAAAGCAGTGTAATCAAGAATGAGTAACACTCTGGTAACAGGCAATCCAAAGGACTATCAAGAGACTGACAGGTGATACTAGAGATGAAATATCTATAAGATGGCTTGGCTAGATTCAATCAGAAAACATATATCTCTAAACTGGTTATTTTAAATTAAGATTTTATTTAAAGGAAGGATTTTGAAGGTTTTATGGGAGAAGGAACAAACAACAACTGAACCTGTGCTGTGGACAGAGTGAGCAAAAAGAGTTCTATAAAAACATTATGATACACTGCCAATACCTTTATCAAACAGATCAGATTTTTGTGGACAAATATTTAATAGAGATTACTTGCTAACATTTAGTAATGTTCTTCCTATAAGTAATAGTTTAAGATTATTATTAAAAATAAATGAACTGTGGTTCTATCTCCTCATATTATTATGCATAATCACTTAACTGGACAACTTAATTCATCTGAGTGATACTCTTTCCTAATCAATATCATGTTAGTGAACTATTGAAAAATAGCTTCAAAAATGTTGAAGATACTCATAAGTGTTCAGGACCATATAACCAATTCCCAAGAGATTTTTGTTACAGAATTAATGTGTCCTAATGGTATTCCATTAGTAATTAAGAGAACTGAGCACTTAACTCAGAGTTTTGCTCTATAAATAATAGTGGATAATAAAAAGACAAGTTATAGTATCTCTCTTTTACCTTTTCCTTATAATTAAAAACTATCTGCATATCTTGTCAAGACTGTCTTTTCTCAAAGTATAAATAGAGATGTGTTCAATTGTTCCATTTTTGAGAGAAGCAACATGCTTCTTTAAGATCTTACAGTAATAAAATGGTGAGCTGAAGCAGAAGATAGAGATCAGATAAAGAATGAAGTTTTGATGAGACTATAAAGAATTTTCAGATAGAAATAGAATATAGGTCTAAAATGTAAGGCAGAATGCATTTCTACACCAGATGTGTGAAACACATGAAAGAGTATTATGTATCCTCAACTAAAATTTAGGAATCCCAAACCAAATCCTAGTTAATTAAAAAATAAGCAGATCTCTATATTTAAAAAAAAACTCAAGCAAAAACAAGGATCCAAAGTTGCAATGCATATGTTAGGAGGCTTCTCATTTGTGCACATCAGGAATAATGATATTCCCTAAAGATAACATGACAGGTTCTTCCCAGATGCTGAAGCAGTGTTCCTTATTCTACAGGAATGAGATTCCTCAAAGTTCATTCCAAAAAGATCCCAAATGAGAGAGGTGTCACTGGAACACTCACCTTATGCCTAATTAAAGTACAGGCTCCATCCATCCCAAAAACCTAAACTAGATTTAGATTTATTTATCAGGATATCACTTAAATCCAAATCACTCCTAGGATGTTTCGAAGTCTATTTTTTGAACAAACAGATGTGTGGATTCAACAAAGAAATTGTAACAGCAGGAACATTTCAGTAACTCTAAGGAATCCACCTAAAAAAACTGTTCTGAAACATAAGAATACTTTGAGCACAACTTGCTAATTTTTCTCCCATAATTTAAAAAATAATTTGTCTGAAAAATGTCCAGATACTATCCACTGAATTCATTTCAAGGATGAAATTTTGTGTCTTTGTGTTTTTTTGGGTTTTTGTTGTTGTTGTTGTTGTTTTGTTTTAATGCCAGCCACTTTGTAAGATAGCTTTGGTAAAAAGACAGAATAGCCACATTGAAAAGGGTAAGCACAAGATAAGCAAATTTGTAATTACCTGACCTGATAGTAAGCACTCCATGTTCATGATATCAATTTGGTTTACTCAAAAACACCTCTTTCCTTCCAATTTCTCAGGTATAAATCTCTCCTATCAAGCTGTGCTGATATAATGGATGTTTTTTCTCACTGTGTGTGTCCTTCATACAGACAAGGAACCCATAAAATAAAATAATAAGAATTCTAAATTTTAAGAATAAAATAGTTATGTTAACGTTTCATCAATCAAGATTTAAATAAGAAGGACCACTTGCAAATAATTACTTCAAGGATCATAAACAAAGTTCAAACAGAAAAATACTTAAAAGACAGATCAATGAGACTACAAATGAACAAAAATTCTATCCTGTCAAAAGTGCAAATGCTTCAGGAATCAGGAAGATAATACACAACTGAAGCAAAAAAGGTGGAGATGACAGAAAGCAGGGTGTGTGGGAGGAGCTGGCTCTGGTGAATGAGAGAGATTGTACCTTATCCAAAGGAGGAAAGTTGGCTCCAGTGTATTTCAGCCATGCAGAAATGAGAGCTCAATGTTATAATACTTCTCATTTTTAATTTTTCAATAGAATCTAGTAATATGGATTATTATATAAAATGTTCAGATTTTACGTATTGGCTTAAAAAAAAAAATGAGTACTCTGTATGCCAAACCAAACATCATTCTGGGCCAGATTCTGTTCTTGGGCCACAAGGCTGTTACCTCACAATGAAAATGGGAGACAAGCAAAAATATTTAGAGATAGAATTGCAATGAGAAGATGGGTAAAACACTATAAGACCAATCAAACAGAGGTAGTGAAGGTATACAATCAAGAATCTTCTGGGGAGCTGGGTGGTTCAGTTGGTTAAGCATCTGCCTTCATCCATCCTGGCATGGAGCCTGGCTTCTGGCTGCCTGCTCAACCGGGAGTCTGCTTCTCTCACTCACACACTCTGCCCCTTCCCACTGCTCATTTTCTTTGTCTGTCTCTCTCAAATAAGTAAACAAAATCTTAAAAAAATAAGAATCTGCAATTACCTTGGAATTAAATGACATAAAATACAAACTATAGCTACCAGCAGTGAATATGCTTAGTATTCTCATTCTTCTAGTTCTATGTAGTATAAATGTCTCTTTGATATTAACAATAAGTTTCTTACATGTATAAACATTTTATTTACTATCAGCAAGTTATAAGGCTAGATCATAGAAATCTCCTTATCCCTTCTAAAACTTAGTAGTCAGGGACAACTATACGCTCTTCTCTCAAGAGTCTGAGTATCCTATTTGAAAAGAAGATTTAAAGTTGTCTTTCTCCCATAACATATACATGTTTAAAATGTGATTTTAATAATTACTATTAATATCTCCTAAAATGGAATATATGGTAACTTTCCCCATAACCACCAAAAATACCACTTAAATCACAACTATTTGAGATCTTTATAATATTAGTGATTTAGTTGTAATTATGGTAATTTTTCATAGAAATTTTAAATTTCTTTTACACATATTGTTTTATTTATCCTCATAACAATAAAGTTTTATGATAGAATTATAAGTAAATTAAGTTATATATGAATAAGTGAGCTATCCAGAGTCTCTGACTAGCAGTCAGAATTAAAGTCTCTGACTAGCAGTCTCTTTGTCATTGTATTATACCACAATTCCATAGAGCTCACTTGGAAGACTCTGAAGTTACAAATAAGATTATGGTGTAATGTAAAATGAAAAGAATATGTGTTCATAAGCCATTTAGAATTTATCATCTAGCATAAAATATGAACAGCAACAGAATCCTTTTTAGACATAGGTAAAGTATAAATAATAAATAAATACATTAATAAATAATGTTCTATAACAGAAAATGAAAGGCAAGTTGTATGTGAAAAGATTTATGAGGCCAAAGGAACACATGGTATGTATCACAGATAAAGGCATTTTGATGAGCAAAACTGCTGTTGGAATGCAATTGCTGTCTTAGCATTGTAATCCCTTGCTTTCTAGCTCCTCAACATGAGAGAGAAAATTACCAAAGAAATAACAAGGAATAGAACACTATAGGGAATTTTACTTAGCAAGCTGATAATTAATACCTGTCTGATAATTAATACAATCCTTAAATAAGACAAGAAGTAAGGCAGAAAGGGACCTAGTGTCATCTTTATTACTGATTCAGACTGTGGCTTTTATTTGAAGGTAATTGAGTTTCCAAATTATAAAAAAAACAAATAGTATTAGTTAATTTATGCCCCAAAACCTGCAGTACCAGCCTAGTCTACAGCCAGTTTTCTCTTGTGGGGTAGAGCCTCCAAACACAGAGGAAAAGAGGAAAACACTCACCACAGGCTTCTCCCTCCCGGAGAAAGGGAAGAGATTAAGTCATTCTTCCTTCCCTAAGGAGGAAGGGGTGAGAGGGTGAGAGAAGCTAGACAGATAGACTATCAATAGTTTCCCATCAAGGGAAGTGAAAGCTAGATCTGGGAAGAAGAAGACTTTTCTGAAAGACTCACAGGAGCCATGAGGTACAAATTCTGTGAAGCTAAGAAAAATGGGAAAGAATGGAATAGAGCATAGTGTGTATACACAGCACATGGAGGAAACACTGAGATGTTTCCAGTCATTTTTGGTGGGATTGGCCTCTGAGCATTAAAGTATAAGATCATTAGGCAATTGGTCTAATAAAGGTATGCAATTGGCCTAAAAGGATAGAATATCTCCTCAAAAAAGGTTTGAATGAAGAGAAGTGCTATTTACACAGGGTTAGTCATTGCTGCAAAGAGATTTTTGAGGAGTAACAGAAGCAAACACTGACAAATCCCATTCAGGAGCAGGCTAAGAGTGCCTGGCCATGTTTTGACTCACAGACTTAATTCTGGGGCAGTTATAACCCCAATTGCAACACTGAATGTATCAGGTGATTATAGTCTGGTGCAACTAAATATTCTAATCTTCCATCTAAGTTTCCTTATGCTAAGTGCATAATCAGTAAGCTGCATGTTGATTATTATTAGAGTTCACCTTTAGGGATGCTCTGAAAAAGAAAATGCAGTGATCACACTGATATGAGCATACTAGTTCTTTTCCAAATATTACACATTGCAAATTAATATATTTTCTTTTCCATCTAATGCCTCACCCCCTTGTGAAGTTAGTTAAGGTGTTAGCCCCCAAAATGCCCCTGGTGACCCTGACCTGGTGCTATTACTGCTCTTGCACAGATCTCTCACCTTTACATAGAACTTTACATACAGTTCACATGACAGCATATGGCTTCTAATACTCTATCATAAGACACATTGCAGCTTCCACCTTGGTCTTTTAAACCCCTCCCTATGGGGAAAGTCAGCCATGATGCTGTGAAAATACTCAAGAGAAACTGAGGCTCCTAGCCTTATGTATTGTCAGCATTAGAAGAGGATCCTCCAGCTCCATTCCAGCCTTGAAATGACCACAGCATCAATTGACATTGGACTGCATTCAACTCATTCAACTCCAAGCCAGAATCTCTCTGCTGAGCCATTCTTAAGTTCCACATGAACCAAGAGAAATAATAAATGATTATTCTATTATCACTAAATTATAGAATGACTTTAAATGCAGCATTAGGTAACTAACAGGGTTAGTATACTGTCTTCTGATACAAATCTCTTCCAGGTATATCTATTATAGCTATTATTTAAATACTATTAACTCTGTGTAGAAAACATTCTAAACTATTACAGATAGATATATAAATTCATTTAAGCCTCAAATCAATCCTATTATTCCCGTCTTATAAATATAGAATCTGGGATGCAGAGAGTAGTTTGGACAATGACACTCAGCTAGAAAATCTCATAACTGAAATTCAAACACAGAGAAGTCTTGATTGAGAGGACATGCTCTTACTCTGTCCACAAAAAGGAAGAGATAAATCAAGGTTTCTGAGCTGCCCACTTAATAGAGAATTCACTAAACTGAATGCTATCTTTCTCCTATCTTTGCATCTAGCTAACTGATCTTGCCTAGCAACATCCGGATATCTTCAAAATGCACATAAATTGTGGTATGCCAAGACTGACAGAAGAGGTGCACAATGGAAAAGAGTACTAATTAGTCCTAATTATGCCAGATGGCTGCAGGGAGATACACAAGAAAAGCAGGAAATTTGGAAACAAACTTTTCCTTCACAATGTTGTGATATGTTCTTGACACATGAAAGAGATTATTGTATTGACTTTTATTATGTCCAATTTCTTTTTTTTTTTTTCTAACCCATGATTCATGTACACTTGGTCACTCAATGCTTCCACAAGATATTGGCTTTTGAAATGGATGGTTAATACTTTCAATCTTTATGTTTTCATATCCCACATAGACCTGGTATACAGACTTTTGATAATCACAATCCAGAAAAAAGAGAACTATGATTGAATTATTTGGTGTTGTGTTAAGGCATGGTTGGCTATTTCAACAAAAATAGAACCTTTGTTACATAGCAAACTGTGAAAAGAACTGTCATATTAACCACTTACTGTTTTCTTTTATCTTCATTTATGTCACATGAAATATGCAAATATAATTTCTGCCAAAACAGAAAACGGAAATGATTCATTAAAGAAAACTAATATTGGAATTTATAATTAAATACTGGCATGAACCTTGTGATAATTGAAATTCCAGCTCTGTCCATTTTATTGTAAAAAGTATGAGTCAAGAACAACTAACAAATATTTTATAATCTTATTTTGTTCTATAAAATAAGCTATCTTTGAAAGGCAATATGATTATGAAGTTTGTAGACCTCGATCAAAAATCCACCTCTCTCAGTTATTAATCTGAGTGAAACACTGTGTACAGGTATGCTCACCACTTGTTTGCCTACTATAAGAGGATTGTATCTGGAGCACTTGCAGTGGCAGCTCTGAGAGTAGAAGCCTCACCCATTTGAAGCTGGGCTTGACCATGTGACTTTCTTTGGCCAATGGAATATGAGCAGTTATTACATGGGTCGATTCTGAGCACAAGCTTTAAAAACCATTATGTTGGGTCATCTGGGTGGCTTGGTGGGTCAAGTCTGACTCTTGGTTTCAGCTCAGGTCATGATCTCAGGGTCCTGAGATGGAGCCCTACATCAGGCTCTGTGCTCATCAGGGAGTCTGCTTGAGATTTTCCTTTTCTTCCTCTCCCTCTGCCCCTTTTCCACTCATAATCTCTATCTCTTTAAAATAAATGAGTAAATCTTTTAAAGTCATTATGTTTCACAAACTAACGCGCTTTCTCCTCATGAGAATCGCATGTTTCAACTAGGGGATGCTACTTCACACTGAGTAAGTGGCTAATACTTAAAAGTATATAATGTGAATAAGATACTTCTTACTGTAAATCACCGAAATGTGGCATTAAAAACAGTAAAAGCACAGCCAAACTAAGTATTGTCTTAGTTTTTTATCTATTAAACATGAAGAATGATTTAGCCTTATAGCATCACACTGAGCAATAAATACATGTTCAGGAAATGGTAGATTATCTACCTAAAAATTTGTGCATAGCCTTATGATAAAATGCAGTAACACAAGTGAAGACTCTTTTTTTTTTTTATAATTTAACATGAGATTGTTGTGCTCTTAAAAGATATTGTTATGATAGATATTTGAAAGCTATTGTTTGAAAGATATTGTTATACCTTTGAATCAGAAGGTGGGATTATGGACATTGGGGAGGGTATGTGCTTTGGTGAGTGCTGTGAAGTGTGTAAACCTGGTAATTCACAGACCTGTACCCCTGGGGATAAAAATATATGTTTATAAAAAATAAAAAATTAAAAAAAAAAAAGAAAAAGAAAAGAAAAGTAAATTTCGAATTCTGGCCCTGTTATTGACCTCCTCAGTGCCTCTGTTGTCACATCCATCCATGAGAGGGAGTCAATAATACCAATTCTAGCTTCCTGTCAATGTTTGCAAAAGACTTTGATGAAAATCCAGAAAATTATATAACAGGAATCTAGATTGTCAATAATAGCAACTGAAAATTGGTAACATTTTGTCAGATGTGCCTCTTTAAAAAAAAAAGAATTAATGAAACAGCAATTACAGATACAGTTGAAGTATTCATTTCACTGATGCCCAAGAATTTTCAAACTTAAGAACATAATAATTTGAAGAATTAGAGATGGCGCATATACTCTCTCAGGCAACCTAATTGATTTGGAATTAATATTGTTAATGTCCTAATACAATATTGAAGATGATTTATATTTCAATTTTTACATTCATGAAATTTGTGCCTATTAAATATGAAAAGTGAACTGAGATATGCACACCTGCTCAATATTTTCAGCCATTTATTGTCTTTACCCATCATGCACCAACTACCCTCCTCAAACCTAGAAATCAAACGAGATCTGGATCCAGGTGCTTCGTATTATGGATTTTTTCCCCCATTACAAAGCTCTAATTCTTTAGTAGATTTCAGTGAGAGATTTCTTGGCACAGAAAGGAAGCACCTGCTAATTTGAGCAATTTCATTAGCACTCAGGCAAGCAAAAATATTCTGTAGGTGATTGTAGTCCTAGTATCATACCACAACCAATAATTTGTTATCATCTTATTCCTAATTTGTTATTGACGACTTTTTCTGTTGTTTACCTGCAGGGAGAGAAGATCAGTATTCATAATAATCTCTAAATGTTATTTGAAATATTATGGAATCTTGATTATAATTTCTATTTATGATTATTTGGGTTAATGTAAAGATGCAGTAAAATCAGTTGATTACTTTGGACATAATGCACGTTGTCAATACAGCTGATTAAGAAGTAGAAATCCAGATAATCAAAAGCTGTGTTTATCAACAGCAATCATTAAGGAAAAAAAAAATAATTTAATGACTGCTCTTCCCTTAAATTGACCTAAGTGACCACTTTTTGTGGCCATGTTATCGTGAATTTCAGTCATAAGGACTACATGTATGTGCTTGGTATAAATTTAAAGCTACAGTATTCCCCACTGCCCCACCCTCACCATGGGCACACTCATGCATTATGCACTCTTGGGAAATCTGTGGACATCTAAAAATTAAGGGATAGTCATTCCTATTTTTCAAGAAATATATTTTTGTTTGACCAAAGATTGTGTGTTATTCCTCTATCTTACTGTTTTTATCAAGAGCCAATAGAGATAAGCTGCACTATATTATCTGATAACCAATGCATCCTTGGTAGCCAATTAGGAATTCCTTTTTATCTGAAAGAAGAAAAATGCTGGATACTGAGGTGTGTAATGAAACATACATGCCACTCACAAACTTCAGCAAATCCAATGAATATTACAAGGAGTTTTTATTTTAACTAGGGATGAATAGGAACATCAAGTTGAACAGCATATAGTGCTTTGTGTTACATAGTTTATAATCTAGTGTAAATGTAGTTGTGTGGAAACAAAAAGCCTGGACAAAGAGTAAGACTGGCTGATAATAACCCTATAAAAGGAGAAATGTGATGTAATACTAGAGAAAAAGTTTAAAAATAAATATTATAGGGGCACCTGGGTGGCTCAGTGGGTTAAAACCTCTGCCTTCAGCTCAGGTCATGATCCCAGGGTCCTGGGATCGAGCGGTACACCGGGCTCTCTGCTCAGCGGGGAGCCTGCTTCCCCCTCTCTCTCTGCCTGCCTCTCTACCTATTTGTGATCTCTGTCTGTCAAATAAACAAATGAATCTTTAAAAAAAATAACTATAAGAGCACTGAAAGGAGCAAGAGTATCTTTTTTTTTTAATTTAGGATCACTGTCACTTTAAAAAGTTCATAGAGGCTGCAGTGTAAATTAGAGGTGGGGAAAGTGGGATTTGTGGAGAAGAAAGGTACAGCTAAGATGTAGGAAGAGTATGGATTATAGCATTGAGAGTAGAAATGGAAAAATATGCTTATATACGCATGGGAGGGAGTTTGTATGGCCATAGGAGGGAGGGTGCATCCTCCTCCGCTCCTGGAGTCATGGTTTAGCAGAGCAATTACCAGGTCTAACAGATGTGAGTTTAAATCCCAGCTCCTTCACTCATTGGCTGCATGGCCTTGGCAAGGGGTTTATCTCCCTTCTGGCTTTTATTCTTCTTAGACAATCTCAGATTGAGAGGAATGTTATAATAAAAATGACACAATGCACAAAGCCCTTAGGTTCAGTCTTTTTTTTATTGTATATTAATCATACAGTACATATGTACAGTACATACAAAAAGTAATCAATCATTACTTTATGATGTCGTGTTCCATGATTCATTGTTTGCGTATGACACCCAGTGCTCCATGCAATCCGTGCCCTCAATACCCATCACGAGGCTCATCCAACCCCCAAATCCCTTTTTTCTAAAACCCTGTTTGTTTCCCAGAGTCCATAGTTTCTCATAGTTCATCTCCCACACCAATTTCTCCCTTCATTTTTCCCTTCCATCTCTTAATGTCCTCCATGCTATTCCTTATGTTCCACTAGTAAGTGAAACCATATGATAATTGGTTCAGTTTTTCATGTATTTACAAATCTTTTTAAAATAACGTACACAAATCAACAAAAAATGTGAATTTTATGTCGGCCATTCTGAATCTGGAATGGCCCAGTTGGTTCTAGAAAATGGTGTGAGGCATGACCTCCAAGCATCTCCAAGGGCCTATGTTAGACATGAATTAGTCACTGAATTGGGGGGCCCGCCCACCTCCCCCCTGCCCCTGCTCCCGTTTCTGAATCTGTCATGCTAACATTGTCTCTGGAAAATATCTGACTGGCCTTTAAGGATAATGGAAGAATTTAAATAAAATGTATACATGAAAAAAAAAATGTGAATTTTAGAAGAATGGTTATTGATATGATTATTGTATTGTTCTGGTATTCTTATTGTTTATTGAGTAGATGAGGTCAAAAAGTTGTTGAACTCTTCTCATTGTTAAAATAATAAAAATACCTACAAACTAAGACTTTGCTTGAATCTAATTAGAAATAACATCTTCTTTCTATAGGAATAACTTACTTAAAATTATTATCTACCATAAGTTTAGGTTCCCTGAGAATTATATGGGCAAGATCACCAATGACAACCTAATGACTAAAATCCTCTTCTCATGGGGTACCTGGGTGGCTCAGTGGGTTAATCCTCTGCTTTCAGCTCTGGTCATGATCCCAGGGTCCTGGGATCGAGCCCCACATCGGGCTCTCTGCTCAGCAGGAAACCTGCTCCCCACCCCCCACCGCCCTCTGCCTGCCTCTGTCTACTTGTGATCTCTGTCAAATAAATAAATAAAATCTTTTTAAAAAATTAAAAAATCCTCTTCTCAGTCATCCTGTTTGCCATTTCTCTGCAGCATTTGGTACAATCAGGCTTTCCCTTTGGAGTTTCACTCACATTCATTTCTCAGAAGACTTTATTAGTTCATTTCCTACCTCATTAATCATTCTTTTTATGTCTCCTTTGATAAGACATCTTCCTCCTCTCCTACCTTCAGGGAGAACTTTCTTCAGGTTGTCCTATACTTGTTCTCTCTCTCTCTCTTTTTCTCTCCCCAACCAGACCTCCACCTTTTAAAATCTCCCTTTCTCCTTCCCTCTCTGTCAATTAGAACTTGCCAAGTGGTTTGTCATCCCTCTCACTGTTTTTCCTCTCATACAATCTCTAATTTGGAAGGAATTTGAAAGAAAAATTAGAGTATATGTATCTTAGGAAACTATATATAGATATAAATACATCATATTTTTATAATCTTAAAAAGCTCATTCTCTCCCACAGATTAAATGATAATGCTTATGACAGTGACTTCCAAATCTTATCCCCAGTTCGTACTTTTTCCTGAGTACTTATACCTCATTTTTCTAAAGACCTTTCCTACTGGCATCCTAAATTTAACATGCCTAAATTATAATGTATTGTTTTCCTCTGAAACAAAGTTTTTCTTGAATTCTCTTTTGATTTATGGTTGTACCCTTTTAATTCTAAAAATTCCCAAATCATATTCACCATCCATTTTTAATGTTTTCAGATCACATCATGTAGGCACTCTTCATTTGCTTTGTTACCACCATAATGCTAAATCCTGCCATCCCGTACCTGAGTATTGCCCTAACTGAATGAGTGAGTATTCCATCTCCAGCCTTTCAGTAAAATCATATTTTTTCAGGAATATTTTTGCACATCTACATCTACTATCTACTACATGTCCATCTCTGATGCTTTTGGTAAATATCTTGGTCATAAAATGCAGAACTGAGGATACACTAAATACAGCATTCTTCCTTTCTTTTAAAAATAAATAAATAAAATGGCTCTCCAAGATTATATCAGGCTCTGAAAAGGAGCAGCCTTGCTGATGGAGGGGGTTTACTTGATCTGGTGTAGAAGAAAAAAATCTAATAGTTTTTTTTTTTTTTTTTTTTTAAAGATTTATTTATTTGACAGAGAGAAATCACAAGTAGACAGAGAGGCAGCCAGAGAGAGAGAGAGAGGGAAGCAGGCTCCCTGCTGAGCAGAGAGCCCGATGCGGGACTCGATCCCAGGACCCTGAGATCATGACCTGAGCCGAAGGCAGCGGCTTAATCCACTGAGCCACCCAGGCGCCCCAAAAATCTAATAGTTTTTTATAAGTGATCTTAGTGAAAAGTAAATGGGCAGGGCTAAACATTTAAAAGGAAATCCTAGATATGAGAGAGGCATTGAGGGGCTTGGTAATCTCTCCATACATCCCTTAGCAAACAGCCAGGCTACATGTATTCCAAGGGAACTGAAATCTTTCCATGTATGCCTGACTTACCAGGAAGCTGCATTTTGTGCAGAGGAAACAGGACAGTTTAGCAAAATATAAAAGCCAAGGTAGACTCTAAAAATGCCCCAAATTTGAAATTTGCTTTTAACCCATACTAAGATCTATTGGTAAAGGTGAAAGCCTTCCTGGTTTGAAATGTTTGAAGACAACATATGATCATTTACAAGGTTGATCACAAAGCTAAGCAGAGGAAAGTGTAACCCCCATGAAGCCAAGCAAAAAAGTTGTTAAAGTGGGAGATTTTGCAAAAATACTGAGCATAAACATTAGTGACTGCCCCCCATGAGAGAGACAGATTCTTCAAGCTTAGTCCAAGCAATTTAGTAAAACAAATTAATCAACCAACAAGCAAAAGGTAAATAAAAATAAAAACAAGGCAAGGACTGTATTTTAATCATTTTTCTATTCCCATTTCCAGTACTAGTGCTCAAAAACTGTTAGTTAAAGGAAATAATGAGGAATACCTTCCATAATTCAGTGCTACCATGGCGACTTCCATCCCTGGTTCTGAAGTCACCACACTACCACCCACTGCAGGCCTGTTTAGACCTGTCCTCTCTTGTAGAAAACCATCACAAATATATCAGAACAACTTTTCAAATAATCTAAGCTGAGCAGAAACTGTTTTCTCAGTCTGTGAGAAGGAAAGTGATATTTAGATTTGTCTAAAACTTAAAACCCCTATGTACTTAAACTTAAAACCCCTTCATGTACTCTGTGAATCCAGAACCAAAATTTTGGTGTTAGTTCTAGTAAAATTAGCTAATACTGACTTGATATAACATGGTAGCATATTAGATTGGGTAGAGGGATTATCAAATACTTCCAGCATTGATAGTTGAGGATGACTCTCCTGAA
This sequence comes from Mustela nigripes, assembly GCF_022355385.1. Classification (NCBI taxonomy): domain Eukaryota; kingdom Metazoa; phylum Chordata; class Mammalia; order Carnivora; family Mustelidae; genus Mustela; species Mustela nigripes. The sequence continues at coordinate 89,148,810 of NC_081569.1, forward strand.
TTCAGATATTTATACCCAATCTATTTTTATCTCTGTCTCTCAACCAGTCCTGTTTTAGCACTTATGAGCCAGAAAACATTCCAAATTTTTCATATTCTCAATTATATTTTAATATTGAAGATGAACTCCTAATTTATCTATTGTCAAATATTTTGCCTCATAATGAATGCAGAGAACCTATTACCCAAGTTCTCAAATCCACTTTGGCCTAATGGTGCTTGTAAATAATACATTTGCATAATGAGCAATATTTATAAAAGCCAATTACTGCTAATATGGATGACCTTTTGGCATCAAGTAAGCTAATAACCTTTGAAATATGGACTAAATTACACAGTGCTAAAGCAAAACTTAGGTATAATAGAAACCAGAACCCCTTGTAAACATAAGAATGAAGGTTATTTTCTATTTTGGCTACACTTTTAAAGATGTGTTAATTAGATATGTGATTTGAATTAAAAAAATTAATTCTAACTCATTTTCAAAAAAGAATATTAAAAAAGAATTGTGTAGAAATGATTAAAACTAGATGTAAGAAGCTTCTTTTTTTTTCAAAATAATTTCTCAGGACACAGAATTAACTTTAACATTAAATACTATGATTTAGACATTTTTAAGATATTAATTTGCTAAAGATCATATATACTTTATATCTACAGCCAGATATAAGATTTTGAGGTTTTTACTGATTGACATGTGCTTAATCTTAGGAATAATGATTAATCAGGTTGAATTTTTACTTTTTAAAATGGCCAAATTATAAAAATAAAAATATAAATAAAATAAAATGGCTAAAATAGTGTCTGTTTATTAATTCACTATTTTCATAAGCTATAAAACTAACCTATTTCACCTAATGCTAGTAGAACTACAGTTCACTTTACTAAGACACTTTCATTTTTATGCATTATGTTTTAAATTGGTTATTCACAATTATGTGTGATCTACAATGGCAGCCTGACCATGATGCAAGAGTGTTATAGAACCACAGAACTGCTTGTGTATTCTAACTGGAAAGTATTAATGCAAAATATATTGGAATCTGATTTTTGCTTTACTGCTGCACTCTTCTTGAACTATTTCGGAATCGAAATTCAATTATCCAGACAAAAATAACATTCAATTACATATCAAATAATTTTCAGCATCAATAATATTACTAGGGGCATGCTTTCTTGGATCATGTCTAAGCTGAGTAAAATTGTCAAAGTAAAATTATTTTTCAGTTATCCACACACTTCGATTTTCTGCTTTATTTTCACTTCTTCGTGACTTTGTACTTGAGAACCAGAGCTTTCACAATTATTCAGTGATTACTCAGGTCCACCCTTTGTCATGATAGTACAAGCCGTTACTTCATTCCCCGTCCATCATTCTGCTATGTAACTTTCTTTATTTTCCTTCTTAGATCAATCACATATATCCAATTTTCTCAACACTTGTCCTTGGCCACAAACAACCAAAATGTGGTGAGTTAATTACAGTCATTTAATTTTTAAAGATATAGTTATGTGCAAGCCCACTGGGGGACACCTGAATGAATTGGAATTTACTTTGTGAGGAGACATGAGACCAGTAGTAGGGTTACAAGTATACAAAGCCAAGTTTAGCAAGTGTTATCAGTATTAATGTTGAAGGTGATGATATTGGGCCTTATTTTTGATTCCTGACTTAGTGGTAATCACTGCTCAAAGATTTTTTTTTTTTTTAAAGATTTTATTTATTTATTTGACAGAGAGAAATCACAAGCAGGCAGAGAGGCAGGCAGAGAGAGAGAGAGGAGGAAGCAGGCTCCCTGCTGAGCGGAGAGCCCGATGCGGGACTCGATCCCAGGACCCTGAGATCATGACCTGAGCCGAAGGCAGCGGCTTAACCACTGAGCCACCCAGGCGCCCCTGCTCAAAGATATTTACAGAGGAATAGGCATTAAAAAGTTATTTTTATCTGACCCATCTTGAAAAGTATCATGAATAAACTGCCATTTACCCTGCTCTGAAGAAAAGCTGATTTCTATATCTAGAACTAAAATGTAAAATATTTCTGGGTAAGCTGGAGATAAGTCAAATAATTTTACTTGAAAGCAACAATAATGTAATGACAAAGGAATTTCTGATAAAATTATAAGATATCTACATTAGAAAATCACAAGTCCCAAAAACAAGATCAAAACTGTTCTGGATATTGAAACATGTGAAGATGTACTCAGGCAGCGCTAGCTGTGTCCACAGAAGGCAAAAGAAACTTATCGCAAACCAATTGCTATAGCAAACATATTATTATTGGTGGAAATACTGTTTAATAAACTAACACAACCATGACATAACCAATCAGAAGAAGAAAAGTATAACAGCTAATGCCACACATTTACTTATAGTCATAAGCATATTTAAAGATCTTGGTCTTCTGTTTTAAAGCTGGGATGTAAACATTGTCATGGGCACATGTCTTCTCCAGGAGGAATAGGGAATTTTGATAGAGAATTATCAAAAGGAGAAATTCAGGACAAAGGATGGTGTCAGGCCAATAATTCTTCAGGCCAACAGGCTTCTTCAATAGTTTTTTTTTTTTTTTTAAATTCAAATATATCTCGTATAACACATTTATGTATAGTATAAGACCTATTGTGAATGATTTTTGTGGATTATTCTTCATATCCTTACTTTTTAGCAAGGCTTAGTTTTTAATTGTCAAAAAAAGCCTTGTACAATGTGTTGAAAAATATACAGTCTACATTGAAAATAGTAGGTGATGACGTTAGTAGTTTTATTTTTGCCCCAAACCCTTTTTTATTTTCTGCTCATTTCTCAATTTTGTAACTTTTCAGATTGCCCAACTTTTTAAGCTCGAGGTCAGTAGGCTGAAATGCTGCAAAGACAGCTAACTTATAACTCAAAGCCTGAAGACTATATCATACTCTCTCAAAGAGATCAAACGTCTTTAAAAACTCCGCTGAAGGGAAGAGGGGAAAAATGGGTCAAAAGTTTTGCGTTTGTGCTATTTTCAGTGAAAACATCCCTATTATCTAAAACCTCTAACCAGCAGTTAGCTACCAATTCAGCAAGAGTCACTTCATGACTAAGAGCAAAACATAAGGATCATCCCACAGTAAAGGAAGCTTTATGCATTGGTGTTAGTGAACACTCATAGCTAGTATAGCATTAGGCACTGAAGGCCACACTCTGCACTGCAAACTCCTCCCTAGTCTCCTGGAGCTATATCCTCATTCCTTAAAGCTTCCTCCCACACATATCAACACCCAAAGTCTTTTCTCCACATTTTTGTTCTTTTTAAACTTTGTTTTGAAATGTAAGGTAGAAAATGTGGAAGTAATCTTTGAAGTACAATTTACAGGTAACTTGCCTGATCAGTTTTCACAAAGTACTCTTGTAACAGCGTCTGGATAATAACAGAATATTCCAACATCCCAGAAATGGAACATGTTAAAAATAAAACTTTCTCCAAGTTTGCTACTATGAGTAATAAAGGTGATTATTTTAGGATCTGTTAGTTATATTTGGGGTTTTTTCCAAATTTGTTCAGAAATCAGTCTAGACAGATATTTTTTTGAACACCCCTCAGAGACTCTAACAACTGCATGTGGGCATCTGATTTCTAGCCTAACTTGGAACTAGAATATATACATAGCTAATGAAAACTGAATAAATTCTGTATATGTGCCAACATCAATTTCCTGATGTTGCTGTTGTACTATGAGGAAACTGCATCAAGTGTGCAAGGGACTTCCCACTACATTCTTTGGCAATTTCTTGTGAGTCTCCAATTATTTCAAAACAAAAATTTAAAGTAGTAATTCCAAATTTCTGAATGTTACTTTAATGAAACTCTTCTAGTCTGGTTATTGTACAATGCTATTGTATTGACTGAACATAGTGATCATGTTACTTATATTAAAATTAATAATAACATAATAGTTACTGTGTTTACTTTGTGCCAAATATTATGCTTAGAGTTCTCTATGGATGATTACTTTTTAAAAAAAATTTTAAATTTTTATTTTTTATAAACATATAATATATTTTTATCCCCAGGGGTACAGGTCTGTGAATCACCAGGTTTACACACTTCACAGCACTCACCATAGCACATACGCTCCCCAATGTCTGTAACCCCACCCTCCTTCTCCCAACCCCCCTCCCCCCAGTAACCCTCAGTTTGTTTTGTGAGATTAAGAGTCACTTACGGTTTTTCTCCCTCCCAATCCCATCTTGTTTCATTGATTCTTCTCCTACCCCCTTAACCCCCCATGTTGTATTTCCAATTCCTCATATCAGGGAGATCATATGATAGCTGTCTTTCTTTGCTTGACTTATTTCGCTAAGCATGATACCCTCTAGCTCCATCCATGTTGTCACAAATGGCAAGATTTCATTTCTTTTGATGGCTGCATAGTATTCCATTGTGTATATATACCACTTCTTCTTTATCCATTCATCTGTTGATGGACATCTAAGTTCTTTCCATAGTTTGGCTATTGTAGACATTGCTGCTATAAACATTTGGGTGCACGTGCCCCTTCGGATCACTACGTTTGTATCTTTAGGGTAAATACCCAGTAGTGCAATTGCTGGGTCATAGGGTAGTTCTAATTGCAACATTTTGAGGAACCTCCATGCTTTTTTCAAGAGTGGTTGCACCAGCTTACATTCCCATCAACAGTGCAGGAGGGTTCCCCTTTCTCCGCATCCTTGCCAGCATCTATCATTTCCTGACTTGTTAATTTTAGCCATTCTGACTGGTGTGAGGTAATATCTCATTGTGGTTTTGATTTGTATTTCCCTGATTCCCAGTTATATGGAGCACTTTTTCATGTGTCTCTTGGCCATCGTGTGTCTCTTTGATAAGTCTGGATGTCTTCTTTGCAGAAATGTCTATTCATGTCCTCTGCCTATTTCTTGACTGGATTATTTGTTCTTTGGGTGTTGAGTTTGCTAAGTTCTTTATAGATTTTGGACACTAGTCCTTTATCTGATATGTCGTTTGCAAATATCTTCTCCCATTCTGTCAGTTGTCTTTTGGTTTTGTTCACTCTTTCCTTTGTTGTGCAAAAGCTTTTGATCTTGATAAAATCCCAATAGTTCATTTTTACCCTTGATTCCCTTGCCTTTGGCAATGTTCCTAGGAAGATGTTGCTGTGGCTGAGGTCAAAGAGGTTGCTGCCTGTGTTCTTCTCAAGGATTTTGATAGATTCCTTTCTCACATTGAGGCCCTTCATCCATTTTGAGTCTATTTTTGTGTGTGGTACAAGGAAATGGTCCAATTTCATTTTTCTGCATGTGGCTGTCCAATTTTCCCAGCACCATTTATTGAAGAGGCTGTCTTTTTTCCATTGGACATTCTTTCCTGCTTTGTCGAAGATTAGTTGACCATAGAGTTGAGGGTCTATTTCTGGGCTCTCTATTCTGTTCCATTGATCTATCTGTCTGTTTTTGTGCCAGTACCGTGCTGTCTTGGTGATGACAGCTTTGTAATAGAGCTTGAAGTCCAGAATTGTGATGCCACCAACATTGGCTTTCTTTTTCAATATTCCTTTGGCTATTCTAGGTCTTTTCTGGTTCCATATAAATTTTAGGATTATTTCTTCCATTTCTTTGAAAAGGATGGATGGCACTTTGATAGGAATTGCATTAAATGTGTAGATTGCTTTAGGTAGCATAGGCATTTTCACAATATCTATTCTTCCAATCCAGGAGCATGGAATATTATTCCATTTCTTTGTGTCTTCCTCAATTTCTTTCATGAGTATTTTATAGTTTTCTGAGTATAGATTCTGTGCCTCTTTGATTAGGTTTATTCCTAGGTATCATATAGTTTTGGGTGCAATTGTAAATGAGATTGACTCCTTAATTTATCTTTCTTCTGTCTTGTTGTTGGTGTAGAGAAATGCATCAGATTTCTGTGCATTGATTTTGTATCTTGACACTTTATTGAATTCCTCTACAAGTTCTAGCAGTGATGGAGTGGAGGCTTTTGGGTTTTCCACATATAGTATCATATCATCTGTGAAGAGTGATAGTTTGACTTCTTCTTTGCCAATTTGGATGCCTTTAATTTCCTTTTGTTTTCTAATTGCTGAGGGTAGGACTTCTAGTACTATATTGAATAGCAGTGGTGATAATGGACATCCCGGCTCTGTTCCTGACCTTAGTGGAAAAGCTTTCAGTTTCTCTCCATTGAGAATGATATTTGCAATGGGTTTTTCATAGATGGCTTTGATAATATTGAGGTATGTGCTCTCTATCCCTACACTTTGAAGACTTTTGATCAGGAAGAGATGCTGTAATTTGTCAAATGCTTTTTCAGCATCTATTGAGAGTATCATATGGTTCTTGTTCTTTCTTTTATTGATGTGTTGTATCACATTGATTGATTTGCGGATGTTGAACCAACCTTGCATCCCTGGAATAAATCCCACTTGGTTGTGGTGAATGATCCTTTTAATGTAATGTTGAATCCTATTGGCTAGTATTTTGGTGAGAATTTCTGCATCTGTGTTCATCAAGGATATTGGTCTGTAGTTCTCTTTTTTGATGGGATCCTTGTCTGGTTTTGAGATCAAGGTGATGCTGGCCTCATAAGATGAGTTTGGAAGTTTTCCTTCCATTTCTATTTTTTGGAACAGTTTCAGGAGAATACGAATTAGTTCTTCTCTAAATGTATGGTAGAATTCCCCCGGGAAGCCATCTGGCTTTTGTTTGTTTGGAGATTTTTGATGACTGTTTCAATCTCCTTACTGGTTATGGGTCTATTCAAGCTTTCTATTTGTTCCTGGTTCAGTTGTGGTAGTTTATATGTTTTTCATAAATGGCTTGATAATATTTGAAGTATGTGCCCTCTATCCCTACACTTTGAAGAGTTTTATCAGGAAGGAATGCTGTAATTTGTCAAATGCTTTTTCAGCATCTATCGAGAGTATCATATGGTTCTTGTTCTTACTTTTATTGATGTGTTGTATCACATTGATTGACTTGCGGATGTTGAACCAACCTTGCAGCCCTGGAATAAATCCCACTTGGTCGTGGTGTATAATCCTTTTAATGTACTGTTGAATCCTATTGGCTAGTATTTTGGTGAGAATTTTCGCATCTGTGTTCATCAAGGATATTGGTCTATAGCTCTCTTTTTTGATGGGATCCTTGTCTGGTTTTGGGATCAAGGTGATGCTGGCCTCATAAAATGAGTTTGGAAGTTTTCCTTCCATTTCTATTTTTTGGAACAGTTTCAGGAGAAAAGGAATTGGTTCTTCTTTAAATGTTTGGTAGAATTCCCCCGGGAAGCCGTCTGGCACAGGCTTTTGTTTGTTTGGAGATTTTTGATGACTGTTTCAATCTCCTTACTGGTTATGGTCTTTTCAGGCTTTCTATTTCTTCCTGGTTCAGTTGTGGTGGTTTATATGTTTCTAGGAATGCATCCATTTCTTCCAGATTGTCAAATTTGTTGGCGTAGAGTTGCTCATAGTATGTCGTTATAATTGTTTGTATTTCTTTGGTGTTAGTTGTGATCTCTCCTCTTTCATTCATGATTTTATTTATTTGGATCCTTTCTCTTTTCTTTTTGATAAGTTGGGCCAGGGGTTTATCAATCTTATTAATTCTTTCAAAGAACCAGCTCCTAGTTTCGTTGATTTGTTCTATTGTTTTTTTTTGTTTCTATTTCATTAATTTCTGTTCTGATCTTTATGATTTCTCTTCTCCTGCTGGGTTTTTTGTTTCTTTCTTGTTCTTTCTCCAGAAACTTTAGGTGTAGGGTTAGGTTGTGTACCCTAGACCTTTCTTGTACCGCTATATATTTTCCTCTCAGGACTGCCTTTGTTGTGTCCCACAGATTTTGAACCATGTGTTTTCATTATCATTTGTTTCCATGAATTTTTTCAATTCTACTTTAATTTCCTGGTTGACCCACTCATTCTTTAGAAGGATGCTGTTTAGTCTCCATGTATTTGCGTTCTTTCCAAATTTCCTCTTGTGATTAGTTCTAGCTTCAGAGCACTGTGGTCTGAAAATATGAAGTGAATGATCCCAATCTTTTGATACCGGCTGAGGCCTGATTTAGGACCAAGGATGTGGTCTATTCCAGAGAATGTTCCATGTGCACTAGAAAAGAATGTGTATTCTGTTGCTTTGGGATGAAATGTTCGGAATATATCTGTGATGTCCATCTGGTCCAGTGTGTCATTTAAGGCCTTTATTTCTTTGTTGATCTTTTGCTTGGATAATTTGTCCATTTCTTTGAGTGGAGTGTTAAAGTCCCCTACTATTATTGTATTATTGTTGATGTGTTTCTTTGATTTTGTTATTAATTGGTTTATATAGTTGGCTGATCCCACGTTGGGGGCATAGATATTTTAAATTGTTAGATCTTGTTGGACAGATACTTTGAGTATGATATCGTGTCCTTCCTCATCTCTTATTATAGTCTTTTGCTTAAAATATAATTGATCTGATATAAGGATTGCCACTCCCGCTTTCTTCTGATGTCCATTAGCATGGTAAATTGTTTTCCACTCCCTCACTTTAAATCTGGAGGTGTCTTCAGGTTTAAAATGAGTTTCTTGGGGCACCTGTGTGGCTCAGTCGTTAAGTGTCTGCCTTCAGCTCAGGTCATGATCCCAGAGTCCTGGGATCGAGCATCAGCCTCCCTGCTGGCGGGAAGCCTGCTTCTCTCTCTCCCATTCACCCTGCTTGTATTCCCTCTCTCGCTGTGTCTCTCTCTCTCTGAAATAAATAAATAAAAATATTAAAAAATAAAATAAAATAAAATGAGTTTCTTGTAGGCAAAATATAGACGGGTTTTGTTTTTTTATCCATTGTGATACCCTGTGTCTTTTGATTGGAGCATTTAGCCCATTAACATTCAGGGTAACTATTGAGAGATATGAATTTAGTCCCATTGTATTGCCTGTAAGGTGACTGTTACTGTATATGGTCTCTGTTCCTTTCTGATCAACTACTTTTAGGCTCTCTCTTAGCTTAGAGGACCCCTTTCAATATTTCCTGAAGAGCTGGTTTGGTGTTTGCAAATTCTTTCAGTTTTTGTTTGTCCTGGAAGCTTTTAATCTATTCTTCTATTTTCAATGATAGCTTAGCTGGATATAGTATTCTTGGCTGCATGTTTTTCTCATTTAGTGCTCTGAATATATCATGCCAGCTCTTTCTGGCCTGCCAGGTCTCTGCTGCCAATCTAATATTTTTACCATTGTATGTTACAGATTTCTTCTCCCAGGCTGCTTTCAGGTTTTTCTCTTTGTCACTAAGACTTGTAAATTTTACTATTAGGTGACGGGCTGTGGACCTATTCTTATTGATTTTGAGGGGGGTTCTCTGCACCTCCTGGATTTTGATGCTTGTTCCCTTTGCTGTAGTGGGGAAATTCTCCCCAATAATTCTCCCCGGTATACCTTCTGCTCCCCTCTTCCTTTCTTCTTCTTCTGGAATCCCAAGTATTCTAATGTTGTTTCATCTTATGGTGTCACTTATCTCTCGAATTCTCCCCTCGTGGTCCAGTAGCTGTTTGTCCCTCTTTTGCTCAGCTTCTTTATTCTCTGTCATTTGGTCTTCTATATTGCTAATTCTTTCTTCTGCCTCATTTATCCTAGCAGTGAGAGCCTCCATTTTTTATTGCACCTCATTAATAGTTTTTTTTTTATTTCAACTTGTTTAGATTTTAATTCTTTTATTTCTCCAGAAAGGGTTTTTATATCTCCCAAGAGGGTTTCCCTAATATCATCCATGCCTTTTTCGAACCCGGCTAGAACCTTGAGAATCGTCATTCTGAATTCTAGATCTGACATATTACCAATGTCTGTATTGATTAGCCTAGCCTTCGGTACTGCCTCTTGTTCTTTTTTTTGTGGTGAATTTTTCCGCCTTGTCATTTTGTCCAGATAAGAGTATATGGAGGAGCAAGTAAAATACTAAAAGGGTGGCAACAACCCCAGGAAAATATGCTTTAACCAAATCAGAAGAGATCCCAAATTGTGAGGGGGGAGAAAGGGGATAAAAAGAGGTTCAGAAAGAAAAAAAAGAAAAGAAAAGAAGCAATTTTAAAAAGAAAATGAATAAAGAAAAAGTATAAAAAAGAAAAAAATATATATTAGATAAACTAGTTAAAAAAACGTTAAAAAGAAAAGGGCAAAAGTTTAAAAAAATTTAGCAGAAGAAGAGAAAAAAAATTGAAAAAGACAAAAAATATTAAATTAACTACAAGACTAAAGAATCATGGGGAGAAAGCCATGAGTTCCATGCTTTGCTTTCTCCTTCTCTGGAATTCTGCTGCTTTCCGTGGTATTGAAACTGCACTCCTTGGTTAGTGAACTTGATCCCAGCACGATTTCTTGTTGATCTTCTAGGGGAGGGGCCTGCTGTAGTGATTCTCATGTGTCTTTGCCCCAGGTGGAATTGCACCGCCGTTACCAGGGGCCGGACTGAGTAATCTGCTCGGGTTTGTTTTCGAGAGCTTTTGTTCCCTGAGCACTTTCCATAGAGTTGCAGAGGATGGGAATGAAAATGGTGGCCTCCCAGTCTCTGGCCTGGAGGAGCCCAGAGCCCGGGGCCCCACTCCTCAGTGCACCCTCAGAGAACAGCGACCAATTACTCCCGTCTCCGTGGCCTCTGGCTGCACTCCGAGCTAACCAAGCCTGAGACCGGTTCAAGGTAACCCCGAGCTGGGAGCTCACTCCTCAGCTCTGTCTCTGTAGCCGGCTTCCCTGTTCCAATACCTGTAAGCTCAGACACCCTCATCCTTTTGTGGCCCTGCAGGACCGAGGCCACATGACCCCTCGTGGGCTTCACCCCAGTTTAGCCTCTAGAGCGATGTCTCTCAGCTGAACAGACTTTTAAAAGTCCTGATTTTGTGCTTCGTTGCTCCGCCGCTTGCTGGGAGTCAGCCCCTCCTCCCATGGTCTATCTTCCCGTCGCCTTGGATTCATTTCTCCGCCAGTCCTACCTTTCAGAAAGTGGTTTATTTTCTGTTTCTAGAATTGCTGTTCTTTTTCTCTTCGATCTGCCATTGAATTTGTAGGTGTTTGCAATCTTTAGATTAGCTATCTAGCTGATCTCCTGCTACCTGAAGTAGTCTCAGCCTGCTACTTCTCTGCCATCTTGACTCCTCCCTCGATGATTACTTTTTTAAAAAAAGATTTTATTTATTTATTTTCCAGAGAAAGAGAGACAGTGAGAGAGAGAACACAAGCAGGGGAAATGGGAGAGGGTGAAGCAGGCTTCTCACTGAGCAGGGAGCCCAATGTGGGGCTTGATCCCAGACCCCTAGGATCATGACCTGAGCCAAAGGCAGTCACTTAACTCACTGCGCCACCCAGGTGCCCCTGAATGATTGGTTTCAATACTCACAGGATACTTGGAGTTAAGTGTCCTTACAGAACTGAGGTATAGAAACATCGAATAGCAGCCCCAAGATCACTAACTAGTAAATTGCAGTGCCTGGATTTAAATTCGTTTAGGCCAAGCATCATTATGTCATAGGTAACATTATCCCAATTATATAGTTACCAGACACACCAGATAAACTGCTCTGAAGACAGGCAGTCATCCAAACAGTATGATTTCTTGATCCTTATTCTCATCTTTCTTATAGGACTGCACCTTGCTGATCATAACCTGAATGTAAATTAAATCCTGACTTTAGCTTGGCATGTCAAATAATATGTTTTCATTAAGTCCTGATCTCTGTCAAAGCTTATGGCATTTTATGCTCTACTATCACTGTAGAGAAAAATAAACAATTATAGTGTAAAATGTATATAATGAGATTAGGGGAAATAAGAAACTTGAAGCAAAGTATTTCTGAAATATAGAAATACAGTGATTTATGTTTTATTATCATTTAAAATAAAGCAAAAATAAAGTTTGTAAAATACAATAGGAATTTTCCTATAAAATCTGGCTATTTTCTATTGCTTAAAAATATTCCAATTTTTTCTAATTTGACAATAGTATAGACACTAATTTTAGTCATGTTCCTGAAAGTTTATGAATAATGCAATAAGTAACTATTTTTAATCCATGTTTGTTTGCCAAGAAAATGTTAATAAGTACTTTGAATGCTTACATATTCAAATATATACATTTCTATTATGAGAAGAATCCAAAAGCATTGTGTTCAAACTAAATTGTGCATTTCACAAAATTGAAAAGATTACCAATGATTACTATTATGTGTTTACATGTTTATGCACACTTTTGTGTGCATAAGTATGTAATTTTAGAAACATTATAATTTGGGAAAAATAATTTTGTTTAGAACTTTGAACATAGTATAGATAATACTCAGTGGTTGATGTTCAATAAAGATTTGAATACATAAAAGAATTACAGAGAAATAAATTGTAATATTTGGAATAATCAAAGGAGATAACAAACTACTAGAATTTTATACCTAGTGAAAGCAACAATATTTCAAGCAAAGTTTTGTTTTTAACAAAACTGGAGAGAATTGGGAACATTATAGACTTCAGCATAAAACTTGAACTACTAATTCCATGCTAAGTTACATATCAGCGTATTTTTTTTCAAAGATCCAAAATCACTTTTATTGAATCGCAACCATCTTCCAGGAGTATGAAATTCCAATTATAATGTCAATTATTAGTAATTTCCTTTGCCTTATATAGAACATCTCACTGATTCATGAAATCCAGTATTTAGATAACTGTTCCTTTCCTGAGGAATGATAACCAATCTACGTATCCAATAAAGATGACATTCTAGAGAAGTGAATTTGGAAAACTAATTTCAAAATTAATGACCCAGTAATTATGTTAAAAGATTATTCCATGAAGATAAATTTGTATGCTGACTCATTAGTAAAATAGCAATTGTTAGGTCATGGTACATGTTTGTATTTAGGAAAACTGAGATAAATAAGCCAATTTTGTAGGGGTGCTTGGATGGCACAGGTCATAGTTTTGGGATCCTGGGATCAAGCCCCACATTGGGCTCCCCAATCATTGGGGAGCCTGTTTCTCCCTCTGCCTCTTCCCCCACGTCCCCAGTTCATGCGCTCTCTCTCTCTCTCCCTCATAAATAAATGAAATCTTTTTTAAAGAAAGGAGTCAATTTTTTAATAGTTTTGGAGAAAAACTTCATTAGCAGGCATAGAAAAAATTTTAATAATTAAATTCAGATTAGGCAGTGATCCAATATACTTTTAATTTTAATTAAAATTTGCTATTGTTATTACCAGTCAAGCTATACTTTTCCTACTAATTCAAGATCTCTTATTATATGCCATCATCACCCTTTCCACAAATGATTTTTTAAATACTTCATTCTCATATTTTGTTTCCTTCAAATAAATGCACTTTGAAACATTTTTCCATGTTAATTCCTTTTTTAAAAATTTTTTTTTTTAGATTTTATTTATTTATTTGACAGAGATCACAAGTAGACAGAGAGGCAGGCAGAGGTAGCGGGGGTGGGTGAAGTAGGCTCCCTGCTGAGGGGAGATCCTGATTGGGGGGGCTCGATCCCAGGACCCTAGGACCATGACCTAAACCAAAGGCAGAGGCTTAACCCACTGAGCCACCCAGGAGCCGCCCTTTTTAAAAAAATTTTTAAAGATTTTATTTATTTGTTTGGAGAGAGAGAGAGTGGGGTGAGGGGCAGAGGAAAGGAGAAAGAGGAAGAGAAAGAATCTCGAGAAGACTCCAGACAGCATTGACCCTGACATGAGGCTTGATCTCATGACCCTGAGATCATGACCTGACCTGAAATCAAGAGTTGGATACTTAACTGACTGAGCTACCCAGGCATCCCCCTTATTAATTTTTTATTTAATTATAGCTGACAATGTGCATTACTTTCAGGTATACAACATAATGATTCAACTTCTCTATATGTTATGCTATGCTCACTACCAGTGTAGCTACCTTCTGTCACAATAGAATACTGCACAACATTATTGACTATATTCGTTACACTGTGCCTTTTATTCCTGTGGCTTATTCATTCCATAACTGGAAGCCTATATTTCCCACTGCCTTCACTCTTTTAGCCCATCCTCCCACCTCCCACTCTTTTGACAACCATCGATTTGTTCTGTGTATTTACACTCCTGATTCTGCTTTTTGTTTGTTATCCTTTTTTTTTTCTAGATCCCACATATGAATAAAATCACAAGGCATTTATCTTTCTCAGTCTGACCGATTTTACACAGCATAATGTATCTCCTAGGTGCATCCATGTTATCTCAAATAGCATGATCTCATCCTTCTTATGACCGCATCACATTCTAGTGTGTGCATGTTTGTGTGTTTGTGTACATAGTGCACCTTCACAACTTCCTTATCCATTGTCTATCTGTGGACACTTAGGCGTTGCAGTGATTTGGCTCAAAACAGTCATTTGACCAAAGACATATTTCTTGCTCTTTTACCGAAAAAAAAAAAAAAAAAAGTATCCCTGTACTTTAAAGTTCAAGTCAACAATAATAGCTCATAGGTAAGATCACTTATAAGCAAGGCATTGTACCAAATCACCTCACACCTGTCAAAATGGCTAAAAGTAACAACACAGAAAATAACAGATGTTGACAAGGATGCAGAAAAAAAATTATCTTAACTGTTGATGGGAATGCAAACTAGTACAGCCACTCTGGAAAAACAGTATGGGGGTTCCTCAAAAAGTTAAAAGTAGAGTTACCCTATGACCCAGTAATTGTACTCCTAGGTATTTAACTTAAGGATACAAAAATACTGATTTGAAAACACACATGCACCCTGATTGATATTTATAGTAACCTCACCAATAACAGCCAAATTATGGAAGGAACCCAAATGTTCATCAAATAATGAATGGATAAAGAAAATGTGTAAACAAGGGAATATCACTCAGCCATGAAAAGAATGAAATCTTTCCATTTGCAATGGCATGGATGGAGTTAGATGGAGCTAGAGTGTATTATGCTAAGTTAAATAAGTCAGTCAGAGAAAAGCAAATACCATATGATTTCACTTATATGTGGAATTTAAGAAACAAAACAGATGAATATAGGGGAAGGGGGAAAAAAGAGAAGGAGGAAAACTATAAGAGAGTCTTAACTATAGAAAACAATCTGAGGGTTGAGGGAGGAGAGGTGGGCTTGGGTGAGGGATGGGATAGATTGATGATGGGTATTAAGGAAGGCACTTGTGATGAGCACTGGATATTATATGTATGTGATGAATCACTGAATTCTACTCTTGAAACCAGTATTACACTGTATGCTAACTAACTAGAATTTAAATAAAAACTTGAAATAAACACATAAAAACATTTATCCAAATTATCATTTTTAAGTTTCTAATATAGTAGATAAATTATCAATCTTGACTTCACAAATGAGGAGACTTGGGGTTTGGAAAAGCTAAGTTATTTGCCAAAATCTAACCAGTAGGGAGTTGTGGGGCTAGACTATGTAAGAATTCTGACTATCAACTCTGGAGATAATCTGAAGAAGCCATGATACTACATGGAATGGGAGTAGTTTCAGTCATCCTCACCAAATCTTCAGACATGAAAATAAAAGCAACTTGGTTTTCCAAAACCAGAGCAGCTGCTTTCCAGGCCAGTAAGTAACCACACTGAATGTCACACAGAGATGAGTAATTTTCTTGCTGAGCCCTTCCCAAATTCCTGACTCATAAAATCATGAGAGCAAAGAAAATATAACTCCAAAGGAGTTCAACATCAAGCCAGTCATCTCAATTACTGAAGGCCATTTAAGCACCAAGAATTTCCAAGTAAAATGTAGAAAATCTTTCTTTCTGTTGATAAAATGATTTAATTTTTCTGAATCCATTTAGTGATATAAAAGAGGAAGTTTACTGAACTGAGAGGTAGTGCAAGTAGGATTGAGACATAGGTGTGGGAGTTTTGCTCCTGGTAGAACGTCCTTAACCACCAGGAGTATTGATCCACATCTCAAGTTTTAAACAACTGAGAAAATAACCAAATACATTTCAAGATCTACCTGTCATTATAAATTCAAATATTAGAGAAGGTTTCCTAAACCATTATTAATGACAAGTCTGAGGAGCAATTAAGAGCATAGACTTTGAACTCAGACAGTATTGTGTTGGAATCCCCCTTATGTTACTCATTGTCCAAAATTCTGGTCCTTAGTTTTCTCACTTGATAACAAAGATAGTTGGAACTAATATTTATTTATTTTTTAAAAACACATTTGGGGCGCCTGGGTGGTTCAGTGGGTTAAGCCGCTGCCTTCGGCTCAGGTCATGATCTCAGGGTCCTGGGATCGAGTCCCGCATCGGGCTCTCTGCTCAGCAGGGAGCCTGCTTCCTCCTCTCTCTCTGCCTGCCTCTCCATCTACTTGTGATCTCTCTCTGTCAAATAAATAAATAAAATCTTTAAAAAAAAAAAAAAAAAAACACATTTAATGAACAAGTGCTAGGCATTATTGTGTGGTATGTATAGAGCATACAGTAGTAAACACATCAGATAAAACAAGTGGAACTTAAATTCTTTCTAAGGAAACAGACAATATATAGAAAGTAAATAGTGCTATGGAGAATAAGCAGAGACAAAGATCTGGGAGTGTAGAGTGTTTAAATGTTAAGAGGTATTTAGGGGAGCCCATGTTGAGAATGTGACGTTTGAACAATGCATGGAAGAAGATGAGGGAAGGCACCATCAGGTTCCTGTTTTTTAGAAAAATGCATTCTAGCTAGAAAGAACAGTAAGTGTGAAGACCTAGAGTTAGGATGTATGAGCACTCCATTACTGAGCACTGGCACCAGGTGTATTGTGAACAGAGAGGTACAGGAGATCTGCACATGTTTTTGTTGTTAGAGTTACCATAAATTTTATTTTTCTGCAAAATATATAAAAACAAATAATACATGGGTCTTGGGAGGGTATTTGGAAAAAAAACTAAGGAATATCCTGACATTACAGAAAAATAGTATATTATGTTTTATTTATTCTAATACATATCATTTTGATCTATTTTGAGATGTCTGAAACTGGGATCCGGAGAATAATAAATGTATTAAGAAATTTTATAATTTAATTGACTTTTTTTCTTCCTTAGTCCTACAAAGACAGAGTGTCTCACAGTTGATGGCATTGAGGGTTCAATAAAATAGAGTAGCTATGCAAGTCACTTGAAGAAATAATGAGAACTAAAAAAGAAAACTTCTACTAAGTCCTTAGTAGAAGGCAAGAGTTCTCAATTTCTGGAACAAAAGAAAAAAGCAAAAGGACATAACAGTCCAAGTTCAAAAAGATGATAGAATAACACAAACCAAGATGAAAAGAGAGATGGAACATAATGTAACATAGCAATCACATGAAAACCATGTTTCATCTTGAGAATTAAATGCTGCCCTGGAGATTGTAAGGAATTGAATGCCTATAGAGCAGTTATAAGGAAGATAAGCTTAAAGAAATTTTCTTTTTCCTATAACTAAGCAGAAAAGAACAGATGTATAAACTTAATGGGTGGGAAGGTGATAGCTGATAGATTTGTCACCACAAAATTGGAAGCCTCATGATAAGCATTCCTGAGGAAAAAATGACATAACAGGAACAAAAGCAGTAATTAAATATAAAATAAAATACGTATTCTTAATCTGAAATGATACAAATATACAGAACAAGATAATTTACCATTTGCTCAGTACATAAAACAAGACTTTTGGAAACAAAAATCTACATACAAGAAAGTAAAACTAGGTTTCTCATAAATGAACACAAACCAGTACAAGCTCTGGCTTTCTTCTGTGTT
Source organism: Mustela nigripes (assembly GCF_022355385.1). Lineage (NCBI taxonomy): Eukaryota > Metazoa > Chordata > Mammalia > Carnivora > Mustelidae > Mustela > Mustela nigripes. Next base: position 89,166,570 of record NC_081569.1, read on the forward strand.
GGTGAATGCCTAAAATTAAAGCAACAATGAATACAAAAAAAAAAATTAAGTAAATTTGTTCTAAAAATTTCATACTCAGCCAAATAATTTTTCCAATGTGAAGGCTACAACCCCCCTTCCAATTAGGTGATAATTGTGCTGGGCACACTGTTGTCACAAGGAGAGTTAATCCAAACTTCAAACTGCTTCATTTAAAGATTCTGTCAGAATCTGATCTAGAACTTTGTTCCACTCAAGAGATTTCAAAAACTTGACTGTGAGAAACAATATTTATGGAGGACTTTGTTTAGGATGTAGTACCATCCAATGTAAGAGATAAGTAGTCCTCAAACTGTGTTTATGTGAACAGAAATATTCTCAGAATTATTGGTAGAGAGCCACAATGAAAACTCTTTTTGATTAAATATGTCAGGAGCTTCCTGAGCTAAACTATTTCAAACAAAATTCTCTACGATAGTACTCCTCAGAGCTTGTGAGAAAATAATATGCTTTGCAAATCTTCAGTAACATAAAGTCTCAGCATTCAAATGTATTCATTTCTATTACATCCCCAAAACACACAGAAATCACTTAACGATTCTTTCACATAATACTATTATTCCACACACCATACTTGGGAAATGTCACTTGAGTTACTTAGTAAAAGTATGGTCTGTGGAATATTAGTTATGTATTCAAATATTATGTATGCCAAAACTGGAGCCAACTTAAATAGCCAGCAGTATGAAAATGGCTTAGACAAACCACTATATCCATGCAAAGAAATATTATACAATCATCAACTCCATAAAATGCCAAAGGAAAGAGGTATCAAAATTTATACTACAATCAAAAAGCTTAATGTCAGGCACTTATCCTACAGCCTGATTTGTCACAGCCAATTTTCATATCTTTACTCTTATTAGGGAATTTCTTGGTCTCTATAACTGTACTCCTTCAGTGTTTTTCCCCAACCTTGAGAAATAGGGTCAATGTGTTCTTTGTTGTATTTTCTTATAGTCTGTTATATTTTATTTATATATTATTGTTTTATTTTGTCAATTGTAGATGTAACTTAGATAATAACTTGCCAGATATTTTTATTAATAAAATAATTATGAATTTTTAAATTATTTTTATTAAGCTTTTATTTTAATTCTAGTATAGTTAACATAAAATATTATATTAGTTTCAGATGTACAATATAGTGACTCAACAGTTCTGTACATTACGAAGCGCTCATGATGGCAAGTGTTCCCTTCAGTCCCCTTCACCTATTTTTCCCATTCCCCACCCACGTGCTTTCTGGCAATCATCAGTTTGTTCTCTATAGTTAAGAGTGTTTCTTGGTTTTTGTCTCTCCTTTTTCCTTTTTCCTTTGCCCCTTTGTTTTGCTTATGAAATTCCATATAAGAGTGTAATCATATGTCTTTCTCTGACTTATTTAACTTAGCATGATACTCTCTAGCTCCATCCATGCTGTTACAAATGGCAAGATTTCATTCTTTTTCATGGCTAAATAATATTCCTCTGTGTGTGTGTGTGTATGTGTGTGTGTGTGTGTGTACCATATCTTTATACACTCATCAGTCGATGGACACTTGGGCTGCTTCTATAATGTGGCTATCATAAATAATATTGCAATAAGTATAGGGGTGCAGGTATCCCTTTGAATTAATGTTTTCATATTTGGGGGGATTAATACTCATTTGTGCAATACTGGATCATAGGGTTGTTCTATTTTTAACTTTTTGAGAAAACTCCATACTGCTTTCCACAGTGGCTGCACCAGTTTGCATTCCCATCAACAATATATGACAGTTTCATTCTCCATATTCTCACCAATATTTGTCGTTTCTTGTGTTGTCACTTTTAGCCATTTTGTTAGGTGTGAGGGGATAGCTCGTTGTAGTTTTAAATATTTCTAAATTTAAGTATAGAAAATTTAAATTTAATATAAATTTATTCACAGCAAATTTTCACCAAATTTTTCATTAGTTCAATATTTCTAAATGTGACAACAGCTCACACTTCACTGAAAAACATTACATGAGTTTTTTTCAAATTGTTTTTAAAATTAAAAATTAATTTTTCAAATTACTTTTTCAAATTATTCTGAACAAATTATTATTGCACATGGAATATCGTCTGTGTGTGTGTGTGTGTTGTATGTGTCTGTATGTGGGTAGGTTATCTTTTGTTGTGCAACAAACCACCTAAATTTAGTGGATTAAAAACACCAAGATTCATAAATTCATGATTATATGATGGCAATTTGAACTAAATTCAGCTGAGCAATTTTTCTAGTCTTGCTTGTGTTCATGCATGTGACAGAGCAGGTGGCTCTGCTCGAGCCAAATGATCTAAGAATCCTTCTCATAACTGACAGGTGTAAAGCTATTGGCTGGGATGCCTTGACTCTCTTCAAGGGATTTTCCTAACAGGCTACCTTGGGCTTGCTCAGCCATGATCTAGAACAAGAACTCTTGTAGCTCAGGCACAAATCATTTTTACCGCATCCTATTGATCAGAACAAGTCACAATACCACTGCAGATTCAAGAGAAGGGGAGCTATACCCCTTCAGTGATGAAAGGAACAGCAGCAATATGTGACCATTTGTAAGCATCACTAGTTTCTTACATGTCGAGTTTAGTAACTTCTGAAATTAAATTTAAAATAGTAACTATTTTAGATAAAATGTCAAAAACAGCAGAGTGAATATTCTGAGACCACAGAACTCAGATGAGTAAAACATAAAGAATTCTTCATATTTTTTATTAATAAATTTTATCTAAAACAGATACCCTGTGTATCAGCCATCAAGGTATGCTACCCAGACCTCCCTTCAAGACAGCAAGGGCTACAAGGAGTACATTTAGCTAACAGCCATCAGCCGCAACCTCATTGAGATTTGCTGCTGCATTCATGCCAATGCTATGTTTGCTTGGGGCAGTTCACAGCTGGTATCTAAGCCTAATGAGGTTACTAGGGCCTGGCCATTTCTATCCAATGCAAGACTCCTCTTTGCAACATCTCTGCACCAGAGCCTGTTAAGATGGCTGCATGTCTCTGTATCAGTAGTCAGAAACTCTTAGTACCCAATCCTTCTTTCTTCCTCCTCTCTTTTAACAGATATCAGACCTACATCACAGTCTAAAGTCTTTCTTTGCTATTTCTGCACCTCCTTTCATTTTTCTTTTGTCAACATTACCCTAATTTAGTTCTTGTGTGCCCTGCAGTGCCTGCTTTCTTGAAATATCAAACTGACAAACCTATGCTTTCTTAGTCAAAAATATTGGCAATGACGGTAAATTCAGTTACTCCACAGTATTCTCAAAATCATCACTACCTCTAGGAAGAGTTTTTAATGTTTCAGTACATTCGTGAAGCAACATGACATTAGTTTCTGGTTATTATCAGATTACCTTTGGCATTTGGTTAGATGTTCAATAACACGTGGTCTTGACACAATCAATCCTGCATACCAGCATCAACTCCACGGAAGAAAGGAGTCTCCCTTCATATTCTTTCAACTATCTTAAAGTTTCTTCCATTTATAATGAAGTTTCCATCATAATTACAAGACCCTTTGAGATTTGCCAGGTATTTTATAACTTACATTTGTATCTACTAAGGAACAAGGAAAAGGACTTCACTAGATCTACCATGTGCATGTGGTGAACTCCTACAAGATTTGTATCTTTTTAATATAAGTGGGAGGACGAGCATGTCAGAAGACTCTTTTTAATTTTGCAACTCAAACAAGCACCTAATTCATTCAATCCTGTATTGGTTTACCAGGGATGCCCTATAAACTATCACAGACTGAGTGGATTATACAACATAAATTTATTTTCTCAAAACTCTGGAGGCGGTCCCTGAGTGACTCTGTTAGCTAAGCATGTGACTCTTGATTTCAGCTCAGGCCATGGTCTTGGGATTCTGGATAGAGACCTGCATCAGGTCTGTGCTCAGCACAGGAGTCTGGGATTATCTCTCTCCCTCTTTCTCTTCCCCTCACACTCTAAATACATAATAACATTCATATAGACAGACATACACAAACAAACAAACAAACAAACTCTGGAGGCTAGAACTCTGAGATCAAGATGTTGGCAGGGTTGTTTTCTTCTGGAGACTTCTCTCCTTGGCTAATAGATAGCTGCCTTCTCTGTCTTCACATAGTCTTCTCTCTGTGTCTGTCTATGCCCTAGTCTTTTCTTATAAGGACACCAGTCATAGTAGATTAAGGCACATTCATATGACTCATTTTACCTTAATTATTGCCTTAAGTTTCTTACTGTAAATATAGTCACATTATGAGGTACTAGAGGTTAAGATTTCTAAATATGTATATTGAGGGTACACAATTCAGACCATAACACTTCCCTTCAGTATTACTTTCTTCCCCTGTAGCCAGGGGATCTACTCTCAACTGGAGAAATAAAATTTCATGATCATATATTTTTCAATAATTATTGCTTAGACAACAAGTGCCTTAACAATAAAAATCTGATAGTTCTTTTTTTTTTTTTTATTATTCACTTGTTTTCTACTCCACCAGTCTTTATCTAAGGGCAGTATGTTGCTGGTTCCTTCTTTTCAATTTTGTCTTTCGGTCAAGATGGTATGAAGGATAAGAAGAAATGATCAATAGGAAAAACATATCACTTAATATTTCATAATTACATCCCAAAGCTAAAGCAAAATGTCTTAGGTATTGTCTATGTCAAAGTTTATTATTTTAATGTTAATTAGAATGTCAAAGATAGCATAATCTAAAAACTTACCAGAATCAACATATTATTAGCCAGTTACTTCCCCTTTTTGGTGAAAACTATGTCTGACAGAAACTCTTTTCACAAAATTATATATCTTTGTTGCTCCATGTCATAAATTGGCTTTACATTTAGTATAGTTAGAACAGGTAGTTGACATTTCTTTAATGAGTCACACCTTGTTCAGTTTGAGTATGAGTTCAGTGCTATTTTCACACCTTCAGAAATTTTTGCTTTCCTCAGTGTGTATTCACAGCTGAAGCTAATAGATTTATAACTAGTTTTTGAAGCACCAAAATGATTCTGAGTAGCGAAAGGAGACAGAATAAGAAATCAAGGAATTAATCTGCCAGTAGTTATTGTGGAGGTCTTTATCAGGTTGTAAGTATGCTTAATGAGAACCATAGATGACTGTGAATTTTATGGCTAATCATATTCTACATTTCCTCATTATGAAAAAAAAATCTTCTTTATTTAAAATGTAAACTAAGTTGTCATTGTTATGTAATTTAAAAGATCCAGTTAGAAAAAAAAAGATCAAGGTAGGTGTCAAGAGTTGTAAATTATCGTCTCAGAGTTGCCAATAATTAGTTATTTGACCTTGAATTCTTTCATATAATCTTCCTGAATTCAATTTTCCCATCTAAAACACAAAGATAATAAGCTAGATGATAAATTTATTAATTCTGGTCCTCAAATGGTGACTCTTAGGAGATCTAAAGTACTGATGCCACACTGCTTCTAAGATGAACCCACTATTGTTATAAAATTTCTGCCTAAATCTTAATCTTTTTTGTCGAATTACCGAGATAGTGTTGCCTACAATTCTTTTTTTTTAATTAACATATAATGTATTATTTGTTCCAGAGGTATAGCTCTGTGAATCATCAGGCATGCACAATTCACAGCACTCACCATAGTACATACCTTCCTCAATGTCCATAACCCAACCACCATCTCCATACTCCCCACTCCCTGGAAACCCTCAGTTTGTTTTGTGAGATTAAGAGAATTTTATAGTTTGTCTCCCTCCCAATCCCATCTTTTTTCATTTTTTTCCTTCCCTACCCCCAACCCTCCACTTTGCCTCTCAAATTCCTCATATCAGAGAGATCATATGATAATTGTCTTTCTCTGATTGACTTATTTCGCTCAGCATAATACCTTCTAGTTCCATCTACATCATTGCAAATGGCAAGATTTCATTTCTTTTGATGGCTGTGCAGTATTCCATTGTGTATATATACCACAACTTCTTTATCCATTCATCTGCTGATGGACATCTAGGTTCTTTCCATAATTTGGCTATCGTGGACATTGCTGCTATAAACATTTGGGTGCACATGCCCCTTTAGATCACTGCTTTTGTATCTTTAGGGTAAATACCTAGTAGTGCAATTACTGGGTCATAGGGTAGCTCTATTTTCAACTTTTTGAGGAGACTCCATGCTGTTTTCCAGAATGGTTGCACCAGCTTGCATTACCACCAACAGTGTAGGAGGGTTCCCCTTTCTCCGCATCCTCTCCAACACTTATCATTTCCTGTCTTGTTAATTTTAGCCATTCTGACTACTGTGAGGTGGTATCTCATTGTGGTTTCTATTTGTATTTCCCTGATGCCAAGTGATGTGGAACACTTTTCATGTGCCTGTTGGCCATTTGGATGTCTTCTCTGCAAAAATATCTGCTCATGTCTTCTCCCCATTTCTTGATTGGATTATTTGTTCTTTGGGTGTTGAATTCAATAAGTTATTTCTAGATTTTGGATACTAGCCCTTTATCTGATATGTTATTTGCAAATATATTCTCCCATTCTGCCAGTTGTCTTTTGGTTCTTTGACTGTTTCCTTTGCTGTGCAAAAGCTTTTGATCTTGATGAAGTCCTACTAGTTCATTTTTGCCCTTACTTCCCTTGCCTTTAGCAATGTTTCTAGGAGTAAGTTGCTCCAGCTGAGGTCTCATAGATGGCCTGTGTTCTCCTCAAGGATTTTGGTGGATTTCTTTCTCACATTGAGGTCTTTCATACATTTGGAGTCTATTTGTGTGTTTGGTGTAAGGAAATGGTCCGGTTTCATTTTTCTGCATGTGGCTGTCCAATTTCCCCAATACCATTTGTTGAAGAGACTGTTTTTTTTTTTTCCATTGGACATTCTTTCATGCTTTGTCAAACTAGTTGACCATAGAGTTGAGGGTCTATTTCTCGGCTCTCTGTTCTGTTCCATTGATCTGTGTCTGTTTTTGTGCCAGTACCATACTGTCTTGATGATGACAGCTTTGTAATAGAGCTTCAAGTCTGGAATTGTGATTCCCCCAATGTTGGCCTTTCTTTTTCAACATTCCTGTGGCTATTTGAGGTCGTTTCTGGTTTCATATAAATTTTAGGATTATTTGCTCTTTTTCTTTGGAAAAAGTTGATGGTATTTTGATAGGGACTGCATTAAACATGTAGATTGCTTTAGGTAGCATAAATATTTTCACAATATTTATTCTTCCAATCCATAAGAATGGAACATTTTTCCATTTCTTTGTGTCTTCCTCAATTTCTTTCATGAGTACTTTATAGTTTTCTGAGTATAGATTCTTTGCCTCTTTGGTTAGGTTTATTCATAGGTATCTTATGGTTTTGGGTGCAATTGTAAATGGGAATGATTCCTTAATTTTTCTTTCTTCTCTCTTGTTGGTGTACAGAAATGCAACTGATTTCCATGCATTGATTTTATATCCTGACACTTCACTGAATTCCTGAACAAGTTCTGGCAGATTTGGAGTGGAGTGTTTGGGGTTTTCCACATAAAATATCATATCATCTGCAAAGAGTGAGAGTTTGACTTCTTTTTTGCCAAATTGGGTGCCTTTAATTTCCTTTTGTTATCTGATTACTGAGGCTAGGACTTCTAGTGCTATGCTATGTTGAGTAGCAGTGGTAATAGTGGGCATCCCTCCCATGTTCCTGACCTTAGTGGAAAAGCTGTCCATTTTTCCTCCATTGAGAATGATACTCACTGTGGGTTTTTCATAGATGGCTTTGATGATATTGAGGTATGTGCCCTCTATCCCTACACGTTGAAGGATTTTAATCAAGAAAGGATGCTGTACTTTGTCAAATGTTTTTTCAGCATCTATTGAGAGTATCATAAGGTTCTTGTTCTTTCTTTTATTAACGTATTTTATCACACTGATATGCAGATGTTGAACCAACCTTGCAATCCTGGGGTAAATCCCACTTGGTTGTGGTGAATAGTCCTTTTAACATACTGTTGGATCCTATTGGCTATTATGTTGGTGAGAATTTTTGCATCTGTGTTTATCAAGGGTATTGGTCTGCAATTCTCCTTTTTGATGGGGTCCTTGTCTCATTTTGGGATGAAGGTAAAGCTGGCCTCATAAAATGTGTTTGGAAGTTTTCCTTCTATTTCTATTTTTTGGAACAGTTTCAGGAGAACGGGTATTAATTCTTCTTTCAGTGTTTGGTAGAATTCCTCATGGAACCCATCTGGCACTGGCTCTTGTTTGTTGGGAGATTTTTTGATGACTTCTTCAATCTTCTTACTGGTTGTGGATCTGTTCAGGTTTCCTATTTCTTCCTGGGTCCGTTTTGGTAGCTTATATAGCTCTAGGAATGAATCCATTTCTTCCAGGTTGTCAAATTTGCTGGCGTATGGTTGCTCATAATATGTTCTTATAATTGTTTGTATTTCTTTGGTGTTGGTTGTGATATCCCCTCTGTCATTTGTGATTTTATTAATTTGGGACCTTTCTCTTTTCTTTTTGATAAGTCTGGCCAGGGCTTTATCAATCTTATTAATTCTTTCAAAGAAACTGCTCCTAGTTTTGTTGATCTGTTCTACTGTGTTTTTTGGGTTTTGTGGTATTTTGATGTTGTTGTTGTTGGTTTGTTTTTTTTTTTTGTTTGTTTCTATTTCATTGATTTCTGACCTAATTTGTGTCCCAGGATGTGATTTATTCTGGAGAATGTTCCATGTGCACTAGAGAAGAATGTGTATTCTGTTGCTTTGGGATGGAATGTTCTGAATATATCTGTGATGTCCATCTGGTCCAGTGTGTCATTTAGGCCTTTATTTCCTTGTTGATCTTTTGCATGGATGATCCGTCCATTTCAGTGAGGGGGTGTTAAAGTCCTCTACTATTATTGTATTATTGTCGATGTGTTTCTTTGATTTTGTTATTAATTGGTTTATATAGTTGGCTGCTCCCATGTTAGGGGCACAGATATTTAAAATTGTTAGATCTTCTTCTTGAACAGACCCTTTAAGTATGATATAATGTCCTTCCTCATCTCTTGTTAGAGTTTTTGGCTTGAAATCTTATTTATCTGATATAAGCATTACCATCCCAGCTTTCTTTTGATGTCTATTAGCATGGTAAATTGTTTTCCACACTCTCACTTTAAATCTGGAGGTTTCTTTGGGTCTAAAACGAGTTTCTTATAGATAGCATATTGATTTTTTTTTTCCATTCTGATACCCTGTGTCTTTTGATTGGGGCATTTTGCTCATTTACACTCACGGTAACTATTGAAAAATATAAATTGAGTGCCATTGTATTGTCTGAAATGTGACTGTTACTGTATATTGTATTTGTTCCTTTCTTGTCTACTACTTTTAGGCTCTCTCTTTCCTTAGCAGACCCCTTTCAATATTTCCTGTAGGGCTGGCTTGGTGTCTGCAAATTTCTTTAGTTTTTGTTTATTCTGGAAGCGTTTTATCGCTCCTTCTATTTTGAATGATAGTCTAGCTTGATATAGTATTCTTAGCTGCATGTTTTTGTCATTTAGTGCTCTGAATATATCATGCCAGTACGTTCTGGCCTGCCAGGTCTCTGTGGATAAGTCTGCTGCAAATCTAATATTTTTACCATTGTATGTTACAGGCTTCTTGTCCTGAGCTTGTCTCAGGATTTTCTCTTTGTCATTAAACTTGTAAGTTTTACTCTTAGATGATGGGGTGTGGACCTATTTTTATTGATTTGAGTGGGGTTCTCTGTGCCTTCTGGATTTTGACTTTTGTTCACTTTGTCATATCAGGTAATTCTCCACTATAATTTGCTCCAATATACCTTCTGCCCTGCTCTCTTTCTTCTTCTTCTGGAATCCCAATTATCCAAATATTGTTTCATCTTCTGGGATCACTTATCTCTTGAATTATCCCCTCATAGTCCAGTAGTTTTTCTGTCTTTTGTTCAGCTTCTTTATTCTCTGTCATTTGGTCTTCTATATCACTAATTCTTTTTTCTAGCTCATTTATCCTAGCAGTAAGAGCCTCCATTTTTTATTACACCTCATTAATAGCTTTTTTGATTTCAACTTGGTTAGATTTTAGTTCTTTTATTTCTCCAGAAAGGGCTTATATTTCTCCAAATAGGGTTTCTCTAATTATTCCATGCCTTTTTCAAGCCCAGCTAGCACCTTGAGAATCATCATTTTGAACTCTAGATCTGACATATTACCAGTGTCCATATTGATTAGGTCCCTAGCCTTTGGTCCTACCTCTTGTTCTTTTCTTTTGAGAGTTTTTCTACCCTGTCATTTTACCCAGATAAGAATATATGAACGAGGGGTACCTGGGTGGCTCAATGGGTTAAAGCCTCTGCCTTTGCCTCAGGTCATTCCGGGGTCCTGGGATTGAGCCCCACATCAGGCTATCTGCTCTTCAGGGAGCCTGCTTCCTCCTCTCTCTTCCTGCCTCTCTCTCTCTACTTGTGATCCTTGTCTGTCGAATAAATAAATAAAATCTTAAAAAATAGAATATATGAATGAAATACTAAATACTAAATGGTGGCAAAGACTACAGAAAAATGTATGATAACCAAATCAAAATAGCCCCCATATTGGGAGGAGAAAAAATGGGGTAAAAAGAAATTAAAAAAAATATATATATATATATTATATATAATAATATATATATAAGCAAACACTTCTTAAAATATATATATATTAAAATATATATGTTTTTAATATAATAATATATAAAATATATAAAATATATATATAATATATAAATATATTATATATATAATATATATATGATATATAAAATATATAAAATACATCTATATTTTAAGAAGTGTTTGCTTATATTTCAAATGTCCCAAGTTTGGGAAATAGAGAAGCTGCAGCTGGTACCCTTAGCCTGTGCTCGTTAGTGTAATACCCCGTTTTTTTAAAACGCACTTGATGAAATCTTGTTAGCACTTCCAGCACTGAAGAAACAAGTATTGGCAAACAGATCAAATGGAGGCTAACATGAAACAGCACCAATTTACCCCAGGGCCTTAGAGCCATAGTAACCATTTTTAGCACTGTATTCGATCAATACAATAGATATCCTGATTTTAAGTGCTTTGTATTTTTAGAGTGATTTGGCCTCCATCATTCTGTTAATGCAATTGCTCCGGAGGCATGCATTTCTTCAGTGCTCCAGAGATCAGGACCACGAGACCTCAGCACCAGGGAGATTTTGTCCCATTCCTCAACTCATTTACTGAGCTACTGCGTTCTAGGCAGAGGATTCGCTAGCACTGCGTGGGTGCCTGCATCTCCTCCAGAACAGCCAAGAGGCAAGCATCGCCAGGCCACGATCACATACATATATTTGTATGTGTGTGTGCGTATATATATATATATATATATATATATAAAATACTGGCAAATAGAACAGAGTCACCCACTTGATTTGGGGTGTATTTTGGTCTCTTAGAAGAAACTATCTCCCAAAATTTTAAAGAAAGAAAAACTTATATATATACTAAAATAAGAGTAAACACAATGAAGGAATGGAATATGACTGTAAAGATGATAATTTAAAAAATTCTAAAAAAGGAATTGATAGGATAAGTTGGTTGGAAAAGGAAAGAAAAAGAAAGTGGAAAGAATTTGCTCAGGCTGGAAACTAGAACAGAGCGCTGCACTAGATTTAGGGTATATTTTTGTCTATTGGAAGAAATTGTATCTCAAAATTTTTTTCCAAAAATTTTTATAAGAAAAAACCCTATATGTATACAAAAAATAAAGTTAGATACAATGAAGGATAATATATGGCTATAATACTGGAGGTTTAAAAAGTTGTTGTTTTTTTTTTTTTTAAGAAAGGTATTGTTAAAATCAACTAGTTAAAAAACATTAAAAGGGGAAAGAGGAAAAGTTAAAAAAATTAGAATAAGGAAAAAATAAAATTAAAAAAAATGTAATTACCTTCGCAAGACTAAAGAATCATGGGGAGAAAGCCAGGAATTCCATTCTTTGCTTTCTCCTTCTCTGGAATTCTGCTGTTCTCCTTGATCAGTGAGCTTGGTCTTGGCTGAATGTTCTTGCTGATCTTCTGGGGGAGGGGTCTGTTGTAGTGATTCTCAAATATCTTTGCCTGAGGAGTAATTGTACTCTCCTTATCACAGGCCAGGCTAAGTAATCTGCTTAAGTTCACTCTTGGGAACTTTTGTTCCCTGAACACTTCTCCATAGAGCTCAGGAGGACGGGAATGAAAATGGTGGACCTCCTGTTGGGTTTGTAGGTGTTCAGAATGGTTTGATAACTATCTAGCTGAACTCCTGTGACCTGATGTCATCTCAGTCTGCTACTCCTCTGCCTTCTTGACTCCTCTGTCTTGCCTACAATTCTTCATCAGATTGCCTGTCTTCATGTCTCTTCCAATAGATTGGATAAGGGTTTCTTTGATATATTCTTATTCATTTACATTTATTCAGCATGGGTCAACTATATGCCCAGTAATATATGGGAAAGATTTTTAAATGTATGAAAGATTTTGGATTTTACCTTTATGTGGATTGTAGTATAGTCTTGGGAAAACTAACCAATGAAGAAAAAATTAACTTTCCACTGGAAGGTATATTAAGCCTTGAGAACAATAAATCTATCTACTTATTAAAAATATATAATTACACATAAATATAAAATTAAGTGCTATACGATCCTTCAGAGATTTGTTATCAAAATAAGTAACCTAAATTTGTGTTCTTTTCAGAAAAAGAATAGTGTCATTATGTAATACAGGGAAACTTGGAAGCATTTTCCTAAAAATTATTTTAAATGAACTGAAAAAATGAGTGGACATAGGTTATAAAAAATGTTTTGGAAATCAAGTTAGAAAAATATTATTCTCAAAGGAAACTTTATTTTGATAGTAGATATCTGTTTATAGTATGATGAGCAGATAGAGCCTTCAGGCTACAATGGAAGTAAAACCTTTATTTATCTTCAGTGAAGTTGTTAGAATGATCTGCATATCTGGTCTAAATAGTTCCATAGAAAGAGAATATCCAGAAGAGAAAGTGAAAAGAAAATAACAAAAATCCATGCTAGTTACTATGGACATTTTATTTTCATGTCCTCAAAATTATTAAATTAGATATATTAATTCTTTTTACCATCTTATTAATCTCTGCAGATAATTGGACAAATCAATAAAATGTACAGAGGAGCAAATTCATGTAAAATTGCCTGCAAAGTTTTATATTATTGAAATCATAGTTCTAGACTGCTATTTTTTTTTTCACAAAAATTCAGCTTTCAGTGAAACCCTGCAGAGAAAACATATATGCCTGTGGGGGGAGGCATATTTCTCACCTTTATGGGCACTGAAAGTGCATAAGTTTTACTCACAATCTATTGTATATAGCTGCAGTCATAAATTTTAAAGGTTCAAGAATTCACTTTTCAAATGAAACAATGACCATTCTTCTACTGAAATCCCTCACTATGTCCCCAAAGAAAACATTGCATTCCACACTTTCTACAATCATTTTACATACATGATTTTCTTGATATGGGAATCAGAGAGACTTCACACTGCTAAATACTGCTTTCTTTTTTTTTTTTTTTTTTTTTTTAAGATTTTATTTATTTATTTGACAGAGAGAAATCACAAGTAGGCAGAGAGGCAGGCAGAGAGAGAGAGAGAGGAGGAAGCAGGCTCCCTGCTGAGCAGAGAGCCCGATGCGGGACTCGATCCCAGGACCCTGAGATCATGACCTGAGCCGAAGGCAGCGGCTTAACCACTGAGCCACCCAGGCGCCCACTGCTTTCTTTTTTAAAGATTGAGTAGAGTTTTCTTTTCAAGGGACTGAATTATAAAAGACACTAGTTCATCCTGCAAGTCTGTGAGGCAGAATAAAAAGTTCATATGTAAAAGAGAGGGGAAAAAATTTCAAGGGCAGAACATTTTGTCCAGAGATAAACAAGAGATTTCTTCCAAAATAAGAAAGCATTAAACCAGGTTTCATAGAAAATGAATGAAGCAGAGAGAAGCTTTTTCCTCTAAAAATGGTATGATGGATCTTGTCTAGGAGTGTATACACCTGGATTGAATGACCAAATTGGAATGGGAGACAGGTTAGAGTAACAAGGGAGTGAGAACAAAGGCCAGCACCACGTGAACATTGAAGATAGTAATGAAACACAGGAAGAGAATAAATTCAATAGGAAATTTATTTTTTTCATTTTTAAGAATTTCTTCAAATTCACTGATTAGGTTGTTAAATCAATTTAAAATTTATGAACATATTCCTGAAAAATTAAAATGAAGGTTTAAAATAGAAGAAAATGATTACTATCACATTAATAAATATCTATGAAATTCCTACCAGTACAGGGGTTATGCAAAATTTGATCTTCAGGTTCTTTTAGGTAGACAAATGGATTATACAGTCACATTTATTTTGACGCCAGTTAGTCCTAAAGGTTAAGGTCATGAAGTAAGGAATATATTCAGTGTAGTTAACTTATTCAGTGAAAAAGTGTATGGCTAGAATGTGAGATTTGCTGAGTGGTAATTTTTTAATTAACTACCTTATTTAATTAACTGCCTTGTTTTCTTTCCAATGACTTATTTTTCTTTTTTTTAAATTTCTTTTCAGTGTAACAAAATTCATTGTTTATTTACCACACCCAGTGCTCCTTGCAATTCATGCCCTCCATAATACCCACCATCTGTGACATATTTTTCTATGTTAAAAATAAAAATCTTGGGTCACCTGGATGGCTCAGTGGGTAAAGCCTCTGCCTTTGGCTCAGGTCGTGATCTGGGGTCCTGGGATCAAGCCCCACATTGGGCTCTCTGCTCAGTCAAAGGCCTGCTTCCACCTCTCTCTCTGTCTGCCTCTCTGCCTACTTGGGTTCTCTGTCAAATCTGTACTTGGGGTCTATCAAATAAATAAAAATTAAAATAAATAAATTAAAAAAATAAAAATATCTATAAGTTGGACCTCAAATTTCTACTATGCTATATTTTTTTCTTGTGTATTTTGAGAAAATAAAGTGTTTGGAAGATAAGGTTGTTGTTTGTTTGTTTGTTTTAACATATAAAGTATTATTTGTTTCAGGGGTACAGGTCTGTGAATCATCAGTCTTACACAATTCACAGCACTCACCATAGCACATACCCTTCCCAATGTCCATAACCCAGTCACCCTATCCCTCCCTCCCACCCTCCAGCAACCCTCAGTCTGTTTCCTAAGATTAAGAGTCTCTTATGGCTTGTCTCCCTCCCAATCCCATCTTGTTTCATTTTTTTCCCTTCCCACCCCCCACGACCCTCTATCCTGTCTCTCACATTCCTCATATCAGAAAGATCATATGATAATTGTCTTTCTCTGATTGACTTCTTTTGCTTAGCATGATAACCTCTAGTTCCATCCATGTCATTGCAAATGGCAAGATTTCATTTCTTTTGGTGGCTGCATAGTATTCCATTGTATATATATACCACTTCTTCTTTATACATTCATCTGTTGATGGACATCTAGGTCCTTTCCATAGTTTGGCTATTGTGGACATTGCTGCTATAAACATTCAGGTGCACATGCCTCTTCGGATCACTACATTTATATTTTTAGGGTAAATATCTAGTAGTGTGATTTCTGGGTCATAGGGTAGCTCTATTTTCAACTTTTTGAGGAGCCTCCATGCTGTTTTCCAGAGTGGCTGAACCAGCTTGCATTCCCACCAACAGTGTATTTTCTTTCTCTGCATCCTCACCAATATCTATCATTTCTTGACTTGTTAATTTTAACCATTCTGACTGGTGTGAGGTGGTATCTGATTGTGGTTTCTATTTGTATTTCCCTGATGCCGAGTGATGTGGAGCACTTTTTCCTGTATCTGTTGGCCATCTGGATGTCTTCTTTGCAGAAATGTCTGTTCATGTCCTCTGCCCATTTCTTGATTGGATTACTTGTTTTTTGGGTTGAGTTTGATAAGCTCTTTCTAGATTTTGGATACTAGCCCTTCATCTGATATATCATTTGTGAATATCTTCTCCCATTCTGTTGGTTGTGTTTTGGTTTTGTTGACTGTTTCCTTTGCTGTGCAAAAGCTTTTGATCTTGATGAAGTCCAAATAGCTCATTTTTGCCCTTGCTTTGTTTGTCTTTGGTGATGTTTCTAGGAAGAAGTTGCTGCAGCTGAGGTCGAAGAGGTTGCTGCCTGCATTTTCCTCAAGGATTTTGATGGAATCTTGTCTCGCATTGAGGTCTTTCATCCATTTTGAGTCTATTTGTGTGTGTGATGTAAGGAAATGATCCAGTTTCATTCTTCTGCATGTGGATCTCCAATTTTCCCAACACCATTTTTTGAAAAGACTTCTTTTTTTTCCATTGGACATTCTTTCCTGCTTTGTTGAAGATCAGTTGACCATAAAGTTGATGGTCCATTTCTGGGCTCTCTGTTCTGTTCCATCAATCTCTGTGTCTGCTTTTGTGCCAGTACCATACTGTCTTGATGAAGATAGTTTTGTAATAGAGCTTGAAGCCTGGAATTGTGATGCCACCAACTTTGGCCTTCTTTTCCAACTTTCCTCTTGCTATTCAGGGTCTTTTCTGGTTCCATATAAATTTTAGGATTATTTGTTCTATTTCTTTGAAAAAAAATTGATGGTATTTTGATAGGGATTGCATTAAACATGTAGTTTGCTTTAGGTGGCATAGACACTTTCACAATATTTATTCTTCCAAACCATTAACATGGAACATTTTTCCATTTCTTTGTGTCTTCTTCAATTTTTTTCATGAGTACTCTTTAGTTTTCTGAGTACAGATTCTTTGCCACTTTGGTTAGATTTATTCCTAGGTATCTTATGGTGTTGGGTGCAGTTGTAAATGGGATCAACTCCTTAATTTCTCTTTGGAAGATAGGATATTCAAATAATATTATGTGTGGTTCTTGGTCATAGTAATGTTCTATGATAGGATTAATAAATATATGTGTTTGAATATTTTAGCATATTATGATATCAAAAATTTAAGTTTTATGTCATGCATATATTTAGCTATATATAATTGACATATGATCAATTTAGGTGCAGAAATGTAAAGGAAGATAATTCATCAAATTTTTGTAAGATGTCTTTATGAGATTAAAAGCAATTGTATTTTGGATTGCCTACTTAGGTGAAAAATTCTAGCTATTAATTCACTATAGTAAAAGTGACACAACTGTGAAACCAAACAGGATACAATTTTATTGAGCTATTAATTTAAAAATAAAAACAGAAATATCTAGAAAGTGATCATTCTTCTTACCATTATTAGAACATAATGATGTTGTTACAGTTAATGCTGTAAATATATCAAAATATTTTCAAGTCAGAAGGATTATATTATAATAAATATATCTAATTACTTTAATAGAAAATAGTATTTTTCTTTTAATGTCTTGAGAAAAGTAAAGCACTTAATTTTACATATTAATAGTGCATTTAATTAAAACTAGATCAACTAATCAGAGAAAAACATAACCAGGACTTCAATTGGTAACACCTGGGTCCAGATAACAACTGAAAGAGCAATCCTACTTTGGAATCTGGTAGAAATTCTAATCATGTTTAAATTTATTATACATAGGAGAGCTAGTTGAAGGTTACTCTTTTACTATCATAAAAGAATATTTGTTAAGCATGTACTTTATAAAAGGGTTATTGAAGGAGAGGCCTGTGTCTTGGGAAGCTGTGTCTCACAAAGATGAAACAGAAGGTTTGATACACGCATGCTCTCTGCATTTCCCTTTTGGCTTGAGAATTTTTTGTTTACTTACATATATTTTTTTCTTTCAGCCCCACTCCTAAAAATATCACTTACATGATATCCTGCTGGCATAAAGAAAAAAAAATTCACTAGTCATGGAAAAGATGTTTTTTTTTTTTCCCCTGCTCATTGCAAATATAGTTTCCTAAATTGTTTTCTTAATGACTTTAGAAACTTCTAAATAATCATGCAGGAATCAAATGACCATGCATACATGTATTATTATTATTATTGTTATTGTTATTTGTATAAACTTTGACCACAGGGCTGAACTGTGTCCTTTTATCTTTATATCCCTAGAGCCTACCATAGTCCTCAGCATGAAGAGATGCGTACCTCTGTTAACTACATTAACAGCCAGATAAATAAATATCAGAGTCACAAAGCTTAAGGCCTCTCTGCAACCCAGACACATTAGAAAGGTATTTGACTATACTGGGATTCATGAATTTAAATACAATCATATATTTAGTGAACTATTGAACTTGAGGTCATTTAGTACTGTAGCTTCTTGTTTGGGATTTGAGGACTCCTTTGCATGGGAAATTCCACATTATTTAAAATAAATAAAATTCCAAGGTTCTTTATATTAGCTGAATTTTTATCAATTATGATGATTTTGTGAAGGCAAAAATATACGACACTAGTTAATTTTTAGTATATACAATTTGAATGTATATATGTATAGGATTTAAATAAAGCAGTATTAAAAGGTAAGTGAAAAGTCGGCAAATCACTTCTTCAGTGTTAAGTGATTTGTCTAAGTCAGATAACTAGTTAGCAAAAAAGCAAGGACAAAATCCACTTTTTTGAAATAATAGGGAAATTTTCTCACTACAAAATAGAAATAGCATCTAAGGAGAAAAAATAACATTACCTTTCAAATTTAATAAAGTTACAAAGGTGGAAATCATGAATTTATATTTCCTAAATAGTAGCTAGATTATAAAGATATGCAAGGCAATTATCTTTAATTGCCTTAGAGAAAAAGGATTTAGGATGAAAGAGTAAGTTATGGGTCTAAGGCAAACAATTCATTCCTTTAAAAAAATGATAATTATTTTTTTATTTTAGAATAATTTTAGATTTACAGAAATATTATTAAGATAGTACAGAATTTTCCATGTATTACATACACAATTTCCCCTATCATTTGCAACTTAAATTGCTATGGTACTTTAGTTATATAAAATTAACTAATTTTGATATATTATTAATTAAAATTCTATGCTTTATTCAGATTTTCTTAGTTTTTACATAACATCCTTTTTATGTTCTGAAATCCCATCCATGGTGACACAATATATTTGTCATGTCCCCTTAGGCTCCTCTGGGTTCTGATCATTTCTCAGGCTTCTCTTATTGAGTACTATGATAAATTTTGAGAAGCATTGATCAGAAATTTTGCAGAAAGCTCCTCAGTTAAATTTGACTAATAATTTTAGTTTTTCAAATCAAACCAAAATGAACCCCCCACTCACGTGGTCCCCTAACTCAATGTGAGTAGGATTCTTACAAAAGGGGAAAATCTGGGTACAGATAAACACATAAAGAAATCACTGTCTGTTTAAAGCCTCAGAAGCTTCTCAAGTGAAATCTGAAACTGACTGCTGTAGACAGAGGGTATGGAGAGTTTGAAGAGCCTACTCCAAATTTGTAGGTGGCAGGAAACAAGGCGACTTACTTACCAGGCTTGTATTGAGTAGCCACAAGATGAGTAGATCTCTAAACCTGCCCACTAGAATTGTAAAAATTCAGATGGTCTCAACAACATATTGTTCTCTCAAGGCTTTGTGCTTAAAGAAAGTTCCCACTGTAGGAGTGATGGGCAGGGCATGCATTCAAAGGACAGGGGAGGCAATGAGAAGCCTCTGACTGCCAAGGTCCAGCTTGTAGGTCAACTCTAAACACCTCCTCTCAATGATCTCCTTCAATAAACACCGTGTTAAGAGTGGAGTGATTATCTCCTGGCTACAAGCTAAGGAACTACCAGGACCTAGGAGAGACACCTGGAGCAGAACCTTCCCTACTGCCTTCAGAGGAAACATAGACCTAAGTTTATCACAGTCTCAGATTTCTGGTCTCCACAACTCTGAGACAGTAAATTTCTGTAGGTGAAATTGTGAAGCTACAGTTTGTGATACTTATTATGGTCACCTCTAGAAACCAACAAAAGCAGTTCATAGTTGTTGACATGTTCCCCAGGAGGAAACAGTTCATTATTAGAGTGCAGTGTTACTGTACTGTTGCTCTTACATTTAGTCCTTTTAGAAGTCCATTCATTTACAGAGTTATTAGGTGTGCAGCCTATTTTCCACCCCTTCACTGAGGTTGTTTCACATGAGTGTTTCAAATGATTAGATTGTTTTGCCAATTCTGCATTCTATCCTTGTATCATTCAATTCCCAATTTTTTTTTAATTTGTATATAATGAGGCTCACATTTTGTGCTACAAGATTCCAAAGGGGTTGGCAAATATATGGTGTCGTTTACTCAACATTACAGTATCATACAGAACAGTTTCATTATCTGAAATAATCCTATGTTTCACCTATTCAAACCACCCTACATCTTCACCAGTCCAATTCCTGACAAATACCGATCTGTTTATTGTCTAATTTTGTTTATCCAGGATATCATATAATTGGAATCATATATTAAGTATCTTGGTCATACTAGCATTAACTAAAAAATATGCATAAAACATTCTTCCATGTATTTTGGGGGATGATAGCTCATTTTTTATCACTAAGTAGTAGTACATGATATGAATGTATAACAGTTTGGTAATCCAGTCACCTACTAAAGGACATATTTATTGCTTCTAGTTTGGGGAAGTTTTGAATACAGCTGATTTAAACACTTGTATGCAGGTCCTTGTGTGGAAATAAGTTTTCAAATAACCAGGGTAAAAACCTAGGAGTGCAACTGCTGGTTCATAATATCATATTTAGCTTTACAAAGTTTTAGACTGTCTTCCAAAGTGGCTGTACTATTTTGTATCCTCATAAGCAATGAATGAATATTTTTGTTGCTCTGCATTCTTGCCAGCAATTGGTATTGATAGAATTGGAGATTTGAGCCAATCTAACATTTGTACAATGGTACCTCATTGCTTAAATTTGCAATTCTATCATCACAAATGATATTGAGCATCTTTTCATCTGCTTATTTTCCACCTTTTTTCCCCACTATATAATTTCTCTTTTTTTAATGGTTTTATTTATTTGACAGAGAGAGACAGCAAGAGAGGGAACACAAGCAGAGGGAGTGGGAGAAGGAGAAGCAGGCTTCTCGCTGAGCAGGGAGCCCAATGTGGAGCTCACTTCCAGGACCCTGAGACCATGACCTGAGCCAAAGGCAGGTGCTTAATGAACCAGCCACCCAGGCGCCCCACCTATATAATATCTATATTAAAGCAACTACTTAGACTAATTAGACTTTTAATTTTTTTTATTTTTTAATACTTTCTCTCTTTTTTAAAGATTTTATTTATTTATTTGACAGAGAGAGAGAGAGATCACGAGTAGGCAGAGAGGCAAACAGAGAGAGAGAGAGGGAAGCAGGCTCTCCAGTGAGCAGAGAGCCTGACGCACGGCTTGATCCCAGGACCCTGAGACCATGACCTAAGCCAAAGGCAGAGGCTGAACCTACTGAGCCACCCAGGTGCCCCTACTTAAACTTTCAAAATCATTTTTACTTATTTTCTTATTGTTGAGTTTTAAGAGTTCTTTATATTTTAAATATTAGTCCCTTATTCCTTTATCAGATATGTGTTCTGCAGATTATTTACTTCCAGTCTATGGTATACTTTTTCATTTTCTTTATAGTATTGTTTATAGAACAGAAATTCTTAATAAAATTCAACTTATTAATTTTACTTTATTGAGTAACAGATTTGGTATCAAAAATACATAAAGAATGCACATAATTAAATAGCAAAAAAATAACAACAACAGCAACAACAAACAGCTCCTTCTTTAAAATGGCAGGAGATCTAATAGATATTTTTCAGGGCACATGGTTAGCTCAATCAGCTAAGTATCTGCCTTCAGCTGGGTTCATGATCCCCAGGTCCTGGAATTGAGCCCCAAGTCAGGCTTCCTGTTCAGTGGAAAACCTGCTTCCCCCTCTGCCCTTCTCCCTACTTCTGTGCTCTCTCGCTCTCAAATAGATAAATAGAATATTTTTTTTTTAAAAAAGCTATTTTTCTAAAAAAGACATACAAATGGCTAAGAGACACAAGAAAAAGTGCTCAGGATCACTGATCATCAGGAAATGAAAATCAGAGCCACAATGAGCTATCACCTCACATCTGTTATAATGGCTGTTCTTCAAAAAGACAAACAATAACAAATGTTAGAAAATAGTATGGAAGCTTCTCAAAAAATTAAAAATAGAACTATCATATTATCCAGTAATACCACTTCTGGATATATATTCAAAAGTATTGAAATCAGGATCTTGAAGAGATATCTGTACTCTCATGTTCATTGAAGCATTGTTCACAATATCCAAGATAAGCAAACAACCTAAATGTTCACTGATAGATTATTGGATAAAGAAAATGTTGTAGGGGCACCTGGGTGGCTCAGTGGGTTAAAACCTCTGCCTTCGGCTTGGGTTGTGATCTCAGGGTCCTGGGATAGAGCCCCACATCAGGCTCTCTGCTCAGCAGGGAGCCTGCTTCCCTCTCTCTCTCTGCCTGCCTCTCGTCCTACTTACGATCTGTCTGTCAAATAAATAAGTGAAATCTTTTTAAAAAATGTTGTATATATGTACAATGTAATATTATTCAGCCTTATAAAAGGTTAATGCCATTTGTGATAATCATGAATAGATCTAGAAGACATCATGCTAAGTGAAATAAGAAAAAGTATACCACAGGACAATTACTGCATGATTCTACTTATATGCAGTATACAAAATAGTCAAACTTAAAAAAGCAGAAGATAGTGAGGGGGAAATGAGAAATTGTTCAATAAGTATAAAGTTACAATTACACAGGATGAATAAGTTCTAGAGATTTGCTGTATAACATAGTACTTGTAGTTAACAATACAGTATTACACACTTAAAAACTAGTTAGGAGGTTATATTTCATATTATGTATTCTTACTACAAACAAAATAAACATACAAAGAAAACATAGAGACTCAAGAAAATTTTGGAGATGATGAATATGTTTATTCTTTTTTTTTAAGATTTTTTTTATTTATTTGACAGAGAGATCACAAGTAGGCAGAGAGGCAGGCAGAGAGAGAGGGAAGCAGGCTCCTCACAGAGTAGAGAGCCTGATGCAGGGCTCGATCCCAGGATGCTGAGATCATGACCTGAGCCGAAGGCAGAGGCTTAACCCACTGAGCCACCCAGGTGCCCCTGTTTATTCTTTTAATCATGATGATGGTATCACAGTTATATGCATATATCCAAATTCATCAGTTTATATAAATACGTGACATGTTAAAATATTAATTATGCCTTAATAAAGCTGTTAACAAAAAAAAAAGAGGCAAAGACATTTGCAAATCCCTAACAAAAAGTCACAAATTAGGTGAACTTAAATTGAGGAGATTGTCCTGTATTATCAGGAGTCCCTAATGTAATTCCAAGGGTCTTTGTAGCTGTAAGAGGGAGACTGTAGTGGTAGTGTCAGAGTGATGCAGCATGCGAATGACTTGACCAAAAATTGCTGGCTTTCAAAAAAGAAAAGTCCACAACCTAAGGATTCAGGCATTTACTATAAGCTGGATAAAGCAAAGAAATGCATTTCCCCCTGGAGTCTTCAAAAGGAACACAGCTTGATGTTAGCCCAACAAGACCCATTTGGGACTACTGACCTCCAGAACTCTAAGACAACATAAACACAGTTGACCTTTGAACAAAGCAGGGGTTAGGGTGCTACCCCACATGGAGTCAAAAACCTGCATATAACTTTTGATTCACCAAAAGCTTAACTACAGCCTACCATTGACCAGACGCCTTACTGATAAGAGAAACAGTAAATTAACACATATTTTCTGTGTCATATGTGTTGTATATTATATTCTTCAATAAAGTAAGCTGGAGAAAATAAAATGTTATTAAGGAAATCATAAAGAAGAAAAATGCACTTACAGTATTGTACTGTAAAATGTCTGCATTTAAGTGGACCTGCATAGTTCAAACCTACATTGTTCAAAGGTCAACTGTACATTACTTTAGGCCCTCCAGCTTGTGAAAATTTGTTATAACAGCAAGAGAAAACGAATACATGAAGTGTTTATCATCCAAATTTGTTCTTCAGTATTGCACTGGCTACTCTAGGTATATTCCTTTAACATATAAATGTTAGAAGTAGTTTGTTAATATTTATACCTCTTGCTTGATTGGTATGGCTTAAATTGAGTCTATAGAGAAAGTGGGGAAGGAACACTTGGCAGACTCAGTCAGTAGAGAATGCTACTTTTGATTTCAGGGTATTGAGTTCAAGTCTCATACTGGCATAGGGTTCACTTAAAAAAAAAATAAAAGACGGTATAGATTATATTGAGAAGACCTGACATGTTAACTATATTGAGTTCTTTAATCCACATATGTGGAGTATATCTCAATTTATTGAGATACTCTGATTTCCTTCATCTGTGTTTTCTAGTCTTTAGCATATTGATCTTATACATATTGTATTAGACATATACCTATTTAATTTTCTTCATGGTATTCAAGTGGTTTTTATTCAGTTTCTAATTTCAGTTGTTTATTGCTGATAGTTACAACAAAGCAATTGACTTTTACATGTTAACATTTTTGTCCTATGATCTTGCTAATGTTGTTTATTAATTCCAAGATGGTTTTTGTTTGTGTTATTTCTAGAATAAATATTTAGGGTTTCTACATATATAATCATGTCATCTGTGAATAGGACAACAATTCCTTTCCATTTTTTATAACAACTATTTCTTTTTCTTGTGTTGTTGAACTAGCTAGGACTTTACTTATAATGTTCGACAGGAATGCTGAGTGAGGACATTCTTACCTTTTTCTGATCTTCCAGGGCAAGTGTTTACTCACCATGGAGTTTGATGTTAGTCATACGTTTTTTACAGATGTTCTTGATCAAGTTTAAGATCCTATCTATTCCTATTTTCCTGATAGTTAAAATCATGAATAGATATAGGGTTTTTTCTTTTTTTTTTTCTGCATGAATTTATATAATCATATACATTTTCTTCTTCAACATGCTGAAAAATTTGCATAACTGTAATAAATCCCCTTTGGCCATGATGTATAATTGTTTCTATACATTGTGATAATCTATTTGCTAATAATGAGGATTTTTGTATTTATATTCATAAGCGTCATTATAGTTTTCTTTTCCTATAAAGACTTTATTTTATTTTAGTACTGAGATAATAATAATGACCTCATAAAATGAGTTAGGAAGTACTAACTCTGCTTCAATTTTTTTTTTTGAAGACATTTAAAGAATTGATATATTTTCTTCCTTAATTGTTTGGTAGAATTCACTAGAATATTCTAGTACTAGACCCATTTTCTAGTGCATTTGGTTTGGGAAAGTTATTATTAATTCAATTATTTTAATAGATATGGACCTATTCAGATGATTTATATCTTCTTGTATAAATTTTGTTAGTCTTTTTGTTTCAGTAAATTAGTCCATTTAATCAAAGGTATCAACTTTATGAGAACAGAGTTGTTCATTTATTATTTTTTAGCTTTTAATGTACATGGCATGAGTAGTGATAACTACTCTTTCTTTGCTAATATTATTCTACGTCCTCTTTATAATGTACGTCCTCTTTCCTTATTTCATGTCTTCATAGCTCATTTGTTTTTAGCACTGAATAATATTTGTTTGGATGTACCATAGTTTATTTATCTATTTACCTACTAAAGGATGTCTTAATTGTTTCAAAGTTTTGGCAGTTATAAATTAAGTTACTATAAACTCATGTGGCCATGAGTTTTCAACTCCTTTGGTAAATACTGAGGATCACAGTTGTTGGATCATATGATAAGAGTATGTTTAGTTTTGTAAGAATTTGCCAAACTGACTACTAAATTGGCTGTACTATTTTGCATTCTTACAGGCAATGAACAACAGTTTTTGTTTCTTCAACTTTTCTGCTGTAAACCTTATTGCTTTCTACTCTAATATTCGTTATTTGTTTCCTTCTGCTTGCTTTATGCCTAAATTGTTTTTCTTTCTCTGGTTTTCTAAACAGGCAGCTTAGGTTATTGTTTTTAGATCTTTTCTGATGAATTGCATTTACTGCTATATATTTCCCTGTTATTGATACCCAGTTTAATTCCATTATGGTCTGTAATTATACTTTCCATGATTTCTATTATTTTAAACTTGTTAATGTACCTATTAATATCTAGGATATTGTCTATCTTGATGAATATTCCTTCTAGTCTGAGAAGAATGTGTAATCTGCTGTTGTGGGATGGAGTATTCTATGACCATCAATTAGATCAAGTTGGTTGATAGTATTGATTAAGTCAATTATATCCCTGCTAATTTTTTGATTGCTTGATCTAATAATTTCTGAAAGAGGATTATTGAAGCATCCAGCTATAATAGTAGTTTTTCCTGTTTCTCCTCTCAGTTTTATCAGGTTTTGTTTCATATATTTTGACAACTTCTTATTAGAAACATACATGTCTAGTATTGTCTTTGTCTTCTTGGAAAACCGAACCCTTCATTAGTAGGTACTGCCTCTCTTTATTACAAATAAATTTCCTTGTTCTCAATTCTGCTTTCTCCAAAACATAATATTGCTACTTCATTTACTTTTAATCTATCAAAGTCTTTACATTTACATTTCTTAAGTTTTTTTTTTTTTTTTAAATCCAGTCAGTTAACAAACCATGTTATGTTAGTTTCAGGCATACAAGATGATGATTCAACACTTCCATACGTCACCTGGTGCTCATCATGGCATGTGCACTCCTTAATCTCATCACCTATTCACCCAGCCCTGTACCCACCTCCTCTCTGTAAACCATCAGTTTGTTCTCTATAGTTAAGAGTCTGTTTCTTGGTTTGTTGTTTTCTCTCTCTCTCTTTTTTTTTTTACCTTTGTTCATTTGTTTTGTTTCTTAAATGCCACATATGACTGAAATCATTATGGTAGTTGTCTTTCTTTGACTGACTCATTTTGCTTAGCATAATACTCTTTAGCTCCATCCACATCATTGTAAATGGCAAGATTTCATTTTTTTTAAATGTCTGAGTAATACTGAATTGTATACCACTACTTTATCTCTTCAATTGATGGATGCTTGAGCTGCTTCCATATCTTGGCTATTATAAATAATGATACTATAAACATAGGGGTGTATGTATCCCTTTGAAATGGGATACAGTTCTTTCTCTTTATTCTTTGCATATTTATTAATGGGTTTGATATATGTTACCATTAGGTTTTTATCTAACCTCTTCTACAAGTAGTTTGAACCCATTTTTTTTCCTTTCCTCCACATGTTTTAGGTATACATTATTATATTTTATATATTTTTTGTGAATTTCTTGAGCAGATCTGTTTCCTGTTTGCCCCTGCCATTGTATAAACTGCCATTTATATGTCGCCTCTTTGTGCAGCCTGTTGTCTCCTTAAGGGTGGCAACTCAGCTATCATTCACCCTCCTGACTTGCCCAGTGCTCAGTCAGCTGGCTGACTGTTAAAGCTCTGGGCTCCAAGTCCCACTGGTCTTAAAGAAAAAAAAAAAAAAAAACAAAACAACAACAACAACAACATGGAATTCAGCCCCTCTGATTTTTAAAGCCAAACATTATGGGGATTCATTTTCCCTGTGTAAGTTTCCTGTACAGGGCCTGTTTTTCTGTTCTCTCTACATGTACATCTCCCTGCTTCCTATGGGCAGCCTCTCTCCACTTTTCTGACCTTTCTAAACTTTCAGATATAGCTTCTCTATATTTTGTTGTGGAATTTGTTCCACCAGTCTTCAGATTGATCTTCAGCTTATTGACTTGGATGTGAGCTGATATCTGGTTGAAAACTCAGCTATAAGTTTATAAGTTTATCTTAAAGTCTTTATTGAGGGACGTCTGGGTGGCTTAGTGGGTTAAAGCCTCTGCCTTCAGCTCAGGTCATGTTCTCGGGGTCCTGGGATTCTTTCTTTCTTTCTTTCTTTCTTTCTTTCTTTCTTTCTTTCTTTCTTTTTTTTTTTTCCCCCCGTTGGGCTCTCTGCTCAGCAGGGAACCTGCTTCCCTTCCTCTCTTTGCTGCCTCTCTGCCTACTTGTGATCTCTGTCTGTCAAATAAATAAATAAAATCTTTTGAAAAAATAAGTCTTGGGGCACCTGGGTGGCTCAGTGGGTTAAGCTACTGCCTTCCGCTTGTGTTGTGATCTCAGGGTCCTGGGATCGAGCCCCGCATCTGGCTCTCTGCTCAGTGGGGAGCCTGCTTCCCCCAGCCTCTCTGCCTAATTGTGATCTCTCTCTCTGTCAAATAAATAAAATCTTTTTTTAAAAAAGTCTTTATTTAAGGAAGTTTTTTGTATACACCATATAGTTGAGTCTTTTATGGTTATAGGCTGACAATCTCTGTCATTTAATTGGTATATTTAGGTTGTTCATATTTGAGTGTTATTGATGGAATCAGATTAAGATCTAACGCATTTGTGTTTTCTATTAACTGTATTTCCTCTTTGTTTCTTCCTCCCATCCCCTCTTCTGTCTTCTCTGGGTTTGAGTATTTTATGTAATTCCATCTCATTTTTTATCATATCAATTATACTTCAAAGGAATCTTTTAGTGTTTCACAAGAGTTTCCAATATACATTTACAACTATTCTAAATCTACCTTCACATAGCGCTAGAGTATTGCACATATAGGGCAGGTAAGTTATAAAAGAATATTCCCAGTTTCTCCCTCCCATTATTTTTGACATTGCTGTCATTCATTTCCCTTATCCACATCCTATAATCATCCAAGACGTTGTTACCATTAATATTTTGAAGAAAAAATTATCAGATCAATTAAGAATGAGAAAAATAAGAGATTTTACTTTACCTTCATATATTTCTTCTTTAACATTCTTCTTCTCCTTATAGAGAACCATGTTGCTGACCTATATAATTTCTTTCTCCCTGAAACATTTTTCTTGAACATTTCTTGCAGGAATGGGAATCTTCTGTAGTTTTGTTTATCTTAGACTTTTTTCTCTATTTTTGGATGATTTTACTGGATATATAATTCTATGTGTATATGGGGGAGGATTTGGATTATTTTACTGGATATATAATTCTATGTGTGTATGGGGGAGGATTCTTTCAACACTAAATAGTTCACTCAACTCTGTTTGCATGGTTTCTGACTATAAGCCCACTATAATTCTTATACTTGTTACTATATAAGGAACATTTTTCATTTCTCTGCCTTCTTTTAAGATTTTCTTTGTTTGTGGTTTTCTGCAGCTAAATACTATATACAAACAATCAGATTTTTTGGTATTTATTTTGCTAGATGTTCACTTTTGCTCTTACTGTTTTAAATATTTTTTCTGCTTCATTGTATCTTTTTATTATTATTATGTATATGTTATACTTTTTTTAAATTATCAAATATTTCTTGCATATTGTATTCTAGGGTTTTTCTCCTTTTTTTCCTTTTCTTTCTTTCTTTCTTTTTTTTTTTTTTTTTTCCTGTATGCATGCCAGTTTGGGAAGTTTCTATGGGCGCATCTTCAAGCTCACTTCTTCTTTCCTTAGTTGTGTCCAGTCTTCTCATGAATCTATCAAAATTTCAAAAAATTTTGTTCTTGAAATGTACATTTTTTGAAATGTATCTTGTTCCTTTGCAATCTCTTAGAATCTACATCTTTCTGCTTTCAGACCCATGATTTTTTTTCATATTGCCTGCTTTTTACATTATAGCCATTAACATATTAATCGTTGTTATTTTAAGTTCCCTGTCTGGTAATTCCAACATCTGTATGATATTTGTCTAATTTTGATGTTTGCTTTGTCTCTTCAGATTCTGTGTATTCTTTGTGATGCCTTGCAATGCCTTTGTTGGGGATGTTGTTGTTGAAATAAAGACATGGATTGAATAATGGGAAGTGAAATAAATAGACTGTCAGTGTAAAAATGTATATTTACTAGATAGGAGCTGAGCTGTGTTTAATGTTTGATGTTTGGAACCAGAAGCTTTAAATGTTCATAGTATTATTACTTTGGTCCCCATTCTTGAATTTGTGCTTCCAGTGTACTCCTCCTCAGAGAAAGTCTGTGCTTTTCCATTCTTTGCTCTATAATCCACTCTTATACTGATACCATGTTGACTTAGTGTTACCGTGTGGACAGGAGAAGCATTCTATAGCTTTATGATTAAATCTCAGTCTTTCAGTGAGCCTGTGTCTCTTGGCTTTGACCTTCACTGGTATTTTTTGTGGTGGTATAGATATATTTCTCCTTAGGAAAGTCAGGAAGCCTAGAGGAGGCTGAAGTGGGTGGGAATTCTCTTCCACAGGTGAGCTAGAGCTCTGACAAACTGTTTTCCCTCTGAAGAGTAGACCTTTACTACATGGAACACATTATATAGCATATAACACATTATATAGAACATATTTTCTTCTGATTCTTCATGATTACTCTTTCCTTACCCCTGCCAGAGCTAAGAAGTTATCTTTGTCAGATCCTCACCATAAGAATATTATAGGGTTTCTGAAAGGAAAGCCCATAAAAATGTGAAAGACCTTATAAAATTGTGGTCCCCAGAGTTTCTAACTATGATTAGTTAGAAACTAGTGCATACTTAGCCTCCAAAAATATGCCAAGGTTACACCATTTAAGTATTCCTACTGGCTTGTTTTTTTGTTTGTTTCTCCAGGCAAGTATATATTAACTATGACTCTCCATACTCACTTGTTTGTTCAGATTTAGGACAATAGTTTATCCTGAAACCTCAATTCTCTAACATGCCCAAGAAAAGGTTGTTTTTGTTTTTTTTTTTTTTTTTTTTTCTGTTAGAAAGGATTGGAATAATGACATGTTGGAGTTGAAACTGTAAGTCTCATTCCTCTTTCAGTTACACAAAAAGCTGCAACTTCATACCGCTATTGAAAATTTTGTTCTTGTTTTGATAAGTTCAACTTCAGAACACTTCTTTTAATAGAAAAATCCTGTAATATTTCCTATTACAGTTTAGAAAATGTCTGAAAAAATACCATCAATTTTAAGATAGCATTATAGACTTCACTTTACCCAATGTGGCTAAATGTTTATATTGCCTTTTATGCCAATAAAAAGAACATTTGTTTTATGAAGGAATATATACTTTTCCCATAAGGGAAAACAAATTCATATAAACTCTATTTCCTAGATTTCTTCCCTTATGTGGCCAAGTGCTAGGTGATAATATATTTTGCTCTGCTGACATCAAAATTTACTTGCATCAACCACTGATATTCTCTGAATCAGACCATAAAGCCAATAGCCAAAATCATGATCCTTACTTTCTTTGCCTATTTCAAAATTAACCAAGCTAAGGCAATATCTTGTTAGAAATGTTGTTCTTTGACTACCTAAAGCAGTAAAATCATGAAATGAAGGTATAGTTATCACCATTTGGGTATCATTATATTTTTCCACCTTAAAACCTAGTTCAATGTGAAAACTAAAAATAAAAAATAAAAACCCAATTTATTTTGCGTTTCAGTCTTCCCAACTGCCTTTCTTTCTTCCACTTCAAAATGGGATTGTTTTCTTCAGCTGGTATCTTCTTTTCATTCATATATAACTGTTGTGATTCCCCTTGATGGATGACTTCCCTTGAAAAGCTTACATCACTCTCAGAGATTTTAGAAAGTACTCTTGCTGTTAGGGCCAGACTTTCTACATGAAGTCTCCTAGGCTCTGTACAGAGAAGTTGTGGACTGAGTTTCTAGGAGGCATGATTACTTACAAAAAACAACACTTGGTTTTACCACATGCTCACTTTTGGCTTTTCCATATTTTAATCTTAGCTCATCACTGCGTGCTTGGGACAAACAACTCCTATACTAGGTGCTTAAGAACAGGTCAGTGAAAAAGATCAGCCTCTCACTTGGAACCCCATTCTCATCCACACTCAGGAGCAACAAGTTTTTCTAAGGTCCTAAATTATTCTGTTCAGACCATCAGGACAATCCATATTCTACTATACTATAATGTTTCCTTGGCGTAAGTCTCAGATGTTGTTTACTACTAGGATAAGAAATCAAATACCTTTGCTGTGCCTGATACTGAGCTACCCCATGGTTGCTGCATATCCTCTTAAGAACAGTTCCCATGTTTAGAATTATTCAGCTACTTCCTCTTCCTGTAAGTGTTTCTAATCATTCAATATGTCTTGTTTTTCCATGCAAGTGTTTATAAATATTGTTTTTAGAATAAAAAGAAAGATCTAGATGATACCTAAGTTCCCTTTGAGATTAGATTTCATAATTAATACAAATGTCTTTTTGAGAATGTACTTAGGGGAATCTGCTCATAATCTCAAATTTTATGTGATTTTCTTATAATTTACATTTTGCATAAATTTTCCAAATAATCAGTGTCATAGGTAGAATATGCCACTTGTTGTTGTTGCTCATTCCTTTCACAGAGATACTGGGATATGAGTAACAGAAATTCTTACCATACTTTATCTAAATAACAATTTAGTAGAAGAACAAACAAGAAAGTTTTGTCCCATGTAAAATAAAATTTACACAATGATTTCATTTTCCATCTTTGCATGTTCAATTCTCACATAGGTTTAAAAGGTTGGGTCAAAAAAGAAAGAAAAAAGTTGGTTTTAAGCATCTCCCAAATTCAGTTTCCAGTACCTCCAAAGACTGCAACAACTCTTTGACTTTATTCATTTATTCTTTATTGTTTCTTTTATCAATCTGTTCAGAAAGTAATTACTTAGACACTGAAGAGAAGACACAGTCCCTCTTCCCATGGAGGAGATCAACAAGTAAATAATTGTAATTCAGTGTGTTTAGTGCTCTGTTAGGAAACAAAACAAAGGGCTAAGAGAGTGTCTAAGAAGGGTACCTATGTCTCCTTTGGGAGGTGTGGATTATCAGGAAAGGCTTCTTAGAGATAAACTGAGCATAATCCTGAAGGATCAGTAGGAGTTGGTAAATAAACAAAGGTTAAAAGGAGAGGTGCTTGGGTGGCTCAGTGGGCTAAGCCTCTGCCTTCCACTCAGGTCATGATCTCAGGGTCCTGGGATCAAGCCCTGCATCAGGCTCTCTGCTCTGCAAGCAAGGAGCCTGCTTCTCCATCTCTCTCTGCCTGCCTCTCTGCCTACAAATCTCTCTCTATCAAATAAATAAATAAAATCTTAAAAAAAAAAAAGGATATTCCAGCAAAAATAATCAGCATGCACCAAGGTACAGAGGAGAAATAGAGTAAATTAGGGAAACAAATTCTTGGGACATGGAATTTTTAAAATGAAGTGATGTGATAAATGTGGGCAAAGTGTTTAGGGAGAAGAAGAGCATAATTGAGAGCAACAGTGAGAGCCATCTCCTGCCTCCTTTCTCCTTTCTTCCTGAGATCAGAAACCCGAAGTCTCCTTTCCACAATGTTCTTGCTATAATCCTGTTCCAGAGTTTCTTCATCTATAGAGTAGTCTTATTAAAACAGTTTGTATTTTTATTTCAAAAATTGTTTTATGTCTTATTCAAAAAGTTTTTAATCTGGCAGTCTGATAAATCTTTAAGGAACTGAAATAGATGAAATTATCGATCTGAAATGAACAAGGGGGACTGGAGGTTATATCCCATGGTGGAAATAAGATGAGACCTAAATCTGAACAGATTGCAGAAAACACCATCAGGCTTTTTTTTTTTTTTTTTTTTTAAACTAGCTCAGTATAATATAAAACCATGTGCTCTTTCCTTAATTTCTTCTTTCTTTTCTACTCAAGCTGGTGAGAAAGTGGGAGAGCAAAAGAAAAACTGGGATCTTAGAGTCATAAGTCTTGAGAAGTCCTATTAGGATGAAAATGATGGAAGGCACACATGGGTAGCTTAGTTGGTTGGGTGTCTGCCTTTTGCTCAGGTCACACTGATACTTTAGTCCTAGGATTGAGCCCTGCATGGGGATCCCTGCTCAGTGGGGAGTCTGCTACTCCCTCTGCCCCTCACCCTGCTCATGTTCTCTCTCTGTCTCTCAAATAAATAAATAAAATATTTTAAAAATAAAAAACTAAGATAAAAGGAAAATGATAGTAATTTGAAATGTATAACAGGGGTGCCTGTTTGACTGTCAGTTGAGCAATTGACTCTTGATCTCAACTCAGGTCATGGTCTCAGAGTTGTGAGATCAAGGCCCACATCAGGCTTCGTGCTTAGCAGGGAGTGTGCTGGAGATTCTCTCTCCCTCTCCCTTTGCTCTTCCTCCTGCTCACACACACTCTCTCTCTTTCCCTCTCTCTTTCTCAAATAAGTAAATAAATCTTACAAAGCTGAAATTTATAACATACAAAAAATCAAAGCAAATGTTGGTATTTAGCAACACTATTCATATATCCCAAACCTGATAAACTTATTCCATAGATGGAGAAACCACATATGGACAAATGTCAAAGCAAGATTTACTAACCTTGACACTATTAACTGTTTGGGCCAGATAATCATTTGTTCTGGTAGCTGTCCTGTGCATTGTAGAATGTTTAGCAACATTATAGTCCTCTATTCACTACGTGCCAGTCTCCCCTCTCCCCCCAAGTCATGGTAAATGAAAATAACCCCAAGGGTTGTCAGAAGTCCCCTGGGGGATAAAATCCTCTCTGGCTGAGAACCACTTTGCTAGATTCTAGTAGATAAATGAATAAGAATTCACTCTTCCCCTCAAGAATCATACTATCTTATAGGAAAGAAAGATTTGCTAAACCTTTATTCTAGTTCACCTAATTAAAAGCAGGTTGTGGTTAGCATTAAGGAGAGAATTTTTGATATAATTTTATGAGAAAATACAGTAAACTAATTCTTAAAAGAAGGAAGTGGGAAGCAAAATCAGTAAGTATTTTGCAGGGCCAGTTTAGACTAAGTGGTGTTTGTGTTTGGCTTGGCTGCACAGATTCTAGAGAAAGTGATGGGTTAGGAAGCTGGAAAGAAACATTGAGTGCTTGTTTTGAAAGATCATCATTGCTATGATGAGAAATTGGCTGCTTTCTTCCACTGAGCCCTAAAAAACTAATTAATATGTTAGAGCCTATTGGCACAACTGTTGTGTCATGAATGTAATTTTTAAACTTTATTTTAAAATATTTCTTAAAAATATTATGAAACAATAATTTACTATTACTTGTGCTAGTAACACTAGAAGGAAGCCCAGGTTAGTGATGGTTATCAAATTACAGGTATACAACTCCAATGAAATGGATAGCTTCATGAATGTTAGCCTTAAAAATCTATTTCAAAAACATGGATTCTACTTTTCTGTTTTGCTAATGAAAAGACAATTTTAAACAACAAATGCTGAAAATTATTTAAGAGGTATTTATCACATGTTTTAACAAGTAAACCAAAATATAAATATACATTGAAATAAAGACTCTGATTGCATTAGACGATCTACAAATATTTTGGGGTGATGAACACAGCCAATAGCTAGATGAGGGTTGGCTTTTGGCCATGAACAGAGTGGAGAGCCACTTGGATCCTCCCAGCAAGGACTCTAATTCTTAATTAGCATAGAAAATATTTTGGCTGTGCACTCTTTGCTTGAATTTGGATAATATTTTGATAATCAAACAATCAGAAAAATTTTATTCAGCACTACTCTGTTATCAGTCTTTTAAAAGCCAAGTAGAACATCTTTGTTAATGAAGAATTATTATTCATAAGTGAGCCCAAAAAAGCCACACACACAGTATTCTCCTTTCTTAATATTGGCATATGAACAGGGAATGCACAGCTGGCCCTTGAACAAAATGGGTTTGAACTGTTTAGGTCTAATTATACACAGATTTTTTTTATAGTACAACTGTATATGAATTTTCTCTTCCTTATGATTTTCTTTTCCCTAGATTATTTTATTATCAGTACAGTGTATAATACAGATAATGCAGAAAATATGTGTTAATTGACTGTTTATGTTATTGGTAAGGCTTCCAGTCAACAATAAGCTATTAGTAGTAAAGTTTTGGGGAAGTTACAAGTTCCTTGCAGATTTTTAATTGCACAAGGAGTCAGAATCCCTAGTCCCCAACTGTTCAAGGATCAACTGTAAATACTTAAATGAAAAAGGCTTCAATAAATATAGCCTTGATGTTTTTCATCTATATTATTTATATCCCATATTTTAAAAATAAGTTATATTTATTTTTCTTTTCTCTCTTCTGTTGCCTTTTGTTCCCACACCCCTTTTGATATGTTCACACATGTGGAAATATAAAATAACCAAATAATTAAATGTAAAGCATACCAATTAGTAATAAATGGTATGAAGAAAAACAAAGGAGGGTTAAAATTGTAGGGTAGACTACTGTGGGAAGGGAAGAAAGAAACAAGATGAGCCCACAGACCTGAGGAGGGAAAGGAACCATCCAGGTAAACATGGTGAAAGAGTGTTTTAGACAGAACTAACAGGAGCAAACCTAACAGTAATGCAAGGAAGCCACCAGAAGTTCTTTACTACTTTTCCCACAGTATTTCAAATATACTGACCTCATTATAGGGGCTCACTAAGTATTTGTTTAATCAGTCCAGCACTCTAGAGCTCAGATAGTGTGGGATAGATTGTAGAATATGGAGAAAAGAAGTTCCAGAAAGGACTCACAGGCTATTCTAAAGCCAAACCCAACCAAAAAACAAACAAACATACAAAAACAAACAAACAAACAAACAAACAAAAATATATGACTCTTAGTCTGAGAGAAATAGGACAAGTCATTTGAAGATTTGGAAAATGGAAGGGACATTATCTGACATATGTTTTTTTTTCTTTTTGACATATGTTTTAATAGGACCTCCTGATGTGCTTTTAAAGACAGGACAGAAACAAGGAGAGAAATGATAGTATTTTAGGGCAGAAGCAAGGGCAGAAATGGGCAGGAGTGGGAAAAGAAATGATAGCATTTTAGACCAAGATAGTCACAGAAGGTGTTGTAGAAATGGTCAGATTCTATATATGCTTCAAAGATGTTAATTGTAGGATTTATTAATAGATTCATGAGTATGATAAAAAAAAAAAGAAGAGTCAAGAAGGCCCCAAAGTTGTCCCTAAATATGTGTAAGAATGTTTTAAGGCATCTGTGAGAGTTGTGTTTACTGAGATGAAGGTTGTGGGAAGAGAAGATGGGAAAGAGTTATGGAATAAAGAGTCTGTTTAGGAATATGTTGAGTTGGAAATGAGTATTAGACACCTGTGTGAAGTTGAATGGACAACTGGGAATGTGATGCTGAAGTTCAGGCTAGAGGCCTAGATCTAGGAGCTCTTGGAATAAATGGTATTTAAAACTATGTGGAGAGATCATCAAAAGAGTGAGGGTATATAAAGGAAGTGTTGGCAACTGAACTCTGGGACATGCCAATATTCAGAAGATAGTGAATTCATAAATGAGACTGAGAAGGAATGCCAGTGAAGTGGGAAGAGAATGAAGAGAAAGTCCTATAGGGTCATGTATCAAGAAGGAGAAAGTGATGAAGTTAATACATCACTAAAATGAGAACTAATAGATCAAATAAACACTGAAAATTGACAGGATAGTCAATGGTGATTTTGACAAAATCTGTTTCGCAGATTGGCAAAACTGGTGGAAAGAAAAGCCTAATTAGGGAAGATTCAGTTGAATAACCAGAAAAGAGGGGCACCTGGGTGGCTCATTCACTTAAGGGTCTGCCTTTGGTTCAGGTCATGATCCCAGAGTCTTGGGATCGAGCCCCATTATAGGCTCCTTGCTCAATGGAGTGTCTCCTCTACCCTTCCCCCTGCCTGTGCTCTCTCTTTCTCTTTCTCTCTCAAATAAATAAATAAAATATTTTTTAAAAAAGAATAAAGGGAGAGGAGTTATAAATAACAAATGTAGACAAATATTTTAATAAATTTTGCTTGAAAGCGGACGGACAGATTGAGTAGTGCCTGGAGGTATATGTATGCTCAAGATTTGTGTCCATTTGTTTTAAAAAGAATAAGATTACATCATATTTGTATGATCATGAGAATGAGTCAGCAGAGTGGAAAACTGGATGATTCCGAATAGAGCAGGAACGCATTGCTAAAGTGTTGTACTTGAAAGGATGAAAGCCAGTATGACCAAAAGAAGGGCTGGTCTGAGATGTGAATGAGCAACTCACCCAAACAGAAGGGAAGGCAGAGAGAGAATATGGGTAGATTAGTGATGTGAATAAATCATTTCATTTCTTTCATTTTTTTCAGTGAAACAGATAAGATCACATACAGGGAGTAAGGAGGAGGCAGGGGTGTTAGAGGATTAAAGAGAAGAGAAAGGGGGCAACAGCAGTGGTCTGAGTGGCAGTATGAACATACCAGGAAATGTATTCAACTTGCTGAGAGTGCCTGGGGCTCACTTAAGATGGTGCTCATTAATTTAAAGTGACATCAGTGGACACAGTTTTGTCTTCTTCCGTAACCATGTTGAGCTACCTGGTGTGAACATGGAGAAGGTGGAGAGCGGGTACAACCGGGATTGAGAGTGAGGATTTGTCACAAGTACACAATATATGCTATGTGCTGTACATGCACACAATAATAACTTCACACTGAAAAAATACTCATCCACATGCACATGCATGTAAAAAAACAACATGATCCTATTTATCTACTTAATCTTTTTTTTTAAAAGCTTTTATTTATTTATTTATTTGACAGAGAGAGAGAGACAGAGAGAGAGGGAAACAAGCAGGGGGGAGTGGGAGAAGGAGAAGCAGGCTTCCAGCGGAGCAAGGATCCTGATAAGGGGCTAGATCCCAGGACCCTGGGATCAGGGCCTGAGCTGAAGGCAGATGCTTAGTGACTGAGCCACCCAGGCACCCTTAAGATTATCTACTTAGTCTTAAAAACAGCAAATTAAATTACCTGCTCTTTTTTGGCTACACAATCTCAGTCATATTTAAGATATACAGTTGTCCCTTGAACAACACAAGTTAGGAATGCCAGTCCACCACGCAGTTGAAAATCCATGTACAACTTGATTTCCCAAAAACTAAAGCACTAATAGGTTACTGTTGACCAGAAAATTTACCTATAACAGAAAGCATCTATTAACACATATTGTGTATGTTATATGCACCATTTATTACATTCTTACAATAAAGTAAATGTAAGAAAAGAAAATGTTCATAAGAAAATCATAAGAAAAAATAAGATACATGTATAGTACTGTAATGAAAAATATAAAAAATCCATGTACAAGTGGACCCACATCATTCAGACCCATGTTGTTTAAGGATCAGCTTATCTCCTTCCGGACACTGATACTCAATTTATTGTACTTTCAGCACAGGTCAAATATTAAACCCCTCTGCCTTTCTCTCTCTCTACTCAGCCCTCTTCTTCTCACCCACAGGCAAGCACTGTAATTTGTTTATCTATGATAGAAAAATAAAGGGTGCCTTGACCCTGGGCAGTCATCACCATAACTGCAGCTCCAAAGCAAGCCTCATAGCTTCACATCTGAGAACTACAGTTCCCTCTAGTGGAAGTAAGTCCTTTCTTTTCCCTGGAGAGTGATGAAAAAACACACTTTCTCTTTCTATGGTGACATAGTCATTGTTCAGTTTTTAAATATTGTGTTTCCTATCTCCAACAGCTATGTTGGCAAAATGGACTGAAGACAATATAAGACTAATCTTGAATATAAGACTAATCCTGAAAAAGAAAACAAACAAAAATAAATAAAAATGGATTTTTTTTTCACAATTGGCTCTCATTGACTGGTAAAAAAGCAATTTTATGAAGTTTTTGACTAGTTCATTTATAGTAATGTGTGCATGATAGGAATCTGGCAGAAACTCTTCTCATTTGGAACAATAATGTCTGAGAAAAAAAGCAGAACTTACTTTTAAAAACATATTTTTGAAAGGACTCTTAATAGGAGGTTATTCAAATATATTGGAGGCAATTCAGATGTTTGTGAAGAGGAATTCTTCATTATTATTCTCATCACGATCATCAGTATAAAAATAAAGAAAGCATTTAGCAATGAGCTCTGTGAAATTTAAAGTGATTAACATTGTTCAAGTTCATGCTTTTTAGTACTGAACATTTTTGAGAGTCTACCTGTATTCACAATTCTGACCATTTCAGGGAAAAAATTATTTTAAGAAAAAGAATTGAGTAATCTCTAAAATAAGAGATGCAGCCTAATGGATCTCTAGAGGAAGGGGTAAAAAATAAATATATGAGTTTCCTCCCTTATTTAATCAAAAGCCTTGTGAACTTGAAACCTTCTGTGTATTCACTGAATATTTATTCTATCTTGCACCATGTTAATTGCTGGAATCTAGCAATATACCTCACTGAATCTCAATTATCCCATCTGTAAATGGGAATAATAAACCTAACTTCTGATCTTAATAGATTGCTATTAAAAATGGATAAGGTGGGCGCCTGGGTGGCTCAGTGGGTTAAGCCGCTGCCTTCAGCTCAGGTCATGATCTCAGGGTCCTGGGATCCAGCCCCACATCGGGCTCTCTGCTCAGCAGGGAGCCTGCTTCCCTTCCTCTCTCTCTGCCTGCTTCTCTGCCTACTTGTGATCTCTCTCTGTCAAATAAATAAATAAAATCTTAAAAAAAAATAGATAAGGCTACATGAAAAAATAAGGCCACATACAAAATATGTAGATGATTAAAGACAATTTAAATGTGAAATACCAATATTAATCTCTAGGTTCTCTTGATTAGACATTCTATTTAGAATAAGTTGGTTATGTAAAATTTTGGTGGAAATATTTGGAGAATATATTTTTCTTTTCATCAGACAATGGATTCCCTAAAGGAAAATTTTACTAAACCCTCATTCTCTTGCTATTTCTGCTAATAAGAAATTATAAAATACACCTTTAGGATAAAAGTTATGTAGATTTGCTTTCAGTGGGAAATAATTTCTCTGAAAGGACTGTTTAGGGTAAACAGGAAAACTTTAGAGATACTCAAAAACAGAACAGGCTTAAAAAATAGAATTGCTTTTGCTAAATGTCCTTTTTGTTTGTCTTTGTGTTTTTAGATGTTTTTTTATTTATTTTTATTTTTATTTTGGTTTATTTATTTTTTAATCAATGGGGGACTAGAGCAGCGTTATTAGTCCCTCCATGTTTTGGCTAAATAGTTGGCTTTATCATTGTCAGCCTTCGTTGTTTACCTATCCTCTGCCCTGATATATATATTTTTTCTTCATACAAAGTATATCAGAATGAAACGTGGTAATCATGGTCAGGAAATGGGCGGAGGGAATGAGTAGATGAACCAAATGAAGTTCAAGTGGCTTAGTGACCGAGTGTCAACAGAAAGGAAACAAGGTCAGGGACCAGTTTTCAAGTGGATAAATGACCAGGTGGATCTCTGAAGACTGAATAAGCATCTAGAGGACCCAGAAGGTTAGATCTGTGATCTAACCCCAATAATAACGGTAATGATCATATTAGGATTTATCATATTATGTGATTATTGTGATATTATGGGATAAGTGAAAAATAGGAGACAAGGAGCATATCCATAACCTCCAAAAGAAAAAAGATTTTTCAGTGTTAGAAACAATTTGCTTGTCTTGCACAATAGAGTGGTTTTTGTTTTAAATAGAACACAAAGACACCAACTTCATGCATCATCTGGTAGGCAGGGAATGTCATATTATTCTTTTTTCAAATTCAGTTACAATATTCTAAAAGCTCATTAATATGATATCTAACAACTACCGAGTACTTACAATATGACAGGTAATGTTCTGAATACCTTTAATCCATATAACAACCTATGAAATAGTTATTACTTTTTTCCTGTTTTATAGATAAGGAAACTAACACAAAGAAGTTAAGTAACTTATATAAGGCCACTTCGCTAGGAAGTTTTGGAGTGGGCTTTAAGAGATGGGCATTCTGATTCTAGAACCCATACACTTAGGAAAAAGAATAGTGAAAATGGGAGTCATCCTTTGAAATCCATAATGTGTTTTCACCATGTGAGGAGGATCAAGACAAATAGGAAATTGAAAGTCTTCCCCAGAAGCTTACAATCCGCTTGAGAAGTCATAAACAACAGGAAATCATAATTTTAATTGTCTGTAATTTAAATTGGAGCTTGGTTTATATAAAATAGAATAGGTGTTTTTATTGTTGTTCAGAAGGCTTTAAATGCAGTAAAATTCTGTAAGATTTTTTATATGTACTTATTCATTAATTTTTTCTAATAAATTCGGTTCCTTTTGCTTTCTTCACACAATTATGTATTATGGACATTTTCCCGGGGTAGCATGTACAAACCTACCAATTTGTAGTTGTTGTCTTGCATTACAGTTTATTATGCACCATAATTTCTCATGCTCCATAAATTATTAACCTGGCTTCTATTAATGGGCTTTAAGATTGTTTTCAATTTTTCATTTTTGTAACTGATAAAAGCAAACTCTGGTGTTTCTGAAAACCTGTGTATAAATCCATACATATGTTTGTGCAGTTTCATAAGGATTTATTCCAAGATTCCTAGGTATAGCCTTGATGGGTCAAATGTTGTATATATATTTTAAACTATAAAAAATATTGCCAAATTCTTTTCTAAAAATGAATCAACTTTATAGCTCACTAACAAGGAGCAAAATGCCAACATTCCTTGCCAAAACTTAATATTCTTTTGTCTAAAATTTTAGTCGTCCAAATCTGTAATAAGAAAAGTATAATTTGTAAGAACATATGACTGAAATAAAGATTCTGCTTTTTTGTTAGAACTAGTTAACTGACCTCGTTTTAAAAAAACGATGGGGAGGGGCACCTGGGTGGCTCAGTGGGTTGGGCCGCTGCCTTCGGCTCAGGTCATGATCTCGGGGTCCTGGGGTCGAGTCCCGCATCGGGCTCTCTGCTCAACAGGGAGCCTGCTTCCCCTCTCTCTCTCTGTCTGCCTCTCCGTCTACTTGTGATTTCTTTCTGTCAAATGAATAGAATCTTTAAAAAAAAAAAAAAACAAAACAAAAAAAAACGATGGGGAGACATGAAGTGAAATGTAAATGTTCTGAACTGAGTCTCAAAGTTAATTTCTGCTAATAGTTTTGACACTCCTCATGTGACATATAGTGTTCTCCCATTTGCTTTCCTTTTTTAAAAATAGACTTCATATCAGTGGTGATGCAACATGGGGGCTTAAGTGGGTAGGAGAAGAATAAATGAAACAAGATGGGATTGGGAGGGAGACAAACCATAAGTGACTCTTAATCTCACAAAACAAACAGGGTTGCTGGGGGTAGGGGGTTTGGGAGAAGGGCGTGGCATTATGGACATTGGGGAGGGTATGTGCTTTGGTGAGTGCTGTGAAGTGTGTAAACCTGGTGATTCACAGACCTGTACCCCTGGGGATAAAATATATGTTTATAAAAAATAAAAAATTAAAAAAAAAAAATAAAAAAAAAAAATAAAAATAAAAAATTTAAAAAAAATAGACTTCATTTGGAGTAACGTGGGTGGCTTAGTTGGTTAAGCATCCAACTCTTCATTTTGGCTCAGGTCATATTGTCAGGGTTGTGGGATCAAACCCCATGTCTGGCTCTGCAGTGGATACGGAGCCTGCTAAGAGTCTCTCCTTTCCTCTCTCTCTGTCCCTTTCTACCCTCCAAAAAATAAAAAATAAAAAAATAATAAAATCAGATAAAATAAAATAGACTTTATTTTTAGAGCAATTTTAG
This sequence comes from Mustela nigripes, assembly GCF_022355385.1. Taxonomy (NCBI): domain Eukaryota; kingdom Metazoa; phylum Chordata; class Mammalia; order Carnivora; family Mustelidae; genus Mustela; species Mustela nigripes. The sequence goes on from NC_081569.1 coordinate 89,210,234, forward strand.
GTTCACACCAAATATATGTTTATAAAAAATAAATAAATAAATAAATAAAATAAAAAATTGAGAGGAAGATACAGAGATTTCGTATATATCTTTTGCTTCACACAAGCATTGCTTCCTCCACTATCCATGTTCCCCACCGAAGTGGTACATTTGCTGAAGAAAAAACATTGACATATCATTACCACTTAGAGTCCATAGTTTACATTAGGGTTAACTCTTGGTGCTGTACATTCTATGGACCTGGACAAATGTATAATGACATATACCCACCACAATAGTACCATATGAAGTATTTCCACTACCCTAAAAATCCCATGTGCTCCACCTGCTTTAGTTACTATATCCTGGACATCTCCTCATATTATTGGTATGCTTTTTTCCAACAGTTAAGTAGTATTCTACAAAATAAACTTATAATATTTTATTAAATCCACTTCATACTGATAAATATTAAATTATTTTTCAGTTGTTTGCTATTATTTATAAAACCATAATAAACATTCTTGTATATAATATCTTTGGGCACTCTTGTGAGTATATCTGCAGGATAATGAAAGATTTTTAAGGAAGGAGAAAAGATGAATGAGTCAATGACTATGAACATTGTCATGCACAGAAATATATAACAATGTTAAAGAATAAATGGGAAAGAGACAGGAAACTAACATTTATTTCATGTACCTAATGTGTAAACAAGATTTTTTCCTGTAAACAAGATTTTAAGTTAACAAACATCATCCCCATGTTTTAGAGAACTGACCTTAATTAAATTTACAAGAGAACAAAATTATTCAAGTGCACTCATTCATATTGGGAGATGAGGCTGTCATTCGAACCAAAATACGTAACTGTATAGCAGCCCTGAGGTTAAGGGACTTGCTCCTGTCACCTGATGGCTTTGTGGTGCAGCAGATTTTGAACAGACTGGCCAACCAGAACCTGCCCTCTTTGGTATTAAACTACACTGTCTCCAAAAGGAAAAGTCAAAAACCAGGTAGTCTCTACTAAACGGCCTAATGTTCTATCTCAAAAAGTTACCACAACTAGGACACAAGCATTGGAAAAAAGACAGAGACTCAGGTATCATAACCTGGGGAGATTCTTCTCAGTCTGGTTGCAAGAGTGAATTGTTCTACAGTTCCAGGGAACTGGCCCTGCACGTGGAGGTCAAGCGACTGTGAAAACACAAATGTTACAGTTGTTGAATATAGAAAAGTCTTTGAAAGTGCTATTCTGAGATCTGGAGAAAAATTGGCATTATAAAAACACTATAAAAGTGGAACTATAGGGCGCCTGGGTGGCTCAGTGGGTTAAGCCGCTGCCTTTGGCTCAGATCATGATCTCAGGGTCTTGGGATCGAGTCCTGCATCGGGCTCTCTGCTCAGCAGAGAGCCTGCTTCCTCCTCTCTCTCTCTCTCTGCCTTCCTCTCTGCCTGCTTGTGATCTCTCTGTCAAATAAAAAAATAAAATCTTAAAAAAAAAAAAAAGTGGAACAATAATATAATGAAAGTGTGCCCAAGCAATATCTATCATATTAAATGTACTAAATAAACATTCATTAAAATGTTTATTATTTAAAAAGTTATGCATATTTAATAACAAGTTATGTTAGAGGTCTTTATTTACTGTTATGTTCGTTACCATACAGTACGTCATTAGTTTTTGATGTAATGTTCTGTGATGCATTGTCCGCATATAGCACCCACTAAGGTTTTGAATAAGTTTCATTAACTCACTGGAAACCTCATAATTTCTAAAATTCCCATATTAAATAATAATAAATAAAAACATGAAAATAATAACTATTATGAAGAGTTAGGAACTTTAAATGCTGCCTTGTTGAGAATATTAAATTAGACCAAACTAAAGCTACCAAATCATAAATAGATTTTTCTTAATGTATGTAAAATCCTGAACAATTATAGAATTTTCTATAAAATTACCTATTTAAACCAAGTTCTAAATTATTGTGCTTCAAGAGCTTCACTATATGTTAGATATGCATTTTATTTAATGGAGTGTACAACAATTAATAATTTCAAGTATGGCTGAATTCTGTTAACAGAGGAGAGAAGAATGGATTATGTTATCCATCATAGCTGGTCTATTACAATGGGAGAATGTATTTTATACCACTGTGCACATAGAAATAAGGCTTATGGCTTAACATAATCCATCAGTGATGTAATTATATCTGATTTTAATGGAATATAACACGTGACAATCCAGTTGTACAACACAGTTCATAATATGATGCCAGACATTCTTGTTTTATGAATAATTTTATCATGTTTATCATATCAAATAAAATTCCTTTAAATAAAAAATAATCCCTTTACAGAAATGTGCTCTCTAATATATTTTGAACACTTTTTCAGGCACATGAGAAGTTAGCACAGTTGAACGATGAAGCATTTGAATAAAGTAATGGTAAAATATAATGATCTTCATACAGCAAGCCAATTCTAGAAATTATCATTCAAGAATAGGATTTTCAAAGCTGATAGAGGAAAATGTATAAACTCGAGAGAAGAAAGTAATGCCTTCTTGTCCTATAAAATAAAAAGAAGGAAAGAGAAGTATCTCCACATTGTAGCTTTGAAATTATTCCTCTGGATTCAAAAGGAAGAGTTCTGTAAACTATAATCACAAAACACTAAATTACTTATTTTAATTCAACCAAAATTAAGTGAACTCCTAAGAAGCAGGCCCTGGATTTTGCAGTGGTGAAACACACAGATGCCAGGGTTATCCCAGCTGGATTCTGGCACTTAATCAGCAGTGTGTCTTTAGCAAATTCCTTGGAATTCACTTCCTTCATCAGTGCTTCAATTCCCCCATCAGTAAAACATGGGCTGATGCTAATAGTAACAAAAATCCCTTCAAAGCTTTATGAGTATTTCGAGTCAACATATGCAAGGCACCTAGAATAGTGTCTAGAACACAGCAGGTGCTACATAAAGATCAGCTGTTATTGTTAGTTTTTCTAAATAGAGAAAGATTTTTTTCTGCTCAAGAAACTCATAGTTTATTCCACATTTAGACGAGTCTAGAGAGTATCAGAGTGCCTCAGATCTTACAAGGATAATGATAGGCATCACCAGGGATAGGATTTAATATTTATATTTGTACTTCTAGGTTATAGCATGTCAATATTAACTTCACAATATTATAAACGTCCTGGTAAATATCCTTGATTGAATTTTGATTAGAAGCCTGTGATAAGATACGTTTAGCAAAGTTATTCACTCTTTAGTATTTTATGCAATTTGACTATGACTGAATTTTCCTTTTGCAAGGTTCTGTAAAGTTTCATACAGAAAGGCACTTGTAGAATGTGTGTAGTGACCAGCAACCCACTGCTATCTAGCTAATTTAAAAGACGGTGAGAGAATTGGAGCCATAGTCTATGGCTTTTAAACATTAAAACACTACTTAATCGCTGCTGCCATCCATCTGCAGCCCTTTCCTGATTTATAAAAGATCAGTATCTATAATATTTAATGTTGGAGACTATTCATAAAAGCCAAGTAATCTACATGACATTTTCCATGTTTTTTTTTCCATTTTATTTTATTTTATTTATTTTCAGTGTTCCAAAACTTTTTAGTATTAAAGCCACAATTGTGCTTGACACAATTAAACTAGCTTGAAGACTTGCCAGACATTTTAACTTGATAGGACACCTCGTCAAATACTTAGGAGTGGGTTGGTCTCTGGATAAGTATCTCTGCAACTGTTCTTAACCTTTTTTTAATAGAAAATACATTGTTTTGTTAATCAAAATATGCAAGGTATTGTTTATTTTGTAGGTGGCAATATGTAGTGTCATTCAGGATTCTTAGAAGATTAGGAAAGCTAAAAAGTGTATTTGAAAATCTCAAATTAAAAATGATAGAGCACAGGTGCTATTCTTGTCAAGGGTTCACTCTCCAAAGCCTTTATAATCAAACATCAATTTTTTAAAAATATTCATTTATCTTTCCCATTAAACTGTAATCTGATTTCTCTTGATAGTACAACCAATTCTAGTTCTGGTAATCAGGCTTTTACAACACTTAGCTGCCCTAGAGACTTGACATTTATTAGTCCCTGGAGAAGGTGTGTGTAGAACATAGCAAGATCTACACTCCCATAAATCATGAAGCAGTAGTTAAAACCAGAATCATGACCTAAAAATGCAGTCAGCAAGGATCCAAACCATATCTTTTAACAAATGTAAGGGGGAGACTTTTTCAAAATTCTAGAATAGTAATAGACTTGGTAGGAAATAACTCAAGTACAAAGACATGGAACCCTACACCAAAGAAGCCACAGGAAATGAAAGCAGGTTGACCAAAATTGTAACAGATGTCTACTAAAGATTGATAACTCAGATTGCTAAAGAGCAGCTACTCACAGAGCAATAAAGGGAAGAGGGGTAAACTGTACTTGAAAGAAAGCTTAAGAAGGAAAGATATCATTCTGCATTTCATTTTGATTTAAGTATAAACATTACCTAAATGAAGAGTCCCTGAATTTTAGAACTCATAGAGATAGATTTATTTCACAATTAGCCACTTTCAAACTTCTCAAAACATCACTTTTAAAAGAAATTTTATAAAATATATATCCAGAAATGGAATTTCAGAACTGAATTATCTTTATTCTGCAATGAAAGTCATCTCACATTGAGTCAGAACCTGGCTTCAGAGACATCAGGTTTATCACCAATTTGTGTCTCCCATAAGAGCTGTGGAGAATGATAATGTTTCCAGAGGGACTCTCAAGGATAAATAGAAATTTTCTACTGGGAATTGAAAAATCCTTTCTTCTTTATGGAATCTAAATCTGAACAAATCTAAATTTAATTGTGTTTGCATGTATGTGTGTAGGTACACAGTGTTAGATCTGAAATGATTATTGATTTTGGTCTTTTTATATTGTCCCAAATATGTTGTTTACTAAAATATTTCTACTAACCTGAAGTTCATAGTTAATTTTACATAATTACATATGTTTCTTTCTGTATTCTTCTTAGTTGGAAGAAAGATGATATTAAAGAAAGATAACATTCTTAAGAGTCAAAACAGATATGTGTTCCTCCTTATTAATTTTCTGAATTTCATCTTTCCTCATTATACGTATATTACACGGAACACTAACTCAAATATGCCAAGCACTACAGCAAATGCTTTAGAGACATTCTGTTTTTTAATTTTCACAATAATCCGAAGAGATAAGTCCCATTTCTATAGTCATTTTCAAGCAGGTAAACAAAGTATGTAATGTGCTTAAGAACATGTCACATATGCAGTAAATGTTGGAGTCAGGTCTCATATCAGATGGGTTGACATCAGAGTCTACGTGTTTAGCTATTATGAGATTCAGCTTTCCTGGGAGATAAAGTCCTTGAATACATAAGTCCAGTGTATTCTAGAGTCCTACAGACTGAGTTCAAACCCTATTTTACCATATATTCAAGTGAATTTTTGGTTCCCAAGAATGCCATCTTTCTTCAATATCATCTTCCTTCCAACTGAGAAGAACATAAAGAGAAGCATACATAATTATGTAGGTGTGTTAATTTAGTGCTTGTAATGGGTCTATGAACCAGGTATTTCCCATATTTTTTAACAGATAGATGAATTGAGGCTTAGAAAAATTAAGTAAAAAGTTACCCAACGGAACACCACTAGTAAGTAGCACATATTGTTTTGACTCCAAGCCTCTGTTCTTTCTAATACATGGCACTGCCACTCATTTCATTCTTATTTGATCATCCCAACAACACTGTGAGATAAATCTTGTTACCTACTTTTTTATAAACAATGGGACAGGTTAAATGACTTGTCCGAGTTCACCAGGTATTGGAACTGGTGTTCTAGTCCAGGTCTGTTTGACTCAGCTCATTTTCTGTGATAATTCATTGTCCCTAAAACATTCTTGTAATCAAATTGCCCATCATTTTGATATTATTTGCAGAGTAAAACTTTATTCATTTTAACTTTTGCTATAGGATTCTGCTTGCATATAGGTGAATCTCAGATACAAACTGGACCACTTTATAGCAGTCATTGTTTTCCTCATCCTAATCTAAATGATTCTTGGAAAACATGAAAGACTAAGAAAGGCAATAGCCTAAGAAGGTGATACTGCCATATATTTGGAAAGTTTTGTTTTGGAAATGAGTATTAGTATTTGAGTTTTTTTTTAAGTGGATCTACTTAGATACGCACTTAAATAATCAAAAATGCATATTTTATTTGTTCATACATTTTTCTTTTGTACCAAGGAAGTATTTAAGGAGTCTTCAGTACTTCCTCTGTTAATATTGATTTCTAGAATGTATCTTTTTTCAAAAATGAAATTAATGATTTTAGAAGCAATTCTTAATTTAGAGATTATATTATCCATGGCACTGATAGCAAACAGATGGCACACTTAAATTAGGTTTATCTGAGGTAGGTTTATTTGTAAAGCAACAAATTGCAGAGGCATAGGAAAGTGGGAGTGGGGGGATCACAAGGACTAGAATATAAATCTGAAGCCATCACCACCCCAAGTCATATGTGTGTGAGGGAAGAGAGAGGTTGCTGGAATTGGGAAGGATGGAGAATTGTGTAGAAAAGGCCACTCTGAGTAAGCAGTGGCCTACTCTGACCAGACATACCAACCGAAGGTAATTGCAGAAAATGATAACAAGAGAACTGCTAACCCTACAATTCTATCCTCCTGCCTTTCCATCTTCTTTCAGTCTCAGAATGGCCTAAGCCTACTGGAAGTCAGAGGGCATGGGGACCCAGTGAGTAATCTGTATAGGTCATATAGTCTTCTGGGGGAAAATGTAGGATAGAGAAGGGCAGAGAACAGATCTGCAGTCTCCAATGAAAATATTCAATACAGAAATTATCACTCATATTAACTCATTATTTTTATAAAATCAACTAGGATACATGCATATGCTACTACAGTATATCAAAACTTTAGAATGACATTAACTGTGCTTAATAATGGCTAACTATAAATATTTTTACTCTATCTCCTAGTTGAAAAAACAAAGGGATTCAGAGCAGTTTTTTAGAAAACAGAGGACTTTGAGTTAGGATTCCTACATTTAAGTCATTCATTAAAAGGTGATCTTGGGCAAATCAGTTAACCTCTCAATATTTAAGTTTCTGTTCTGCAAAATAGAAACACTGTGTGCCCTACCTGTCTCATGGGGTTGTGGTGATAGCCTATTGGTTACAGTGTATGAGACAGTATTTAGAGTGCTAGCTTCCACAGCACATATACTAAAATTGGAATGAGACAGTATTTAGAAAATATAACATATTATGTATTTTCAAGAAGCAGGTGCCACATTGAATTAGGTCACCTGCCCAACATAATTTTAAGATCTGTTTTTGATTCTTCTTCTTTTTTATTTTATTTTTTTCAATGACATAGAAAATTTATTATGCTTCTTAGAAAAAAGGCATTGTAGATGAACAAGTAAAAATTTTAATCGAGGATTTATATGAATAATAAATTATGTAAGCCCACATGTCTTTACATCAGTGTCATAATTTTTTAAAAGATTTTATTTATTTATTTATTTGACAAATACAGATCACAAGTAGGCAGAGAGGCAGGCAGAGAGAGAGAGGAGGAAGCAGGCTCTGCACTGAGGAGAGAGCTGGATGTGGGGCTCGATCCCAGGACCCTGGAATCATGACCCGAGCTGAAGGCAGAGGCTTTAACCGACTGAGCCACCCAGGCGCCCCCATAATATTTTTTTTTATGATTTATTTTTTTACTTGAGAGATAGCATGAGCAGAAAGGGCAAAAGGAGAGGGAGAGAGAATTGCAAACTGACTGGGCATGGAGCACAGAGGCAGACCTGGGCCTTGATCTCACAATGCTGAGATCACTACCCAGTCGAACCCAATCATCAGACTTTCAACCAACTGCGCCAACCAGATGCCTCCAGGGTCATAATATTTTAAGTAAATAATCATGCAGTTACATTTTAAAGCATGCAGTTGGCTTTTGTTTTACTTCTACATGAAAGTTTATTTTTTTTAAGTTCTTATTTAATTTCCAGTTAGTTAACATACAGTGTAATATTAGTTTCAGGCATACAATATAGTGATTCAGCACTTCATACAACACCTGGTGCTTATCCCAAAAAGTGCACTTTCTAATTCCCATCACCTATTTAACTCATCCTCCCACCCACTTCCCCTCTGATAACTATCAGTTTGTTCTCTATAATTCTCTGTTTCTTGATTTGCTTTTCTCTCTCTCTCTCTTTTTACCTTTTGCTCATTTGCTTTGTTTCTGAAATTTCACAGATGAGTGAAATCATATGGTATTTATTTTTCTCTAACTTATTTCACTTAGCATAATACTCTCTAGCTTCATCCATGTAGTTGCAAATGGCAAGATTTCTTTCTTTTTCATGGCTGAATAATATTTCATTCTTCACACATCTTTATTAATCAGTTAACCAATAACATTTGGGCTATTTCCATGACTTGGGTATTGTAGATAATGCTGCTATATGAAACTATAAAAATCCTAGAGGAGAATACAGGCAATAACCTCTTTGACATTGGCTCTAGCAACTTCTTTCTAGATGTGCCTCCTGAGGAAAGGGAACAACAACAACAAAACAGTAAACTATTGGGACTACATCAAAATGAAAAGCTGTGCACAGCAAAGGAAATAATTGACAAAACTAAAAGGCATCTTATGGAATGGGAGAAGATATTCGCAAGTGACATATCTGATAAAGGGTTAGTATCAAAATCTAGAAAAACTTCTCAAACTCAAAACCTCCCCCCAAAAATTTCAATTTAAAAATAGGCAGGAGACATGAATAGATATTTTTTCCAAAGAAGACACACACATGGCCAATAGACACATGAAAAGATGCTCAACATCATTGATTATCAGGAGAATACAAGTCAAAACTATGAGATATCACCTCATACCTGCCAGAATGGGTCATATCAACAACACAAGAAACAACAGATGTTGGTGAGGATGTGGAGAAAAAGGAATCCTCTTACACTCTTGGTGGGAATGCAAGCTGGTGCAGCCACTCTGGAAAGCAGTATGGCGGTTCCTCAAAAAGTGAAAAATAGAACTACCCTATGACCCAGCAACTGCACTACTAAGTATTTACCTAAAGGACACAAAAATACTGATTCAAAGTGATATATGCCCCCTAATATTTATAGCAGTATTTAATTTTTAAAAAGGAAACTCATATTAAAAAATTATATCAATGCATTATTTAGATAAATATGAATGTACAGTTTAGCTTAACCTGAATGTCCTTATTTCTAAGCACTGCCAATTGGCTTCTTTCTGAATAACTGAGAGTCATCTGTGTGATAATTACCATATAGTCACCTTACATATATGCCTAGTGTATTTCTACCAGAAAAGTGTAGCAAGTGTGCTTTGCCATTCTGAAAATTCCAATCCCATATTAACAATTGTGCTTATTTAGATAAGAATATTTAAAAACTCTAGAAGCATGAACTAATTTACATGTTTTTAAACATGGACTTAAATGTTCGTCACCTTACTATTTTCATTTTGTATACTCTTCCTGCCTTATTGCCTACCCATGACTCTACCCATCAGCCTTAAAGCAATAACTTCTGGGGCATCTGCATGGCTCAGTCAGTTAAGAGTTGAACTCTCAATTTTGGCTCAAGTCATGATCTCAGTGTTGTGAGATCAAGCCCTGAGTCAGGCTCCATGCTAAGCATGGAGCTTGCTTAAGATTCTCTCTCTCCCTCTCCCTCTGACCCTACCCCCCCTTAAAAAAAAACAAATAGCAGTGCTAACAAGAGTGTTAAAAATTACATATTCAATTAACGAATGACTTGAAGAACAGACTTGTATAAGGATAATGTTCTACTTTTACTAGTCTATTTCTGGTTTTCCCCATTGGCCGTGATAAACCTGAAAATAATCATTGTTTTGATATAGTAAGAGGAGTGTACCAAAAATGTACAAAAGAAATGGCTGGATAGGGGCGCCTGGGTGGCTCAGTGGGTTTAAACCGCTGCCTTCAGCTCGGGTCATGATCTCAGGGTCCTGGGATCGAGTCCCACGTCGGGCTCTCTGCTCAGCAGGGGGCCTGCTTCACTTCCTCTCTATCTGCCTGCTTCTCTGCCTACTTGTGATCTCTGTCTGTCAAATAAATAAATAAAATCTTAAAAAAAAAAAAGAAAGGCTGGATAACTAATAGTTATAATAACATAGATCTGACATCATAAATCTTTCCAACAGAAAAAAAAACTTGCAAATAATAACAAATCTGTTATATTTTATTGTTTCTTTTCAGACTAACATCAGCATTTGTTCATAATTTTATCATGTAACTATTCTTTCACACTGCACTTTCTGCCTCAAAAGAATTAGATACTAAGGAAGATAAATGCCCTTTATTTTTTGCCAAGATGAAAGAATTCTCCACTAAATTTGTTCTATGCTAAAATAAGATAAGAATTAAAACACATAAATTTGCATTCTCAATATAAAAGCTTACATTTAAAAAATCAAAGTATGAGTTAGTCGTGTCTTTTAAGTCTAGAGACATTTAAAATTAGGGCTGCAGTTATGGGCACTCAAAAAAAAAATAGACTTTATTTGCTTCAAGTCACAATTATTTTCACTTAGAAGTTTCCTTTTCAGACCAAAATTTCTCGACCTACCATTATGTTGAACTGACATAATTTTGGACTATTTCATTTAATGATAGAATTATATGAACATTACATTAATTAATCTAATGTATTTTATTAAGTCCATCTTTCTTCAACCATATATTTTTTTAAAGATAAAATGTGAAATCTTATGTTCTTATTGTGTTTTTTTTCTAATCCACACAAACACACACACAAAACAAAATCATAGTTCCAATTTACCCCAGAGGAAAGACTTTATAATAAGAATTATAGCAAACATATTTTCAGTGAATTTCATATAGTGTTAAGGAGATAGAATTTCTTAAAGTCCAAGTATTTGTAACAAATTTGAAAAGAGAGAAACATGAAGAGAAATTCCTAGAAAATCTTGTTACAAGATTTATAGAATCTTGCAGAGGGCTCTATGTTAAGCCTTGAGCATTGAGAAAATGTAAATTATTTTCAGTTATCACATAACCCTGTAGAAAAGCAGTGACTAATAAGTTATAACCCAGTCCAGCTAAGAAGGATGCAACAGCACAAGTCACAAAGAGGTAAGTAGATATAGGGAACTAAGCTAAAGAAAGACTTGTTTGGGACAGGATGGGTGTTCCTCTTACCTGTGATATGCTATGGTTGAGGGGAATCCATACTATGGCACAATCTGATGCATTCAATTTTTTTTCCTTTCAAAGGACTTTTAAAATTTTTTAATTGACATATGACATCACTTAAATTTAAGGTGTCACACAACATCTTGAATAACATGTCAGTTGATACATATTGAGATATATATATATATATATATATATATACATACATATATATATATATATAGCATTATGATCCCTACCATAGTGTAGTCCACACCTCTATTACATCACATAATCATCATTTACTTTGCAGTTAGAACATTGAAGATCTAGTCCCTTGGTAACTTTGAAGTATATAACACAGTCTTGTATCATAGATCTAAGTCTTCTTTGAGACAAAGAAGCAAAGGTAAATCAAGTTTAAGGAATGGTCCCATATTACACAGCCAATATGGACCAATTCAGAAACAGTTATATCTCCTGACAGTCTTTCTCTCCTATCACTTTACCTATTTCTCTTCATAAGGTGTCTGTTGAGCAGAATGCCTGGAGCTGAGGTAGAGAAGAAGCCTGCCTGGAGCTGAGGTAGAGAAGAAGCCAAACCCCATCAAATACAAAAGTAGATGTATATACAATTGTGTAAGCAGTTGCTTATGATTCTTAGGTTATCATGAACATGAGGGCAGAGGCATAGTTAGCTGCAGAGGACATTTTGTAGTAAAAGTCTCACTTCTGGGCCTCGTGTTTAAGACTATTTTTTCCCAGTGTCAATCACAACTTCCCATGTCCTCTATTTTCATAAAGCACTATAAAAAGATAAATCCTATCTCATAATAACAAAGCATAATGCAATTTTTCTAAATCAAGATAGAAATTTTGTGAAAAAATTCTGACATTCAACAGCCTAACTTCAATTTTTAGCCCTAGCCTGAGTAAAGGTGGGCAAGTCATTTAATCTCTCCATGACTTGGTTTCCCGAACTGCAAAATGAGGATACTAGTAGTATCTGACTGGGTTGTTGTGAGGAGTATAAGATTAAAAATGTCTAAAGCCTTCCAACACTGCTTTGTACACCGTGAACCCCATACTAAGCTTTGATCATTATTGTCATTTTATTATTAAACTTTAACGTATGTATCCACCTCTAAATAAGACTAGGGATACATTTTTCTTCCTTGAGTTTTTATGATATACTTAAGATATATAAACAAGACGTGTTAGCATTTTTCAGGCATGTGTTTTATGGCTCAGAAAGTGGTAAAGAGAAAGGAATACAGTGTAATAGCAGTTAGGATGTCCCAAATCTGGTTTGTTATTAATCCTACCACTTGTAGGCTTATTGAGGGCAGGACAATTGTAGGATCACCTTATTTTTGAAATAAGCTCAAATGACTTACATGAGCCAGTTGATAATTCTGCTGTGTTATCTTGTTGCTGTGATAAGCCTCAGAATTTCTAATGTTTATATTTTTAAAATTGTCCTACTTTAGTGCCCACTACCTTGTTTCAAATTCTTCCCCTTTTCAAAGAGAATATCTCACACTCATCCCCTTATGCAATCTCATTTCTCTCCTTTTTTTTTTTTTTTAAGATTTTATTTATTCATTTGAGAAAGAAAGCACAGAGGAAGAGGGAGAATCAGACTCCCCACTGGATAGAGAGCCCACCCCCACTGAGCAGAGCCCATCGTCAGGCTCAGTCCCAGACCCCAAGATCATGGCCTGAGCCAAAGGCAGACTCTTACCCAACTGAGTCACCCAGCCGCCCCAGTCTCATCTCTTATTCATCCCTCTTTGTAATTGTTTTCCAATCTGACTTTTGGCTCCAAAGTACCTGAAGGGTATTTCTTCACTCCTTGGAGGAATTGTATACCTAGTAAGGGAATGCAAAGAATATAAATAAAACAGCCAGTACATCCTTGGATTGGCAAAAAGGTGACCTAGTACTCATGAGCTATCCTTCACCACAAAAGAATCTCGTGAATTGATCTGTTCTTTCCCTTGTCATATATTCATTTAACAAACATTTACTGAAATCTATTCCATGCAAGGTACTGTGCTAGGCAGTCTCACATTGCCTTCCTAATAATACTATCTACCTACTAGCAATACTATTTCTTTTAAGATTTTATTTATTTATCGGATAGAGATCACAAGTAGGCAGAGAGGCAGACAGAGAGACAGGGGGAAGTTGGCTCCCCGCTGAGCAGAGAGCCTGATGCGGGGTTCGATCCCAGGACCCTGAGTTCATGACCTGAGCCGAAGGCAGAGGTTTTAACCCACTGAGCCACTCAGGCGCCCAGCAATACTATTTTTATCAACTAGCAATAGTCATGCCTTGGATAATCCTCACTGGATAGGATACCACTACGGTGCAAAGCTGACAGTACTGTGTACTGTTATCAACTCCAATTTATACACAAAGAAGCTAAGATTCGGAGGTTTTAGGTAACTGCCCCAAGATGGTATCTGTTAGACATATTTTACTGAGTTTTCCAAGAAGAGTAAGCCAACCAGATCATATTCATATGAGAGTGGAGCAGGCCATCATTCACTCATTCATTCATGCATGCATTTATTTGTGTTATTGTTGTTGTCCTGCAGAAGTTAATTGTATGCCCAACCTTGTACTAGGTATTAGGGGAAAGTTTGCTTTTAGGAAAAAGGGTAGTATTACTTACCGGTGCTGATACTTTATGTATGTTAACGCACCTAGTTTAAGAATGCGCTGGCCAAGTTTTGATCTAGAAGGGTAAATTAAAAAAGAGTAAAGAAAATAAATTTTTTTCTGGCTCAAGTCTAATATCCTATACCATTTGGACCTGATTGCTGAGGTTCAGTCATTCTTTTTGAATTGTTGTAAGCCTTTGATAAATTTTCAGAGGTTTTTTTTTTTTTTTTAAAGATTTTATTTGATAGAGAGAGATCACAAGTAGGCAGAGAGGCAAGTATTGAGAGAGAGAGAGAGAGAGAGAGAGGAGGAAGCAGGCTCCCTGCCTAGCAGAGAGCCCGATGTAGGACTCGATCCCAGGACCCTGAGATCATGACCTTAGCTGAAGGCAGAGGCTTAACCCACTGAGCCACCCAGGCAGCCCTAAATTTTCAGAGTTTTAAAAAGAACTGACTGACTACTTTTGCTATTGTTCTCATTGGTTTTATGGAATAGCAGAATTCTACAGGTCTTAATACATCATTCCAGAATTTCCTCCCTGTGATGGTTTTAAACTCACTTCTTATATGGGGTTTTTGTCATTCTTAGTGATCAAGTTCACATTATCCTACAGTTGCAGTAACTGAGTCTTGGCTCTGATTTGTAACAGTTCAATATCTTCATTGTGGAGGTGGTGCTACCTTGTTTAATCCATCTTCCTAGAGGGTATGTTGCTAAATCCTCGTATTGATTCCCACTCATTTAAAGACTATGTTAGGGGCACCTGGCTGGCTTAGTTGGTAGAGCATATGACTGTAAATCTTGGGCTTGTAAGTTCAAGACCCACAATGGGTGTAGAGATTACTTAAAATTTTTTTTAAATCTTTTAAAAAATACAGATTATTTTAGAAAGGTAAACAAACCCCTTGTTACTTCCTGTGTATATATATCTGGTCCAGAACTTGGGAAAAATATGAAGTCATTCCTAATGTTCTTTTATATTGGTACTGGTGTTATTTTTTTGTAGAGAGTGTAACTTACAGAGAAACAAATGGCATCTGTCTGGGCCTTGCTCTTTGGACCTAGATGTACAGGGGGAAAGACCCAAGAAGAAGTATTTAAAAGATAGCTGTTCCAATATGAAGGTAAGAACCCCAAGATAAAGATAAGAAAGCTATACTTTTAAAAAAGAACAGCCTTATTTGCTACTGCTACTCCGCTACTCTGCTACTCTGACTTTATTTACCTTTTATTATAACTAATTTCTTAGTCAATTCCTATGTAGAAATTTTAGATTGGTCTCTGGTATACTATCAGCCTATGGTGGAAGGATCTTACAAATTTATATTTGGATGTTAAGGGAATACCAGAAACCCTACACTCAATGTGGTAGACAAAGCAAATCAGTGAGAGGGCTCCAAGGAAAAGTCTATCTTTCAGAGTAAAAATAAGGGTAGAAGGTTCACCACGCCTCACATAGATAATTCCCCGGTAACCTTGGGACATTGGAAGTTCTTTTAAGGAAACCTAGATTTTTCACTTACATAGATATTATATACTAACTACCCTGACCTCCCTGCCCAACTGCAGTCTGGCTTAGATGTCCCCCTGCTGGACCCCCACCTCACTTTGTGCCCATTCCATATTCTTCAATAGCCCTTCCCTAACCCTATAGAATTACAGGATTTTGACTTGCCTTTGTTATCTCAACATCTAGAATAAAGCTTGGTGCTAATAGATGCTCAATAAATTGCGTGTGGAACTTTTTTTTTTTTAAGCATTTCTCTTGTTTGTTCAGACTTCCTCCCATTACTGCCCAAAAGTCTGCCAAGCTTCATTATTCATTTCAGTAGGATTTTCCAAGGCTATGTAGTTCAACTCATCTGACTTTAAGATTTACTACACTATCATCTAGATCTCTTTTCCCACTGTCATTTTATCTTGACTCAGCTTTTCCTATAAAACACACTAGTATTGTTTTTTCTTCCCTTAGCAAGGATCATGTTGAGGGATTTATACTTCCTGAATCAATTTCCTCTTCACCCCTTTTCTGCTTCTTGTCTTTCTTCTTTTAAATACTGGTGAAGCTATACATAAGTTATGACAAACTCTTAGTCTCTATATAAATAGTTTCCTCATCTTCCATAATTTTAAAACTTACTTTACATTACTCATCTATCTCATTCTCTTAAAGCTTCTCCCAGATTTGTAAAACCCTGCTCATGCTTGAACCTATACCTGCTTTCTGAGAGCTCCCTTTTCCATGCACTGCCATCTACACTCCTCACAAACAGCTCAGCCCCACTGGCGCATCTGTGATGTTAATCAGCTATGATAAAAGAACAGCTTAAATTAGGATGAAGGGCAGGTGGCCACTTTCCTGTGATTTGCTCCCCTGCTTTCACGGTTTGGATCCTGAAATACTTCTCTCAGCACAAACTGCATTCCTTACCAACCAAACTTACGTCTAATTTGATCTCTATGTTGTTACTGTGTATAACATTGTTATTTTATACAGTGATCATAACTCTGCCTGGGGTCACTGTCTAGTGCAAGGGGTGAACACTGACTCTTTTTTTTTTTAATGTTAACTTACTATCCTTCTCTTAAAGCCTCCCCACTCCCTCACCCCCTCCCCCACTAGCATCCCAGGCCAGACAGGAGTGCCTATTTTCTCTCTCTCTCTCTCTTTTTAAGTAAGCTCTATGCACAAGACGGGACTTGAATTTATGACCCTCTAGATCAAGAGTCACAAGCTCGACCAAATGAACCAGCCTGGTGCCCCACATACTCCTGCTCAAACTTTGTGAGCTACTACACATATTAGTGTGTACAGATAATGGGAATTTCAGCCTCAGTTTTGCTGGGAACCATACCTACCTCTTCCCTCTCTCTCCCTTTCTTCCATTCTTCTGATACCCTTTTCTCTCTTCTGACTTCCTTCAGTCCCCTTCATCACTCACATCTCTAGCCTAAGTGTCGCTTTCTCTCCTTGGTTGGTATTCAGCTTCTCTTCATTTTTCATACTACAAATTACTTCAAATTTTACTTTCTTCTCTGCTTGCTCTTAAGACAGTATCTGACCCAGTAATGTCATTCAGTAACACCAACTTCTATTATGATTTTACTTCTACCCATTCCAAACCCAGGGAAGACCCAGGATCTAAGATTTTTCTCTGATATCCATTTCCTGTGCTTTGTACACTAGCTCAAGTCATTTCTTCCTCTTTTACCAAAATGTGTGTGTGGTGGGAGTGGAAAGTTGACACAATGTCTGAACCTATTTCCTGGCATGTGGAGATGCCATGTAAATTCCTACCACAATTTTTTGGGTCTTTTTTTCTTCTTTAGAGAGACAGAGAGAGAATGCGTGTGCATGAGAAGATGGGGGCAAAGGACAGAGGAGAGTAAGAGAGAGAGAATCTCAAGCAGGATCGCTGCCCTGTGTGGAAACAAAGATGGGGCTCGATCTCACAACCTTGAGATCATGACCTGAGCCAAAAATCAAGAGTCAGACATGTAACGGACTGAGCCACGCAGGCGCCCCTTTCCTGGTCTTTTTGTGCCCATCTTGGGCTTCCAACTTTGATTTTCTGTTCAATACATAGAGCTTACCTCTTTCATGTAATTTCCCTATCCAGTGCAAGGCATAATATTGTTTTCCTTTGGTCTCTTAAAAATGTTTCACCCATGTAGTCCCTTGCCTGATTGACACTTTATGGTATGCCTGTGCTCCCAAATTAATCAGATGCCTTGAAGACCCTGTCTATTTTATGAGCTAAGTGCACACAAGCTTATATATACATATTCATACTCACAACCCCATGAATGAATAATTTTCCTTAAGTGCAGAATAATTAGTCAGAATCTAAGGCCTTAGAGCAAGTTAAACCAGAAGACCAAACAAAGCACAAATTTACAACGGCATCATAAAAAACCTTGCACGTTCATAAAAAATTCTGCCAGCCCAAGGACTGTTCAATTAGACTCTTTGGTGGTAGAATTTATTCTAAATAAAACCTCACCTCCATGCTGTGCCATTTCTACATAAGAATTGGAGAGAACTATGTAGATCCTGCACCTGTTGAGTTATACAGAAAATCGGCAGGAAACCAAGAGTGCAAGTGCATGTGATTAAGTACAAAAGATTAGAATAAAAACCTTAGGTGGCTATGGATTCTGCTGTTCTTCTAACTCTCCACGCTCTTCTACATCATATATGATTAGTGGGCAAAAATCACATAATAACAAATTACTAGCCTTATGCTTAAGGTTCTTAGACAATGCATATGGCTTGAACATCTATGGCTATTCTGAGCATACAAAATGATTAAGCCAAACAGAAAGGTTATCATGTTGTGCTTATGAATTTTGGTAACTTGTGACCTTGCGTTATGCATGTCTGTGATTCTGGAGAGCAGATTTAGGTGAAGTTTTGTGGCGGCTCCTGCCGGGGCTAATCAGGAGAGCTGCTGAGACTAAAACCGAAGTGGAAGTTGCAGCTGCTTGGGAGATGATTTTCATTAAAGCTGCCTGCCAGGGTCAACACAGAATCCAGACTGGATTTTGGAAACAAAATGTGACACTTGCAAGGCACTTGGGCACAGGATTCAGAATATTCTCATGGTGGAATTGCATCTTTTTACCAAGAATGGAAATAAAATCTTTAAACAATTATTGACATAGAGTTCACCCTAAAATACACAGTTAAATGTGAACATTTCCATTATTTCCTTCTATCTAATAATTATAATACATATATGGAGATTTTGCCATTAAATATAGATGTCTCCAGGGTGCCTGGGTGGCTCAGTGGGTTAAAGCCTCTGCCTTCAGCTCAAGTCATGATCCCAGAGTCCTGGGATCAAGCCCCCCCACCCCCCAAATCAGGCTCTCTGCTCAACAGGGATCCTGTTTCCCTTCCTCTCCCTCTGCCTGCTCCTCTGCCTACTTGTGATCTCTGTCTGTCAAATAAATTAAAAAAAAAAATAGATGTCTCCAGCATTTGAAAATGAGTTACAGCTATTGATAGATCAAAGTATAATCCTCAGTTGTGTTAAAGTATGAAATTGTGAGTAATGAAATACATGTAAAGATATTGGTAAAAATTTGTGATTTGTTGAAGGACAAAGGTTAATCTTAAATTTATATATCACTGTACTTTTTTCCTTGGCTTAAAAAAAAAGTGGCTCAAAAAAAGATGGGCCTATTTATAGAATTCTTCTTAGTAAGTTAATAGATGCATAGGAAAAGAAAAATATGACTTTTGGGAAACCTGTAATAGATATCCGAATTTCTTTGGCCATTAAGGTATTTAAGACATTTGTTAAATCATGTTACCTTTGTTATTTTAGTGTTAGTATACAGATTTTAGATGATAAGATGATGTCTATAAAATGATATAATTCTTTGTTAAAATAAACTTAGTGCTTAGAAACTAGGTTGATAGCATAAAGACAGGAAGTATTATTTTCCAAGAGAGATAAAGTGATGATGAGTCACAGAAGTATTGGGTGCCTGGGTGGCTAAGTTGGAAGACTGAGCAACTCTAGATCTTGGGGTTGTGACTTGGAGACTCATGTTGGGTGTAGAGATTACTTTTTAAAATAAATAAACTTTTTAAAAGTGTATTATAATAATATAATAATTGTATATGGTTTCAGGCTTAAAAATCCCCCTTCCCTCCATTGCTTTACCCCAACAAATACATTATTTGTTTAGATGCACGCATATTGTATTTGATTTTTTATAAAGATTTTTATTTATTTATTTGAGAGAGAGAGAATGAGCATGAGAAGTGAGAGGGTCAGAGGGAGAAGCAGACTCCCCACCGAGCAGGGAGCCCGATATGGGACTCGATCCCGGGACTCCAGGATCATGACCTGAGCGGAAGGCAGTCGCTTAACCATCTGAGCCACCCAGTCATCCCTATTTGAATTTTTTAATAAGCTAAATTTATTTGAGAAGTACTAAAGAAAGATCTTAGTCCAAGACTATTTGACACCAATCTGTATCTACACAACTTCCTAGCCTCTTGGACATTCCTCCTATGCCTTTGAGAGTAGCTACTAGGATTCCACCATTAAGCCACAACTTTGACATACACCTCATGCTCAATAAATATTAGCTTACTACATGAATTTTTCTAGTTTCCACTACTTCAATTTATGATCCTTATCAGGCTGTGTTCCAAAATTCAGAAAATCTGAGTACTTAGAAGATTTTACAGCAGTGCCAGATAAGAAACAGACCTCTAAATTTGTAATTGCTGACCAGAAAAATTTAGATTGTTGTTAACAGCATATAATTATATCTTTTTAGATAAGTGCAATAAAATGCTTCTTATTTTAGTCACCGGAGTCTGTTTTATTTTTTAATAACTAAAAGGAAAAATGAAATCAAACCATAGAATCCCTGAAAAGAAGAGTTATTTTTCAATACTTTTCAAATTGCCATTAAGGGGCAGTAGTTAAGGACATTACTATCTTAGAACATACAAGCACATGTTCTTCAAACACAGAAATGTACTGGTATGAAATCTCTCAAGGTAATATAAATCCTAAGGGAGGTATAAATTTACCAAGGAAGAAAAGAAAAAAATGGTACTGCTTGATAAGACGAAGCTGCCAAAAAGCAATAGGACCTGCCTATCCCCATTCATGAGATTGACACCTCCGCTTGCAGGTGCCAAATGATAAGTTCTTAATGCGTATGTGTCATTTGAATGTGTGTGCATAACAAGTGAATACAAACACGAGTTTTTTTTAATTAAATTACTAAGTCCCTACGGAATGCTAGTCATTATATCAGCTCTCCCACTTCGATCTGAGAATAATTCATGTGGGTTTAATAATACTCACTACATGGTAACTGCTCCCAAATTATCAGTTGTTTTCTTCAGTTCCACGCACCGACTTCTGTTATCTAGACCAGGGTTTTCTAATTCACTATCCTACCCTTGTTTGCCCTTCTGACGAGCACATTTACTCCCGATTTTATTCCGCCTCTTTCCCTTCATAACGTGCCAGGTTCACTAATGGTGCCTAATTGTACAATCTGAAACGGAATTTTGAAATAAGTTTTCATATGTTAAACTCACTCTCTTCTCGGGCTGAGGCTGAGACAGTGAGTAGTGGGAAAATGTCAGACACTATGACAGGGTTGGTTCATGCATTATCTCCCCAATATGCCTGGTATGTAGCTGCGTTTTCTGCACATTCTGAAGACTGGCTATGTATGAAAATCTGCACTTAAAATTAATGGCCTTATATAGAATTGTTGTATGCATCAGATATATATAGAGAGAGGTACATAGATACAAATATAGATAGATAGATATAGATAGATATAGATACGATAGTGAATAGGCTTTTCATACCTAAAATCTAGTTATATTTTGGACTGTATAAAAAAATTCCTTACCTAACATGATGAACTTGTGTAAATTTTATAGAAATTTTAATTGGAAATCTTTGGTTCCTTTCATTTAAGAATTTCTGTATTTAAGAATCTCTCCCTCTCTTTTTTCTTTTTTTGTCTCTTACAAAAGACAAAAGTTTGTTGTCTGTACAACAACAATCTCATGAATGGGGATAGGCATTTGCTTTGTTCCTAAAAGTCCACATATGAGTGAAATCATGTGGTATTTGTCTTTCTCTGGTGTCTATTTTTAATTTTTTTTTAAAGATTTTATTTATTTACTTGACAGAGAGAGATCACAAGTAGGCAGAGAGGCAGACAGAGAGAGAGAGAGGAGGAAGCAGGCTCCCTGCAGAGCAGAGAGCCCGATGCGGGACTCGATCCCAGGACCCTGAGATCATGACCTGAGCCGAAGGCAGCGGCTTAGCCCACTGAGCCACCCAGGCGCCCTATTTTTAATTTTTTGAGGAACCTTCATGCTGTTTTCTACAGCGGCTTCACTAATTTGCATTCTTATCAACAATGTACGAGAATTCCTTTTTCTCTACATCTTTATCAATACTTCTTATTTCTTGTGTGAGGTGTGAGGTGAAATCTCATTGCAGTTTTGATTTGCATTTTCCTGATTTTGAACATGTGTCTGTTGGCCATTTGTATGTCTTCCTTGGGAAAAGATCTGTTAGGACACTCGGCCCACTTTTATTCAAATTATTTGTTTTGGGGTCTTCAGTCATATAACTTGTTTATATATATATATATATTTTTTTTTAATTTTTTATTTTTGATAAACATATATTTTTATCCCCAGGGGTACAGGTCTGTGAATCACCAGGTTTACACACTTCACAGCACTCACCAAATCACATACCCTCCCCAATATATTTTTGATATTATCTCTTTATCAGATACATCGTTTGCAAAAATCTTCTCCTATTCAGTAGGTTGCTTTTTTGCTTTGTTGATGGTTTCTTTCACTGTGCAAAAGCTTTTTATTTTGATGAAGTCCCAAAAGTTATTTTTCCATATGTTTCCTTTGCCTGAGGAGACATATCTAGAAAAATGTTTCTGTGGCCAGTGTCAAAGAAATCATTTGATAACAAAGAAATGTCAAAGAAAGGAGTTTTATGGTTTCAGGTCTCACATTTACCTTTAATCAATTGGGAGTTTATTTTTGTATATGATGGAAGAAAGTGATCCAGTTTCATTCTTTTGTATGTGGCTGTCCATTTTTCTTAATATCATTTGGTCTTTTTCCTATTGTATATTTTGCCCTCTTTGTCATAGATTAAATGATCATATAAGTGTGGGCTTATTTCTGTATTCTGTTTTATTAATCTATGTGTCTATTTTTGTGCCAATACCTTTGTAGTAAAAAAAAAAAAAAAAAGGAAGAAAGAAAAGAAAAAAAAAGAGTTTTGTGATATACCTGGAAATCTGGAGGATTGTCATACCTCCAGCTTTATCCTCCTTTCCAAAGACAAGATTGTTTTGGCTATTTGGAGTGCTTTGTGTTTCATATAAATTTTAGTACTATTTGTTCTAGTTCTATGAGAAAATGTTGTTGCTGTTCTGATAGGAATTGCATTAAATCTGTAGATCACTTTCAACAGCATAGACATTTTAGGAATACTGGTTTTCCCAATCTATGAGCATAGAGTATCTCTCCATTTGTTTGTGTCATCTTAAATTTCTTTCATCAATGTGGTATAGTTTTTGGACTATAAGTCTTTCATCTCCTTGGCTAAGTTTATCCTAGGTACTTTATTCTTTTTGGAGCAATTGTAAATAAGATGTTTTCTCAATTTATTTTTCTGCTGCTTCATTTCTAGTGTATAGACATGCAACAGCTTGATGATTATTAATTTTATATTCCACTTATGTAATTTTAATGATCAAAAGTTATTAGTTATCATTTAAATCATTACATTATGTACATTAAAAATATATTTGATTTAGAAAGATTGTTTTCAGTGGAATCTCCTAAAGTACACATTAATATTTCTTTTTTTTAAGTTTTTTTTTTATTTGTTTATTTGACAGACAGAGATCACAAGAAAGCAGAGAGGCAGGCAGAGAGAGAGGGGGGAAGAAGGCTCCCTGCCAAGCAGAGAGCCAGATGTGGGGCTCGATCCGAGGACTCTAGGATCATGACCTGAGATGGAGGCAGAGGCTTTAACCTGAGCCACCCAGGCACCCCCACATTAATATTTCTAATTCTATATCTCAAAACTCATGATAGAAACAAGTTAAAGTCACATACAAACTTCAAAATTCAAATTTTCTTTTTTTTTAATTTTATTTATTTATTTGACAGAGAGAAATCACAAGTAGACAGAGAGGCAGGCAGAGAAAGAGGAGGAAGCAGGCTCCCTGCTGAGCAGAGAGCCCAATGCTGGGCTCTATCCCAGGACCCTGAGATCATGACCTGAGCCAAAGGCAGAGGCTTTAACCCACTGAGCCACCCAGTTGCCCCAAAATTCAAATTTTCTGCTAATTTATACCCTGACCTTTTATTTCAAAGAAAACTAATGTCTTCAATATATTTTTCTACAAACATCATGGTAGAAGTTTTAATAGTTCATAAATATATAAAAAGTGAATATCAGGAGGAGATGGAGGAGAAGAGAATGGCATTAAATAATATAAAGATGCATATTTGTCAGTATGATAAGTTTGAAAATTTTATAGTTATATATAACTATATTCTGCTAAAAACTTTAACTTGTTTACATATAGAACAGTTGGAAAAAATTCTGTTGGTATAATATTCAAACTTCAAAAAACAAATTGCAGACCAGGTGACAAGCAATAATTTTCAGTAAATTATTTGAATTTTAATATCTGAAAATCCTCACTGGAATTTTATATCACTAATTATGATAGAGAAGAATTCTTAACTTCAAATGTCAGCAAACATATGTTAAAAATGATTAATACTGCAAATATTCAATAATAATCCCCATATTACTCTTTCCCTTCCTTTCTCTCTCTTTCTTTCTCTCTCTCTCACACACACACAATCACTATGTTGGGAACAGGGTTTTTTTTTAAGATTTTATTTATTTATTTGACAGAGATCACAAGTAGGCAGAGAGGCAGGCAGAGAGAGAAAAGGGGAAGCAGGCTCCCTGCTGAGCAGAGAGCCTGATGCAGGGCTCAATCCCAGGACCCTGAGATCATGACCTGAGCCAAAGGCAGAGGCTAACCCACTGAGCCACCAGGAGCCCCTGGGAACACTTTTTTTTAAGTCTAATTAACCATTTTTACCTTATATATAACAAATTTTTCAATAATAAATTTGTGGTAGACAATTACCACTTTACTGACATTTAGGCAACAAAGGGTTAAGTAAAATTAAAATATCAAAACTCTGTGCCTATAGGAATAGACAACTCTTGGAAAATTTACCAAATTTCTTGATTTAGTAAAAATAATAGTGTAGTGAATTTTATGTAGAATTGTAGATATTGCTATATAGATTATAAGGAAAATTTTCACAAACAGAGTAGTGGAGAAATAAGGGGGAAAAAAGGAAATTGCTAAAGAATAAAAACATGTACAGGATATCAAATACGTGTAGCTAAGGTCAGTAAACACCATGTGTTAGAAGTTAATGGTATTTCCAGAAAATGCATGCATTTAAATTCAGGAAATCCATTTTATTTTGTTTTAATTCCTGTATAGTTGACATAAAGTGCTATATTAGTTCCAGGTATACAATATGGTCATCCAACACTTCAATAAATGACCTTGTGCTCATCACCACAAGTGCACTCCATAATCCCTATCACCTGTTTCACCAATCTCCACCACCACCCCCTCTGGTAACCATCGGATTGTTCTCTCTAGGTGAAGAGTCAGGAAATCTAGGTTACAGTTTTAATTTCTTAGAGGGCTAGTTCTAAGAATGGTTGAATAGTAACCTCCCAAAGTCCACTCCTCCATAAAAGCAACGTGAGCAATTGAAAACATTTCAAAATCAACAAATTTTGAAATCAACCTTTCAGAACTTTGGAAATCAAGTAAAGACCTATGACAATCCAAAGTGTGTTTATTCAAGAAAAATGGATGAATCTCAACATGAGCAAATGCTCTTATTTGATCTACAAGTGCTATGAAAAACCAAACATTTGGAAGCTACTGGGTAAGACAAAATGGGGTTGTACCTCCCGCCAAATCCCAGAGAATCGTCACTATGTGATCTGACCTGTCTGGCAGCTACTTAAAAGCTCCATTCTCAAGGGATGACTTTATTTGATCTGATTTAGGGCCTGCTCTGTGAAAACCACTCTATCCTTAGGACAATTACCAAAAACTATTAGTAATACTTGTTTGTCATTATAGCTGCCTGGGTAGCATTACCAGTTAGTGCTAATAAGAGACTAATAAAAAAAAAAAAATTAAAGGATGGGGTGCCTGAGTGGCTCAGTAGGTTAAGCGGTCAGCTCTTGATTTCAGCTCAGGTCATGATCTCAGGATTCTGGGATTGAGTCTCACATCGGACTCTGTGCTCAACAGAGAGTCTGCTGGAGGTTTCTCTCTCTCCTTCTACCTTTGCCCCTTCCCCTGCTTGAGCTTGCTCTCTCTCAAGTAAATAAATAAATCATACAGAGAAATTGGGAAATGACCTGTCAATAAGGACTTAAAAATGCCAACATATTTCTGGGAATCTAGAAAGTCACATTCATGTGCTGAGTGGTGTACATACCAAGGAAAGACCTGAGAAGGTCCTAATCTCTGACCACTCAATGATCTAAAGGGCATGTACAAGCAAAAAGTGAGTACTAAGGCAGCCTTGTCAACTTCTTCCCAGAGCATTTAAGGAATACCCCAATACAAACATGGCACTTCTCAGCAATGTCTGGGAGATTTACTGATCCAGGCATTGAAGGGAATCTCTTTTTAATCACTAGCTACCACTAACTGAAGCAAGCAGAGGTTTCAGTAGCACATATGGCAAAAAATACACCCTCTTCAGACTATATCCTGCAAAGTAACCAAATAAACAGCAATAATAGCAAACCCTAGGGAAGAGAGGACAATATGACTTCCAGAATTGGAACATTGTACTCTTTAAAATGTCCACTTTTCCAACAACAAATATATGACATGTGCTAAGAAAAGAATCAGAAAAGCATGAACCATGCATAGGAGCAATAGCAGTCAATAGATAATGACCTTAAGAAATCCTAAAATCTGTGCTTATTCAACAAAGACATTAAATCAGCCATTTTAAATATGGTTAAGGAACTAAAAGAGACATATGAAAAAAATAGGGACATATAAAAAATGTATTTCCAATAGAAGATATCAATAAAAAGATAGAAATTATTTAAAAAATCAAGTAGAAATTCTGGAGTTGAAAGTACAACAACTGAAATAAAAAAAAAAAAAATTCTTCCTTCTAGCATCAGAACAGCAGATGTGAGCAGGAAGCATAAATCAATTTGGAAAGAAGTCCACTGATTATTCCACTTATGAAACTCGGAACAAGAATGGAGAAAAATGAACATAGCCTCAGAGACCTGTGGGACAGCATTAAGTATACCATCAAGCATGTACTGGAAGATCTTGAAGAGAAGAAGAGAGAGGGGGTAAATTTGAAGGAATATTGGCTGAAAACTTCCCAAATTTAATGAAAAACATGAATCTGCACAATTTCAAGTAAGATAAACTCAAAGATATTCACACGTAAATATATCGTAATCAAACATTTATTTGCCAGACAAGTGCAAAGAGAGACTTTGAAAGTCTCATCACATACAAAGAAAGTTCAATAATATTGACAACTTATTTTTCAGAAACCATAAAGCATAGAAGGCAATGTAATGATGTACTTGAAGTGCTGAAAGAAAGGGTATTGACAGCACAAGAATCCTACATTCTGAA
The DNA here is from genome assembly GCF_022355385.1 of Mustela nigripes. Classification (NCBI taxonomy): domain Eukaryota; kingdom Metazoa; phylum Chordata; class Mammalia; order Carnivora; family Mustelidae; genus Mustela; species Mustela nigripes. Next base: position 89,237,454 of record NC_081569.1, read on the forward strand.
AAACTATATTTTACAAATTAAGGAGAGATGAAGAATTCCAAGATAAAAATTGAGAATTTATTGCTAGCAGAAATGCCCTGGAAGGAAATTCTTCAGGCTATAATGAATGGAAATTTGGGGCATCTGGGTGGCTCAGGTCATGATTCCAGGGTCCTGGGATCAAGTCCTGAATGGATTTCTGTATTGAGCCCCCCACATCAGGCTCCCTGCTCAGTGGAGAATCTGCTTCTCCCTCTCCCTCTCCTCCCAACCCCACCACCACCACTCCACTACTCATGCTCTTAAATAAGCAAATAAAATCTTTTTTTTAAAAAGAAAGGAAACTAGATATTATCTTGAATCCATATAAAAAAATTAAGTGCATTTGTAAAAGTAATTACATAGAAAAACATAAGAAAGGGTGTAAATGTAGCTTGCTCTTTTTTTTTTTTTTTTTAGAATGTTTTTTGTTTGTTTGTTTGCTTTTAGTTTCAGAGGTAGAATTTAGTGATTCATCAGTTGCATATAACACCGAGTGCCCTCCTCAATGCCCATCACCCAGTCACCCCATCTCCCCACCTACTTCCCCTCCAGCAACCCTTTGTTTGTTTCCTATAGTTCCTCATCTCTTACAGTTTGCCTCCCTCTCAATTTTCATCTTATTTTATTTTTCCTTCCCTTCCCCTATGTTCATCTGTTTTGTTTCTTAAATTCCACACATGAGTGGTGAAATCATATGGCATTTGTCTTTCTCTGATTGCCTTATTTTGCTTAGCATAATATTCTTTACTTCCATCCATGTCATTGCAAATGGCAAAATTTCATTCTTTTTCATGGCTGAGTAATATTTCATACCAGGATATATACCACATCTTCCTTATTCAGTTATCTGTTGATGGATTTTTGGACTCTTTCCATATTTTGGCTATTGTGGATATTGCTGCTCTACACCTTGGGGTGCACATTCCCTTTCAAATCACTATGTTTGTATCCTCTGAATAAATACTTAGTGGTGTAAATGCTGGGTTGTAGAGTAGTTCTATTTTTAACTTTTTAACTTCATACTGTTTCTAAACTGTATTTCTCTTATCATTATTGAAGCGGAGCATCTTTTTATATGATTATTGGCCCTTTAGGTTTCTTGATTTTTAATCGTTTTTCATATCCTTACCACCTTCCTCCTCCTCCCCAACTGGGTCATTTTTTTTTCTTTTTGAATTATAAAATGTCTTTCTATATCCTGGATGTTTATTTTTGTGCATATGTTTATTCTCTGTCCTCACAGACTTCGTAGTCAAATGAAGAAACAGAAAATGGAGTTCAGTGGGTGCCATGAGAAGTACAGAGGGATAATGGGGTATGGGGAGAACTTTTAAACCAGATTTCTGGGGAAGTGGGAGGATATCCAGAAGTGATATTTAATCTGAGATCCAGGGAGGGGGGTAGCCAGTTGGGAAACTAGGCCATCTCTAGAACAATTTTTCTTTTTTTCTTTCTTTAAAATATTTTTTTCAATTTTTCTTATTATTTATTTTCTCACCATAGCACCCACCCTCCATTTGTAACTCTTTTATTTATTCTACTCTCTTATTTAAAATACAACTACATGAAGCAATATTTTAAAAACTGCGTTGATGGTGTTATAATGGACAAAGGTGTAATTTGTGTGGAAAACATTGTACAAAGAAAGAGGGGAGATGGAGCTATATTGAAACAATTTTTTTAATATGCCATTGAAATTAGCTTGATCTTAATCTGATTTAAATTGTCTTAAATTAAGATGTAAATTGTAATCCCAGGGCAACCACTAAGAAAATAACTCAAATTTATATGGTAAAAGAAACAGCTACAGGTTTAAAATATAAAATATGAAAATGAGACAATTCAAACAATCAGTAAAATCTGAATTTAAAAATCAACCATAATTAACAACATCCTAAAATAATCACTTTACTATGTTGGTGTTTACTTAATTAAAAAGGTCCATATGTATTTGAAAACATAAATGTGTTTTAATTTAACATGATATTGTAAGCCTTTTTTGGTCTTAGGTTTGGATTTGAAATGTGTGATGGGAAATTTTAAAATATGTTTTCCATACATTGTAGAATCTCTACATACACACACAAACAGGCATTTTATTCGTTACATATGATTAAAATGTAATAAAATGGATTCCTGATGTGTCCATTTATGTTAAACATATAAGACATTTTTAAGTAATTGCAGTGATTTCATAATCAAGAACTGAAAGTTGAAATCAAATCCAAAGGTCTATTTGCACTGACATGATTTAAAGTGCTACCAACAACATACATGATAAAATGTATCTTTTTCCTAGTGATTTTTATTAATCTGAAAGCAAATTAAAGAATTCTTTAACAACAAAGTCTTGTAAAGTGAATTAATAAGCAAAAGCTGATATAATTTAAAATAAATTAAGAGTCCATTCAAGTGCTTTTGGTCTGTGGGCCCATGCAAATTTGCTTGGAGAAGTTACTCTCTCAGCATTCCCTTCACATGTGGATTTGTGTGATGTTTGTTTTCACTAAGAAGGAGAAAATGGAAAAGCTATTTCAGAACCAGATTTGATTGCTTTGAAAACAAACAAACAAGAAGTGCTTTTTTTCCTTGTGGCTTTGGGCTAATTGCTCCTCCCTTCAAATCTCTGTTTTCTTGTTGTTTTTTTTTTTTCCCCTTTACCTATTTTCAAGGTAAATTTAATAGCTTATGGGAAAAACTTGTTTAATTTACTTCCTCTTTTTGAAAAAGGTTTCTTTCTATATCTCTTCTTTCCTTACTCTCTGAAGTCTGATTTTAGTTTTAGCACTGATTGTATGTGACTGATTTTTTTCTGATATTTTTTCAACTTTTAAGAGGTTGTGCTTAATGATCTGATCCCAGAAATGACATGTCCTCATTTCAATTCTGCCTCTGAGAAAAACTGTATTATCTCCAGAGAGCAATGATATAGCCTTGTACATTTGTTATCTATTGCCCTGATTATACCACAGGAAGAGAGAAAAGCCCATTTCAGGTTAAAAAACAAAACAAAACAAAGCAAAAACTTTGAGTAAAAAAAAAAAAACTTATTAAGGAATTTACATAATTAATTTTAATGATATGAAAATACAACATGGATATGTTCATACCCACCGTAGCTGGTGGGTATGAACAAATACTTTCTTTTGAAATATCTGTAACTAAGTGACTTCTTATGTGTTATTTTCTTACACAAAAATAATAGCTAGTGTTAAGGAACACTTACTAAGAAGAGACATGATTCTAGGCCCTTGGCATGTGTCAATTACTTTAATATTCATAATAGTCTAGTAGATAGTTTACTGCATTTTAGAGTAGAAAACACTGAGATAAGGGACTGGTTAAAACATGTGCCCCAGGGGGCATCTGGTGGCTCAGTGGGTTAAGCCTCTGCCTTTGGCTCAGGTCATGATCTCAGGGTTCTGGGATCGAGCCCCACATCAGGCTCTCTGCTCAGCAGTGAGACTGCTTCCCCCTCTCTCTCTGGCTGCTGCTCTGCCTACTTGTGATCTCTGTCAAATAAATAAATAAAATCTTAAAAAAAAAAAAAAAAACTGTGCCCCAGGGTTTTACTACAAGTAACCTTGTGGTAGACCCTGCGATTTTAACCTCTATCTGTTGTTAACTATGGTTATCAATGGAAGAATTGCATTTAATATCAAAAATAGATAATGTTTTCTAGTGGACAAAAGATAGACAGATATGTGGTATTATAAATAAGAGTAAGGATATAGACGTTTGCTTAGAATAATAAAATTTAGTGGATGTCAGAGTTCCTCCAATGATTAAAACTCTATTCACCATAAAAGAGTAAGTTGAAGCAAGATTTGGAAGTAGAAATTTGCCAAACATACTCTGGAGGCTGGTTTGTCTAAAAGTGGATGCCAGATATCAAATCTGAATTTGTGAAAGTATGTTCTTGCTGATTCAATTTAATGCAAGGTAATCTTAAACAAACAAAAAGTAATACTTTTAAATTCCTTGAAAGTGGGCTAGTAGTATAGATTTTTATATTTTTATGAAAGAATGAAAATTGTTCTCTCAGGTATGTATTAAATTAATAGTTGTGTTTGAGTCAGAGACCTTCCTAAAACATTAATTTATGGATTTAGGATAAATTTATAATCTTCCTAAAGTCTGTTCAAATGAAAACAAAAGAAACAAAATCATTTGAGGCCATCTTCATACTAATTTTTAACATAATTTTACATTATGTACTAATTTTATGCTAGGCACTCTTCTTTTTTTTTTTTTTGTCTTTTTATTTATTTATTTATTTGTTATTTTTTATAAACATATATTTTTATCCCCAGGGATACAGGTCTGTGAATCGCCAGGTTTACACACTTCACAGCACTCTTCTTTGTGTTCCGCAAATCCTACTTCATTTCATCTTTCTACAAATGTGTGCAATGGCTATAGTCATCTACATTTTTTTTAAGATTTTATTTATTTTTGTGCATGTGTACACATGAGAGAGAGAGAATGAGCCGGGGCTGGGATGGGGTAGTGAGGGGGTTGGGCAGGATTTAGTGGGAAACCCAAGGCGGGACTTGACCCCAGGATCCTGGGAACATAACTTGAGCCAACGGCAGACACTTAAACCACTGAGCCACCAAGATGCCCCTGTCATCTACATTTTATAGATGAAGAAACTCAGAGAGGTTTAACAGCTTGCCTGATGTAGCAAACACAGCTAAAATGTGTCAGACACAGGAACAAAACTTAAGACCTGGTTCCTTAATTTCTTATCATATCCATTATCCTATATTGTGTATTTGGGCTTTTAGAATTGTCATCAGTTATCATTCTTTCTCTCTCTCATATACACACACAAAATAAAACAATCCAGAACTCTAAACAGATCTCACATTTTATTGATAGGTCAAATCATCCAGGGGCACTATTAGAAAGCTGATTTGATATATGGTTAATGGAAAAGTTATATGAATAACTTGTAGAACCAGTGGTCCTACAAGTAAGATTGAATTACTTATTTAGTTATAACTATAACTATAACTAAATTATTTCTATTTATAAATATAATATTTATATTTATAAATATAAATATAACTAAATATATATAAATATATATTTGTATATATTTATATAAATAAATACATTTTATATAAACATATATATTTAGTTATATTTATAACTAAATAAGTAATTCAATCTTAATTTATATATATAAATATAACTAAATATATATATAAATTACTTACACTGTGATTGCTGATCATTTACTGAGTATCATTTACTGAGTATCATTTACTGAGTATCTATCTCCTAGAATCAACATAAATATTTTGAATATTAAGGTTTTTTATTTGCAGGGTGCCTAAGTAGCTCAGTCGGTTGAGCGTCTGCCTTGGGGTCAAGTAATGATCCTTTAGCTAAAGTCATGATCCGGGGGTCCTGGGATAGAGCCCTGCCATCAATCGATGGGACTTTCTGCTCAACAGGGAGCCAAGTTTCTCCCACTCCCTCTGCCTGCCATTGTTTTGCTCGCTCTCTCTCTCTGTCAAAAATAAAATAAAATAAAATAAAATCTTTAAAAAATTTAAAAATGATTTTTTTATTCTAAATTTATTTTCAGTTGTTTTCTTCACATCAGTTGGTAATGATGTTTTAAAGTCATGGTTAATAATCAAGAAGCATTTATTCCTTTTTAAACAGAGTTGGATAAATGTAATTTTGAATTAAAAGCTTGTGAATCTGAAACGAATATATGTTCTCATCTTTCACTACGCACTAATTCCAGTAGGTAATCATTAAGCATTTCAGATTGGACATCAAGGAAAGAAAGTGACCCTACATTCAAGTGCCTACCACTGAACTTTTGTTTTCCTGTGTATTTAGGTTGGTGTCGGAACTCTTAAAAACATAAATTTACACATAAAGATATTTACCATGGCTATGAGAGACCAAGAACTAACATTTTTATAACATTTCATAACTACAAGTTATTTTATACACTTTATATTCAAGAACCTTAAGTTACATAGGTGGGATTTTTTTCCCCATATTTTTGAATAAAAGTGAAAATGATATTCTTAGAACACTGTGATTGCTGATCATTTACTGAGTATCTTTTTTTTTTCTTTAAGAAAATAATAATACTTCTGCACCTCAGTTTTTTAACCTACAGAACAGTAGTAATATACACCTAGTAATATACATCTTTCTTACTTCAAGTCTTTCTATTAAAATACCACGATAAGACAGGAGAAAAGAAAGTGCATACTGCAAACAGCTTTTCTTTGTCTCTGTTTTCCCATGTGAACAACATAAGCTAATGCTAAGTTCTTGGAGCATCACAGAAATTCTTTCTGTAACAAAAATTCTATTATAGAAATGTTAAATGTTATTGGCTGCTCATGAACACATTCTTAACCTAGTTTAGACAGACTTTAAGCTAAAATTTATGCAGTGTTCATATTTTTCTTTCTCTCAACATGTATATTGTAGGATTAAAATTTTAAGACCTTCCACTTCTGATTCTCAGACTTGGATTCATTCAAGGTTAAGTCTGTAATGCATTGCTGTTCTCCTTCTTACTCTTAACAGGGATTAAGAGACTTGCCAGACCTATCAGGGTTTTAAGAAGAAGCATAACTAAACAATAGCAGAGTATTTATTTTTAAGGAAAATTAGTTTCATGCTATTCAGAGAGACAAACTCTGCCATGTAAACCCTAAAAAGTGTTAGTTCAAAAATGGGGTAATAGCCAGTATGCACTGGTGTTATAGAAAGAATTGATACTTCACTTTAAATATATGACCAGTAAGCTAATTTTTTATAGCTCAGAAAATTGAAACCCCTTTAAAGACACAATTTCATTAGACCATAACTCCATTAAAATGTAACCAAAGGCTTGGGTCATCATTTATACAAATGGTTTTAATCAAAGAAAAATGCTTAGAGAAATGGAAGTGGCCAGTATTTTGTGTAATGCAATAGCTCCCCCATCTTACAGACTAAAGAATATAAACTAGAAATCTGTTGATATATAATATTAACAGCATCTGTATTTTATTTTTTAATCCTATTTTCCTTCCTTAACTCTTGCAAAGAAGAGAAACCTTATCATTGATGTACTTGTCCCCAAAATATCCATTATTTCTACATGATCTTCACAGAACATAAAACCCTACAGGAAATTGCAAGTATCTCAATGACTAGGGTATTTAAAAATTATCTTGTAAAGATAAATAAATACCATGGATATCCCATGCTTTTTAACATGTTCCGAGAAAATGAAATTTTCATTTATTTGCTGTATGTTTAAAAAATATATTCTTGGTTCATCTGGGGGGCTCAGTCAGTTAAATGACCAACTCTTGATTTCAGCTCATGTCATGATCTCAGGGTGATGAAATGAGCCCCTTTTGGGCTCTGTGCTCAGCACAGAGTCTGCTTGGAATCTCTATCTCCTCTCCTTCGACCTCTACCCCCCACTCACGATGGCCCTCCCTCTCGCTCTCTCAAATAAATAAATAAATAAATAATATCTTAAAAAATAAAAATGATATTTTTATTCACGGTCTTTTACCCCCTTATATTTTGATTACTTACCAGTATTCAATAATTATTAGGTTGACTTAATACTTAAATAGTAAGCATTTTCAGTCTTGCAAAATAGCTAAAGAAATACTAAGCAAATTACCTCACATCTTCTTAACAGTGATTGCACAAGTTGGGGCACCTGGGTGCCTCAGTCGGTTAAGTATCTGCCTTTCACTCAGGTCATGATCCTGGGGTCTGGAATCATGTCCTGTGTTGGGCTTCCTGCTTAGTGGGGAGTCTACTTCTCTTTCTCCCTCTGCCCTTCTCCCTGCTTAGGCAAGCATTTGCTCTCTCTCTCAAATAAATAATATCTTTAAAAAATAAAAATCTTAAAAATCACTTAAGACAACTGAGATGAAAGAATTTTTTTTTCTGAAAATTCCTGAAAAAATTGCATGTGAATATATTAAAATTAATATTTCTGAAACTATTTTATGTACAATATGAATTAAAATTTGTCAATATTTAAAGTTTCATCAAGCCCTATATACTGTAGAGTTTTTCTATAGTTAGCAGTATGAAACAAATGCAAATTGTATGATAGCCAGGAGAAGGAAATGCCCATCTCATAAAAAAACATACTGATGAATAGAAGAAAAGAGAATTACTGATATTTTTCATTTTATAAAGTAGGTATTCAGTAGCCTACTAAATGTAAGGCAGGTTTTTAAAATTATCTTTTAATATTACATCAAGGATATGATTCCATTTGGGAAAGATCACCACCTCCCCATATGCACCACCACCCAGAATTGAAAACATTTGGCAGAGTATATATTGGTCAAAGCTATTGAATGTTTAATAACAGAGCATTCAAGGACACTTAGAACCCTGTAGCCAGTTATGGTCTGGGACCAGCTTGTTGGCTAGATGCAGCCAATTATGTGCATCTCTTCCAAAATATGGTTCACTGACCTCATATAGAAGATTGAAATCGCCCAAGGTTGGATCATTTAAACCGTGGAGATTGGCAAAGGTTATATATCAAAACCTTTCCTATCTTATCCCCTCCTGCCAAGCTGGTTGTTAAACATTTACCAGTGTACTACAGCCAGTAGCAATTTCAAACCTAGAAAATACCTTCCAGCATCAAATTTCCTCTTTGGCTGTGTACTCTGGGCAACATTATCCAAACTGCTGAGATTTCTCCTACCAGTTCTCTGGCGCTATGATACATGTTCAGGTACAGAAACCTAGAACTTCTACTTTTTTTTTTCACTTCTATGTTTTTATACTCACAATGTCCACATTGTTACAGAACTGTGCATTACTAACAAGAAAATGGTCAGGTACCACACTATGATAGTACTGCTTTAAAGGTACAGGTCTTTTGGATACTGACTTTATCAAGGCTAAGCACCCTCACACTGACAAATTACTCAACACTTGGAAACGTGAGTTGAGCTGGTGCCTAATTAATAAACCTCATCACCTTTGCTTTTAGAAGTATAAGGAAAAACCAAATCCTTTTGGTTCACAAACTGCCCCCTGTACATGTAGAGCAAGTAAAATCCAAAGAAAGAGGCAAACAACTTCAGATTGGCAGGTGGTAAGTTTAATAAGCAAAAAAACAAAAAACAAAACGTATGTATTAGTCTTATCTTAGGTGGCTGCAAGACAAGTCCAGCTCCACGTTCACCTACTTCTATTTGTATAGAGCCCTTAACTGGTTTCAGTCACACATATTCTCTAAATGGTCTTAACACACATTGCTCTTTCAAGGCTGTTTCCTTGAAAATGGCTTGAAGTGTAGGAACAGTGGGCAAAACAGACATTCCAAGGTTTGGTGGGGGGTAATTGAGGAGCCTCCAAATGCCCGGGTCCAGCTGGTGGGTCAATCAGTGGTCATAGCCACTTGATGACCTCCTCTAATGTATCCATAACTAGTTGGCCCCATGATGAAAAAACAAAAACAAATTGCTTAGATTTTCTAAAAAAAACAAATCACATATTTTCTGAAATTCAGTAAATCAAACATTCATTCTGAATTTATCATTTCCTCTATTATAAAGCAATTCTCCCATTATACCACTGTTTTCTTTTTTAAAAAAATAAAAGATTTATTTATTCTTTTTTTTAATATTTTATTTATTTATTTGACAGACAAGTAGGCAGAGAGGCAGGCAGAGAGAGAGAGGAGGAGGCAGGCTCCCTGCTGAGCAGAGAGCCTGATTCAGGCCTATGCCAGGACTGTGGGATCATGACCTGAGCAGAAGGCAGAAGCTTTAGCCCATGGAGCCACCCAGGCGCCTCTGTTTTCTTATTCATAAAGTATTATCGTTAGAAAATCAAAGTTTTTGTGTGTTAGAAGAAATACTTGAACTTATGTGAATTCCAGTAAAATTTGTGATAATTGGTGACAGAAAAACCAGTGTGTTTTTAAACTGTTTTGTCATTTTTTTGTTTTTTTAATTAGTTTTGCATTACATGTTTTATTTTGTCATTGATTATTCAGTTTTTTATAAATATTAGTCAGCTACTAATTTGTTTGCACAACTTTTTCTTAATACATCTATCACAGAAAATTTGTACCTCAAAACACGGATATTTATATATTTTTTACTATATGCCATCATCCTCAATTTAATTTAAAATATCAGTAGGAAAATATCCTCATTTTAATTAAAAATATAAAATAAAAGTAAATAATTATGGAGTTTAAACAATATATAATAGCTTTGTCATGCTTCTAGAAAGGACTCTCTTCTGCCTGAAGCTGATTGTCTACTAATTCTTTGTATGTTGTGCTCCAGCAATTTATTTACTTTTTCATATTTTGTGCCTTATTTCTTAATGGGATCTGACCTGATAGATCCTTCAACACCCTCTATCTGCACTTACATTTTTTCATTTGAATGAATGATCCATACCCTGTTTTAGATTTCTCATCTGGCATTTTCTCCTTGATTCACATGGCAAGAGGGGCTATCCTCTAATATTATTCCACTGAAACTGGTTTCACTAACATCACTACTGATACCCGTTAAATCTTCTCCCCTCGAGAAGATATTTGCAAACAACATATCAGATAAAGGACTAATACCATAAAGAGCTTAGCAAAGTCAACTCTCCAAGAACAAATAATCCAGTCAAGAAATGGGCAGAGCACATGAACAGACATTTCTGCAAAGAAGACATCCAGATCGTCAATAGACACATGAAAAAATGCTCCACATCACTCGGCATCAGAGAAATAAAAATCAAAACCACAATGAGATACCACCTCACACCAGTCAGAATGGCTAAAATGAACAAGTCAGGAAATGACAGATGCTGGCGAGGATGTGGAGAAAGGACAACCCTCCTACACTGTTGGTGTGAATGCAAGCTGGTGCAACCGCTCTGGAAAATAGCATGGAGGTTCCTCAAAAACTTGAAAATAGAGCTACCCTGTGACCCAGCAATTGCACTAGTGGGTATTTACCCTAAAGATACAAACAGAATGATCCAAAGGGGCATGTGCACCATAATGTTTAAAGGAGCAATGTCCAAATAACCAAACTATTGATAGAACCTAGATGTCCCTCAACAGATGAATGGATAAAGAAGATTTGGTATACACATACAATGGAATACTATGCAGCCATCAAAAGAAATGATATCTTGCCATTTGCGACAATGTGGATGGAACTAGAGGGTATTATGCTTAGCGAAATAAGTCAATCAGAGAAAGACAACTATCATATGATCTCCCTGATATGAGGAAGTGGAGATGCAAAGTGGGGGGTTTGGGGGGCAGGAAAAGAATAGAAACAAGATGGGATTGGGAGGGAGAAAAACCATGAGACTCTTAATCTCACAAAACAAACTGAGGGTTGCTGGGGGGAGAGGGGCAGGGAGAGGGTGGTGGGGTTATGGACATTGGGGAGAGTATATGCTATGGTGAGTGCTGTGAAGTGTGTAAACCTGGCGATTCACAGACCTGTACCCCTGGGGCTAATAATACATTATATGTTTATTAAAAAATCTAAAAATTAAAAAAAAATCTTCTCCCCTCATTTCACTCTTTCTAATACTAATCTCTGCAAAAGTTGATACTGCTTTCCAACCCATTTCTTGAAATTGTTTTTGTCTTTGCTTTTCCTGATATAATTCTTTCCATCTATTAAGATATATCCTTTTTCAACTTATTGCCTCTTTTTTCATCAATTCCTTGGCTATTTTATACTTCTAGGATCTATCTTTTGTCAGATGTTCTCACCCATACACTCTCATTTAATCCCATGATTTTGTCACCTATAAATTAATGACTCCATCTCAGATTGCTTGTCTGAGCTCAATTTATATATCCAGATACCTCTGGAGGATCTTTCTTCCAGCCCTCTTCTATTCACATATAAAACTGAGTGAATTCTCATCTAACCTGGCTTTCTTTCTACATCTGTATATTGGTAGGCTATAGAATCTAATATATTTTTTCCTGTCTCTAAACCCACTTCTCATAAAACTTACCTGAACCTCTTCTTCAAGTCTGGTTCCCATGGCTGTTTGCTAAGCAGGTAGCAGGCCATGTTATCCCACCCCCTGAATACAGCTGGGATAGTCTCCTCTCTCCTGGAGGCTGAAATTGAGACACAGACAGAACGTGGTATTATTTGTGAATGAGACGACCATATCTGGGCCATGTTCTCTAATTAACAACCCGAAATGAAAGTTGATCTGAAAAGAAAGTTTCATTTAAAAAACCCATGTGAAGAGAGCAGTAGAAATGAAAAACTATGTTACCCTAGTAAGTGTGAAAAATAGAGTAGCTCTCCTGTTTCCTCACAACTCCTAAATTCTTCTATACATCTTTTTCTTGAAGATAAGAGATACTCCTGTATAGATCCACTAAACTCTGATTGTAATAGCTGTGGGGGGGTGTCAATCTAATTTACTCTTTTACAGTGATTAAATTAGCAGTTAGGCCATATGGATATACCAGCTTGTACTTGCATCCAATCCTCTTTCTCCAGTGTATCACCAAACCTTATTTCTTACCTTAACTACTGTAATTCTCTTTGAGAATGATTTTGTTTTTGTTTTTATTTTTTCAATTCCTCCATCTTTCACACTCCTACAAGTTCAAACTTTCTAGAATAGAAATCCATATTTATTATTCTGCATAAAGCCAATGAATGGCTTTCTGCTGACTATCAAATGAAGTCAAATCCCTTTAAGCAGAGCATGCAAGCCACTGCATGTCCAGAACCTAGATAACCTTGCACTATCCTGAAGGTTTACTGTCTTGTGTATCTTTTCATTTGGCTCATGTCATTCTTGCTTGCTGGAATACCCTTCTCTACCTTACTGCTTGGACCATTCCTACTTCAAGTGTTTACATTTGCAAATCATCCCTTACCTACCAAATAGAGTTAATCATTCCTTTTTTAGGAATACACACACATACACATTTATCTATTCTATTTCTTTTATTTAAATGCTTTTTCTTCCTTCCAGAATATGAGCTGGTTGTTGATAGAAAACAGTGTTCCATTATTTACATAACATTTGTTTCTTTATTATAATATGAATAAACCCAGGAAGTAATTAGGATAATCTAAAGTAGATCTAGACTTCCTAGATCCTGATTAACCACTGGTGTTTGTGTTAATTCATAATCTATTTTACTTTCTCTCTAAGAAGAAGGATAACTTTAAAATTATTATAGTTCAGTGTTGCCTGGGTGGCTCAGTGGGTTAAGCTTCTGCCTTTGGCTCAGGTCATGATCTCAGGGTCCTGGAATCAAGCCCTGCATGGGGCTCTCTGCTCTGCAGAGAGCTGCTTCCGCCTCTCTCTCTGCCTGCCTCTCTGCCTACTTGTGATCTCTCTCTCTCCTTGTTAATTAAATAAAAAGTTTTTTTTTTTTTAATTTTTGTAGTTCATACTGCACCTCTTATAAATGTCAGGGAACTCATGTTAAAAGATAAACTGAGGCATATTATAAATTTTAAGAGTTTATTTGAACACAGATTGATTTGAATTGGGCAGCACCTAACCAAAGGTGATTAGAAGAACTCCACCAACAGGAGCTAGAGGAGAGATTTGTATAGAGAAGATGTGGAGGCAAAGCAAGGGAATTATTTGATCAGCTATAGCTTAACCAGTTGCCTTATTTGGGAGAGTCTAGTTGGCTATTTATGATTGGTTATTCTTAAGTTCCATGTTCTCTGATTCCAGTGCATTTATTCTGCTTTAGGGTTTGTTTTGCCAAGGCATTAGAGTCATGTTAGGCTGATGGCTCCTTGTTTAATTACTTTAAACTCATAAATCCCCAGTCTTATTTAAGTTAATGGTTCTCTTCATGGCACTTCCAATTATGCCACATATTGCTATGATTCCTTGGAACCACAAGGAACCACAATTTACCTTTTTTTAACTCCAATTCTACAAGTATTTTTAAAACCAACTTCTTTTATCCAAATGTAGGCCAGGTGATTCTCCCTTCTTTACAATAGGAGAAGACTTACTAATAGGACTGGAGTGTGGGAGAAGTAGGCGGTGTGATTTAGTTGATTCTAATCAACTAGTTACTTCTCTCCATGAAGCATGGAATATTTAGCTTAGGGTCTCTGCATGTCAGTGTTTAAACATAAAATTAGTGGTTGAAATAGCCAGTCTCCAGATGGTAGCTACACTTGTAGTGAGCATAGCATATTATATAGAGACATTCAATCACTATGATGTACACTAAGAAACTAATATAACATTATGTCAGCCATAAATAGAATAAATAATTTTTAAAGTCTATAAATTCCCCCTAATTATACATTTCTGTTCTTGAAAAATCAAGACATTTTATTAATAAACAGAATAATTTGGAAAGTAATCACTAATCATCAGCATATATATTTACTTAAAAATATATTTACTGCTTGTGTAAGTAAAATTAAATTATATTAATGAATTTCTCCCTCCCTAGGTGCAAATACAATAAAACATTCTGATTACAGTAACATACATATAAAAGTATAGGGGTAATATATGGAATTAATGTAAATGTTAATTATCTGATTTTAATTTTGAGTAAATCGTTGACTTTGCAAGTTCTCAGGGTCCTAGGATAGAACTCTGTGTCAGACTACCTGCTCAGTGGGAAGTCTGTTTCTCCTTCTCCCCATGACACTCCTTCCCCCCCTCCCCACACTGCTTTTACACTCTTGCTAGCTCTCTCTTTCAAATAAATAAATAATTTTTTTAATTGAGTAAATCAAAGATATAACGCAATAAACTTTCAGATTAGTTAGAACAAGTACTTATTTATTTGGAGGTAACTACTAATAGATTGTGTTCCAAGAATGTTTCATTATCAGTTCATGCTGTTAACACCTGAAACACAAGAACTACCAGAAACAGAAAATGAAACAAAGTGTCAATTGCTTTTTCAAGGTAACTGCTAAATATAAGAACAACTTATTTTCACAGACTGCAGTTTCTTAAAGTTAGGTATTCTGTTTTATCCATGACCCAGTTGCTAGCTTAGAAAAAATAAAACAAAATACATTTAAAAAATAAATGTTATATTTATATTGAGCAACCTGTGCCATGTATGTTTTATATCTATGATTCTTTCTAAGATTAAAGTAACAAAGGAGAAACTGAGCTGTTTGAAATCACAAAATAAATGGTTAAGAAAAAAGCCTGGCACATTATCTTATGCATATTCCTATTATCTTACTGCAACATTTATGAAATATAAGAATAAATACTAAATTTGAAAATATGAAAGACAAAAATGAAGTCTTCACATTCATTACATATTAAAAATAGTTATCACCTTGTGTAAATGTGATCTACAGAGGATGTGAAACACTAAATTTGCTGACTAGATCATAGCTGGAACTACACACACACTTGGGTATATTGTGATGATGCTCACTTTCTCTTCCAAAATTCAACAACTTTGTTCAAATTCACGGTTTGCTCTCTTGGGCTACTCATTACTCTTGCCTTACCGTTTTAACATTTGCTTCTTAGTGCATACCACGGCACAGATACATTGTATTCAAGTAACAAATAGCAAATGAACCACAGTGGGAGAGATTTCATAAGGAAGAGTCAAAGCAGAACACAATCCAGACAGGTAACCCTGGGTTTATACATTTCATAAAACAGGGGGAAAAAAAAAAGTGTTTCAAGGAAAGTAAAGTTAGCTTTCCAAGCACAGTTGCCACTTGATCTGGACATTTGCTGTATAAGGGTAAAATTACCTTGCATATTTTATATAGAAAAATGTTTTAGGAGCGCCTGGGTGGCTCGATCGTTAAGCATCTGCCTTCAGCTCCGGTCATGATCCCAGGCCTCTCTCCTACCCACCCTGCTTGTGTTCCCTCTCTCACTGTCTCTCTGTCTGTGAAATAAGTAAACAAATTCTTAAACAATATATATAATATATATATATATATATATATATATATATATATATATATATTAACATTTAAAGAAAGAAGGCTAAATATGGCTGCTCTACACATACTGTTTTTCTTCAACTTTGTTTCACTGTAAGTTCCAGTTGAGGCATTTTCTGCAAAATTTTCCAGTAAGCTCTTTCATAATAATTCAAAGAACAATTCTAATTCTCTTCTTATTCCAAGAGAATCATTCGCATGTTGCTTGGTGTTGGAAAAACAGGTATGCATTTCACCTATAAAATGGTATTCTCCTGTCAAGGAGAAACCAGAAGTGATTAAATAACAAAAGTGGGAAAGAGAAGCTAGTTGCATAGTGTAAAGACAGAACACAATAGGTAGAAATGAGTTCAGGAGGTCAAGGAATTCATCTCATACCTCACTGGCAATTTTCTAAATGAACAAGTAAGTGTAGTACTAGTGAATCGAATGAAGATTACCAAGATGAAGTCACTAGAAAAAGAAATAGTCTTATTCTAGTTCAGTGCATCAAACAAGTGTCCATCTTTAAAAATTAATTTAAAAATGTATTTTATTTTTTGCATTATGAGCATTTTCACATTTAAGACAAAGTTCAGATTTAAAACTACATTTCAAACTTTCTACTATTCACTAAAGTGAAAAATAAAACCTTTAAAGGATTACATAGATCTTTCATCTGTAGATCTTTTATCTCTGATAAATCTTCCATTTATCTCCATCTTATTAAAAGCATATAAAACAAACACCTCAGTGGGACAGTATGAAAATACTTTTGGTAATAGAGAATTAATGTTTGACGTGGGGGAAAAAACATTCCTAGACAATATATAAGGAATTGTTTTTATAGTTCTAAGAGATTATTAACTTTATAATTTGCTCAATTCTTTGCTTTCCATTTTCTTTTTTAAAGACATATTGTCCCTTGTAGTATGAATGGAAACTAGAGAACAATAACATCTCTTAGTAAATGGGTCAAGAACAGGAAGAACCATGGGGTGCCTGGGTAGCTCAGCTGGTTAAACCTCAGACTCTTGATTTCAGCTCAGGTCCTGATCTCAGCATCTGGCCTGGTGCCCACCCTGGAGTTGGCTTGTCCCTCTCCCTCTGCTCCTTCCCCGACTCTACTTTCTCTTTCTCTCTCTCTAAAATAAATAAGTAAACAAATAAATAAATATTTTTAAAAAGTAGGAAGGACTTATTCTTCAAGGATAAAGTATGAAAATGAGTGAATTAATTAATTAATTAATTAATTCAATGCCAACCAATGTTTTTTCCTTTTGGTTACATTTATCAGCACTAGAGAAATCAAGAGTCTTAAACAACTTCTACCATGAAATGTAACAAGTCATCATTTGTAAAACTGTAAAAGCTAACTATAGTGCTGATCACATATTTGAAAGCCATATAGAAAGGTTGCAACCTCATATAACTGTTCACAATGATGTCCTACCTCTTTCTTAGTTCCTAAATTCTATTGCTAATGAAATAACTTAAAGTATTTAATATACCTTATAATCAGTAAGTTAGGTTAATTGTTCAATAATGTATTTTTTTGGTTTAATAAGTTTCTAATTTTAGGTGCACAGTCTGTTAAACCTCTGCTTTTGGCTCAGGTCATGATCTCCAGGTCCCAGGGATAGAGCATGTTTCCTGCTCAAGAAGGAGTCGGTTTCTCTCTCCCTCTGCCCCTCCCTACTTCTTGTTCACTCTCTCAAATAAATAAACAAAATATTTTTTAAAAAGTTTCTAATTTTATATTATCAAAGGCTTAAAACATGCCAATCTAACACAAAATAAGAATATTTTATTTTTTGGCATATCCAAGTAGTAACAAAAGATACAGCAGATCGATAATAGTTAAATTAACATTGCCCATATACAAATTCATTTCAGATAAACTGGGAAAATATTATCACATAGCAACATAACACAATAAAAAGATAAAATGTTTAAAATAATTATATTTTCTACAAATATAAATATTAAGGATTTTAATAAATCAGGCCAAATAATTTACATAGGTTTTTAAAGATTTTATTTATTTATTTGACAGAAAGAGACCACGAGTAGGCAGAGAAGCAGACAGAGAGAATTGGGGAAGCAGGCTCCTGAGCAGAGAGCCAGATGTGGGGCTTGATCCCAGGACCCTGATATCATGATCTGAGCCCAAGGCAGAGGCTTAACCCACTGAGCCACCCAGGCACCCTGTATGAAACTTTTTTATTTTTATTTTCCTATTGCCCAACTTTCCATGTTCTCAACATATTTCTTAATTTTTATAACAACCTGAGTAATGGGCAATAGACTATACATATGTAGGCCATGTGTGTATGTATATATATACATACACACACATACATATATATAGTAACCAATCTGAGAGCCAGGGTTAAGCCACATAAGTTGGAAGCTTCTTTGATTACATTCTAGCAAGAGTACCACTCATAAAGGGGAAGGTATTTAAGGAAATAGTTCTAAACTTTCAAAATACATTTTGAGGATGAATACTGTCTGAAGACAGCAACTTGAGTATTCAAGATTTTGCACAACAGTATGTCTCAAAAATTATAGAATATTTAATATGAAGAAAAACAAAAATACCAGTAGAATGTTTTAGGCATCTTCCTGAGGGTTTTTATCTCACTTTTATGAAAAAAAATTGATAAAAAAAAAGATTATTTTGAGAAACTAGATAATTTATAATATTTTAGTAAAATTAGTGATTCATTACATAATTTTAAGAAACTAACAGTAGTAAAGAAACTATTATTGGAATCGATGGAGGTGGCTTCCAGAAGTCTAGCCAAAGAAGATTTGGGCTTAATAGCAAATTGTAGTTATGAAATAAAGCAAGGTCATGTTGTAATGACCTCTTGTTGGTCTATAAGCTACATTAGATGGTAAGCACTATTGTGGGGACAGAGACCAAGAGAATTATGGTTATTCTTCTCTCCCCAGTGCATAGTGCTGGACACTGGCTAAAACAATGAAATGAATAGCAGGGCAAGCAGAGAAAGGCCATTATATGGAAACAAAGTTTGATGGTAAACAATCACAAAAAGATTTGCTTTCATTACAGAAATCACTGGCACTCTAGCTGAGAAATAAATCCAAGTGAACTTTACCACCAACCTAGCTAAGAAAAGTGGAGTCAGTGAAAGGACCTGAACGACTAGGAGGTAAAAAATGAGTGGAGTAATGAGAAGTAACTCAGTTTCCTCAAGAGACCATAATTAAAGGAGAAGCAAAGTGGTGAAGAGATTAGGAGGAAATTACCTAATCATGCTTTAGGATTTTATGTCAACAAATAATTGTTCTAAAAAATGTATCTCTTTTCATGTAGATAAAACTTATCCAACATTATTTATCTTAATGAAAATACAACTTTTAGAAAATAGTTCTTAATTCTAAATCTGTGGCCTTTTGTAAGAAAACCAAATCCTGGGGTTTCAACCAAATGAGTGTGTCACATTACTGCCGACTTGTGGCCACCTGATTGAAATTCAGGGGCAGATTTTGGAGAAAAATAAACATTAGAAAATACACTGTAGAAAACTAAAGCATAAAAGCAAGCTTTTAAAATATAGTTTATTATCATGTTTTTTAGAACTGAGAGTAATATATACAGTTTGAAGAAGTTAAGTCCACAGAATTTCGACAGCTATCACCTCCATTTAATATGACTTGGAGTCTATGGGTACTCACATATCAGGTCATAAGAATAACAATGCAACCTTTTAAAATAATTTGCTTTTCAGATAATTATCTAATGACTGGGTCCATTTTACAGTAGTGTGTCAAGATCAAGATCAAGTGGAAGGGCCCCTGACTGGCTCAGTGGGTAGAACATGCAATTCTTGATGTCAAGGGTCATGAGTTCAAGTCTTACATTGGACACAGAATTTACTTAAAAAAAGAAAAGAAAATCAAGTGGAACTATTTCTGGGTATATAAATATAAAACTTCCAAAATGTTTCTGCCAAGGTTAAAAATCAGGTTCACAGCATTTTCAAAAATATGTATAAAGTAAAATAGAAAAAATAATACCATACTTAACATTAAATTCTGTATGCAAATTTAAGAATGAGTAGTTAGTGCCTTTGCATCCTGGATATGTAACACACTTTGCAGAAATTCTACTTTTTAGAAATTAAGTTGGCTTCATATTTCTGAAGTGGGTAAACAACTAGTCACGGACACTATAGTTTGAATTAGCATGATTTGATTGTTTTTTTAAGAATTTAATTAGATCCATCTAATAATATGACTAAATAGAGGTTTTGACAAGAAGAGGAAAATAATTCACAACATTGTACAATTATTCTCTGGATTAGATATTTCTAGGCAGGATGTTGTGCTTTGGAGCTTCTGGGTAACTAAACGGAAGCACCAGACAACAGGGACTTGATACCAGGACATAACCAAATAATGGAAGAAAAAGAGATGGATGGATATTAAAGACAGTATCTACATCTTGCTTGCAATAATGCCTGAGAATTGCCTTGTCTCTCCAGCAATGCTCATCTCTGAAATAACCCCTTCTCTTTGAATTCTCTTAAAAAGTTCTTGCCATGGGGTCCCTGGGTGGCTCAGTCATTAAGCGTCTGCCTTGGGTTCAGGTCATGATCCCAGGGTCCAGGAAAGGGGACCCCGAAGAATCGGTCTCCCTGCTTGGTGGGAAGCCTCCTTCTCCCTCTCCTACTTACCCTGCTTGTGTTCCCTCTCTCGCTATGTCTGTCTCTATCAAATAAATAAATAAAATATTTTTTTTAAAAGTTCTTGCCTATAATACAATCTTTAAAAATCATTACACCTGTGTTTTAATAAATACATTTCAGTAAAGAATGTCCTTAGTAAAAGAAATGGGCGCTTTCATCTAATAATTTATTAGGATCTTAATGCAAGTTCCAGCTTTCAAGGGGTAGACCTTTATCACATAATATACCCTTATCATCATCCATCAACATTAAAAAAGACAACAAATAAACAGGAAAAAAAAAGAGTGAAAGTATGCTTTACACAAGTAAAAATATCACAAATCAATAAAGAATTTGTATTTAAAAATAAAGGGAAAATATCTTCTGTATCTAGTTAGAATGTTAAATAGTAAATAAATTTGATTTTTTTGGAAGATCCAAAATACATGAGAAATCTGTTCACTTATAAAAGAGATATGCTAGGTCTTCAACTCTGTTTAGAGTTCAGTTGATTTTTTTTTTTTTTTTTTGTAAGATCTAATTGCCACCAGAATCTGTACCTTGGAGCTTTATAGGCAGGTACAACATCAGAAACATATTTCTAAGATAATGAAACCTCTTTTTACATTTCAAAACTATGTAGGGCACAACTGTGACAGTTATTTTTTTTTTTTTAATCTTGATGTTTGGATTTCACTTATTTAAACTAATTTTTAAGGTTATTACTTCATTTCAGAAACTTGTCTTTCCCTATTCTTTCTTCATATCATTTTCTAGTCTTTAATTAACAGAGAACTTTATATCAGTAAAAAGAATCAAAAGCTCTTCACAGTAGTGATTTATCACCCAGACAATGTGGAAATAATTTCACCGTAAATAAGATTTTAAAATCTTAAATTTGTACATCGACAAAAAATGAACTGAAAAGACAATTTATCATTCATGTCAATCTGCAGAAGGAAGAAAATTCATGAAGTACACAAACTATTAACAACAAATTTAGAGTAGATCATGCCTCTCTCACTGTCTTAGAAGAAACTCAACTGCCAAATAATAATAGAACCAGAAACTTAGGTAACCTTGTACTACTATCATTTTAACTGAAAAAACATTCACACTTCCATTTGCTATCTGAAATTGACAAAACACAAGTTTTTCAGATGCTGGATTATTCTGGGAAAACAGTCCAACATTTATGACCATGATCATCAGAAAAATAATCTGGGAGAGAGAAACTTGACATAATTTTAAAAATGATTTGGCATAAACATTGGATTTGGGGATAAATTAATGAAGTCAGCCAGGTATATTGAGAAAATTATTTATTTATTTATTTATTTAAATTATTTACTTATTATTGAATTAAATTACTTATTTATTTATTGAAATATATTTGGGTTCTTTTTAGATACTAATGTATAAATGGACTCTGTTCTATGAGGAATTTGTTTGGATTCTTAAAAGTTTACATAGCTGGGTAGTGCTAACAGCAGCCATATAGGCAAACCAGAAATTGCTCTATCTCTTCCCTTAGAGGCCCTCTTTCCTCTGAAGGAAATAAAAATAAAAATTACCCTTTGTTAACTTTAAGATCCTTTGGGGAAAAGTATCTTATCCTCTCCTTGAAAGTCTTGCCACCTTCTACTGACAACCCAGTAAAACAAAGCTTTCTTCTCTGTTGGCAAACTCTAATCAGCTTCCATAAGAAGGAAAGGAACAAAAGCACTGTGTGTGGAGAGTGAGAGCTACAAAACTTTACCAGTGAGTGCTTTCTTGAAATGAGATAAAACTGGGAAAGCAAAGGAAAGCACTTTCAAATATAAATGCATAACGGTGCAGAAAGGCTAAACTAAATGAAGAGAGGATGTTTTTACGAGTTTGATAGGGCTTGCAACGTAAGAGAATACTGGTAAGTTATACATTATTACTCTTCCACATTAAGGAAACGTTGATCTCCTTTCCACATACGCACAGCTTTTCTTAAAAGCACTCAGTCATATATTTGAACTTTGCCCTGTTCTCAATTCTAGACTTCTTACAGCTGGTTGAGTACACCCCCTCCTCGCCTTCGTCTGGACTCTAGAAAAAGAAACAGAAAAAGAAAGAGAGAGAGAGAAAGGAAGGAAGGAAGGAAGGAAGGAAGGAAGGAAGGAAGGAAGGAAGGAAGGAAGGAAGGAAGAAAAGGAAAAAAGAAAAGTTATTTAGTCCAGCTATGCAAGGTCTTTGGATTTCTCATTCAACATCTCCCTATGCTTTCGTCCCCAGGACAACTGCAAACCTTTACTTCCCGGACTTGAGCGGTTCCTATCAGCTCAGCAGGGAAGGGTGGCAAGTGAGACAATCCTGAAGGAAAAAGGAGTCACCCCCGCGTCCTAAAGTATTTGGAAGTGCTCGCTCGCAGCTGCTTCACGGTGGTACTGGTGCAACTCCGCCGCCCTCCACTGAAGTCCGCGAAGTGGCCAAGTTTAAAGTGAAACGGAGATGGGAGCACACCCTCTCCCTGTCCTCGGGGAGTCCCTGGACTCGGTTCGCCGCAGGTTCTTGCCGTAGACTTTTCGGAAACTCAATTCTTATACTTCGGAGGACAAAAAGCCGGAGGGGAAGCGGTGGCGGTTTTAGTGGAGACTCGCCTGGACTGTAGCGGTGTCCCTTTGGCTTATTTTGTGAGGTTTCGTCGCACAGCCCTGTGCTGTGTGTTTGACGCTCCAGCTCTGGAACTCGGACCGTGCGGCCCCGCGCGGACTCCGCCGTACTCCCCTCCACCCCCCACTCACCCAGAGCCCGGGACCCCCAGCCGCCAAAGGACCTAGGAGAAAGAGGCACAGCAGGAACTGCAGCCCCGAAGCTGCGCTCCTCCGGAACAAAGCAGCGGCAAGGGTTGCGCGGATTCTTAAACCCCCGGATCGGACTTGGAGCCCAGGGGAGGTAAAGGGAGAGCCGAGCAGAGGAAGGAGCCGAGAGCAGTTGCCACCTCACTCACTCCACCCTCGGCTTCTTTCCCCAAAGAGGCGGCTGTGTGGTCCTGCCTATGCGTGGGTGCACGTGTACGCGCTTGGGTGAGCTCAGTGGGTGTGCTCCAGTGCGAGTGCGTTTGTGCATTCTCAGGGCAACGCTAAAGCCTAGGAGAGCAATATGGGTAGCAAAATTCTATAGCACTCATTCGAGGGGACCACTGACACGTGGCTTTGCCGGGTAGCCCAGGAAGAAGTCCTTACTAGCCAGCTTCCTCCTCTGCAACCCGCAACTCTACCTTTCCTTTGGGTTCTGATGGGTGTCTGGGCCAGCCGAGATCGGAGCTAAAGGAGGAGGGGGCCCCTTGGGGCTGAAGACCGAGTGCTGGAGAACCCTTAAAAAAGAAGTGAAAGGCTCCAGTAGAAAGGCTCAGCGCAATTTCACTGGGGGTTCCCGGAAGGAAGCTTTTTCCAGACTGGAGGGAGTGAGGGCAGGGTCTAGGAGGGGCGCTCCAGAAGTTGTGACAGAGTCGGGAGAAATGCCGGCCCCTCGACCCCTCTCCGTCAGGGCCCGGCCTAGCGTTCTCCCCACCACCCTTCTCTTTGCTACGATCTCTTTCCCACTGACCTTAGTGGTCAGGCCTGGCTGATGTCAACTACTGGGCTTGCTGTCTGCCCTTGACATACTAAAATGAGACTTGGAATGCCTAAGGCTGAGCCGAATTGTTTCCCAAATATATGTTCTTTTCAGCTTCTTTTCCTATCTGATTAGTAAGAGAAGCACTACCTACTACTACTAAGGGGACCCCGGATGAGGCCATCGCAGGTGACAGAGACCTCAAGTCAGCAGCCTTCCGTCTCACATTTTCCTGGAGGTTATATAGCTAATGACTTTTCCCAACGCTGTTAGCAGTCGCAGCTTGACCCGGTGACACTCCATTATCCCCTAATCGTGGAGGCTGTGGGTGGTCCGCAAATTTCCCTTTTACAAGACGCTGGGGACGCCTCTAGAAGTTCGTCTTTATTTCCAGATTTTCCGCCTTCTCCCCTCCCCCTCCCTGCAACGCCCCCGCGCTTCCCCAGCCTGGGAATTTCCAGGCACCTCGTGGACCCTCTCCTCTAGCCCGGGGTTAATCAATCCCGAGCATGCCCGGCTCGGAGGCGCGAAGGTAGAGAGAGGCACGGTGGCCCCGGAGGGGGTCTCGCCTGACTCTGAGTCTGGGAGGCGCGGTAGCTCCCGTCATTGCGGCGAGGGCTGGGCGCACGGCGGCGCGCCCGCCGCCACCGCCGCCGCGGCCGCCTCCATGCTGCAGCGCCGGACGCAGTCCTTCCCCGCGGGGCGGCTGCCGTTGCCGGAACAGGCTGCCGCGGGGAGCCAGGGACCCGGGCCAGCCCTGGTCGCAGCCTGGGACCTGGGCTTGAAGCTGCACGCCTGAGCTGCAGACTAGCCCCGGCGCGGCGGGCAGCGGGCGGGGCGCTGTATGCAGCGGCGCGCGGGGAGTCGGCCAGTGTGCAAAGCGGCCCGAACTGAGGACTCTGTGTGTGTGTGTGTGTATGTGTGTGTGCGTGTGTATGTGTGCGCGCGCGCGCGTGTGTGTGCGTGTGTTTGCGCGTGTTTTTCCTTTTCCCTAGAGGATGTGAATGGCTTTGCAGCTGGTTGCTCCCTTAGGATTTTTGACTGTGGAGCTCTGGGCTGTGAGCACAACCCACCCATATAATCCATTTTGCACGGTCGGTTTATATCAAGAGAAAAAAGCGCAACTGGACGGGGGTGGGGCCGACCAAGGAAACCTTCTGGAAATACAACCACACATTCACAAGAGAGAATGAAAGACCTGAAGAAATTTTCATAACCTTCCCGCTGACCCTTCTGTTTTCCGAAAAGATTCGGGATCTTTTCTACCTTTTGAAGTCATTTTGGCTTTTTTTTTTTTTTTTTTTTGTAAGCCGCTCTCCAGCTAGCTCTGTGTGTGTGTGTATGTGTGTGTGTGTGTGTGTGCGCGCGCGCGCCTCTCTGATGCATTTGACTGTATTTTATCCAACTGCCCAGAAGCAAATGTTAACTCGTCGGTGCCCCCTCGGTGCCCAGGTTCTCGAAGAGCAGGAAGGACGCGCAGACCCATTTTCCTGGCTGGATTCGGAACCGCTGTCTGGCTGTGGACCCGTGTCTGTGGATCGCTTTACCCAGAGGCTTGGAAAGCTCCAGTGTTAACTTGCTTCCAGGTACATCACAAGGTCACCAGAGGGTCTTGTAGCCGTCTTGTCTCCGTGCATCTGGACCTGTTTTAGCCAGAAGGATATTTATGTTTCAGTCCACATCATCTGAAGCCAAAAGTTCAGCCCTTCGAGCTGGTTTCTGTACAAACAAGGTAACAAGGATTGCTTTTCAAACTGCTTAACAAAATCCCGACTCTTCCTCAGCCCTTTCCCGGCTCTCTCCTCCCCACCAAAATGTCACCAGCTCTTGAATTACGTGGATTTGGGTTGGAGGAGAACTTGAAGGAAACGTGATCAAAAGGCGATGCCAAACCACTCTCTTTTCTGCCTGGGGTCCGGTGGGCATCAAAGCCGATTGTGAGAAGGACCGGTCCCCTCCTTGATTCTCCCTCCCCGTGCTGTGCTGGATGTGCGTGTGCAAGAGTGAATGCGAGTGCGCGCGCGCCTGTGTGCGAGTGTGTGAGTGTATGTGTGTTTGAGTGTGTCTGTGTGTGCGTGCGCGGCCGCCCTGCCTCTGCCCGCTCCCCGGGCGCAGAAACGCGGATTTCATGGGGCGATCGCCGCGGATCCCCCACCCAGCGCGACCTGCGGGCAGCGGCGGCAGTGGCAGGAGCCGCCTTTCGGACTCCCTAGGATGCGGGTGCTGAGCTATGGCAAAGGGCAGCAAAGTGACGAGCGAGACCCGCGTACGACTGTGAAAGCCACCTGGAGCCACCTTGCCGGGATTGTACCTGCGGGCAGAAAGTCCTCCTACGACCGTCTTTTCCTCTAGAGGCACCAGGTAACAAGCAAATGACTACCCGCCTCACCCAGTTTCCTTCTGATCTTGTTTCTAGTGTCTTATCTGCATTGCAGGCTACTTTACTTATTAATGTTTCGAAAATCATTAGGAAGGGCTGGATATCCAAGGGTGCTCCGTGATGTTGTAATAAAATTTCTAGTAGGTGGGATATAAATCTATACCTGAGCACTTAATCTAGCAGTGAAAGCTAAGGGAATATGGATATGCTCCACCCTAAGTGATGATATTGGAAAGCTAGGCATGTTGAACCTGTCTGAAGATGCCAGAGATTAAAATTCCATGTTTCCTTCAGGCTATGGTTGCCACGGACCATTTGGTATCCAACACTCCCGAGACTGTGGAGTGCAAGAGGGTGTTTGGTTTCCACCCATTTCAGGCAAGGATCATTTTGACCCTTTTCTGCCTCTGGTGCCAGGTTGTTTTCCTTTCCTTATTGTGGAGGAGCTTGCCAGATCCTTTAGTAGTTGTAAATTACGCATCTGGAGACTTTAATCTGAAATGGAGTTTTCTTGGAACTTGCTTTGCATGAAAAGGAATTCATTGTCACGGGCGTGTGTGCTGAGATATGGTATTTAACTGTGAGCGTTTGCTTAGATATGGCAAAATAGATCCATGAAAGAAGTCATTTTTATATCTGTAGAAGCAAGGCTAAAACCACAACCACCATCCCAATACCATCTCCGGCTATATTGTGTCCGTTGTGGAGCTTGTGTGCGCGTGGTTTGTTTCGTTGGTTTTGGTTTGCTTGTTTCTGTATAATATGTATTTTGAAAATTCTTGCCAGTGCATTGATTTACAAGGAATAGGGTGGATTTGTGACTGCCTAATTAACATATTGGGTCTGATACGTTAAAACGGAGATTCCCATGGCTGGCAGAGTCAGAACAAATTTAAGGAACTTCCAAAGCCCCTTACCCTTGCACCTTAATTCTCTTATTTCCCTTTTCTGTCACCTCTGCGTCCCCCTGCAGAAATTTCACTCCTTTCTCCAGAACATTCGGATTAAGAAGATAAAGCACTTGCAAAGTAGTCTCATCAATGTTTTATTCCATAGTGAAGGCGGTCTGAATAATTCAGCTAAGGAGTGCTCGTTTGTGTTCTGCCTTCGGTAGCTGCCTGCTGGGTGCACCCAGCGGAGGATGTGGCCCGGCCGCCGAGTGCAAAGCGTCTTGCTCTTAGAGGCAGCGACTGGAGATGCGCCGGAGGTTTCTCTTTGCTAAAGCGGCTTAGAAAGTGTCGGGGGCGCTGCCTCTTTTTCTCTGCTTGCTGCGATTCTATAGATATCCATATGATGGCATTTGCAGACTACAAGCTGGCCACTAGCTAGCTGCTCTTGCTGTCCCTGCGCGTTGATGGCCTTGACTCCTCTGGAGTCTGGGCTCAGCTGCTGCTGCAGCCCTCGCAGGCTGGTGGTGCTACAAGGCCATACATGCAGCGGGCTTGGGGGCTGGGCTCCGGCATTGCAGCTGCCAGGGCCTCCTTGACACTTTTTGGGGAGGGGCGGGAGAGCTCAGCAGGCCCCCTGGCAGACAGGAGGCGCATCATGGCTGAGGTGGCGGCCTGGATCTGAGAGGAAGGAGGTGGAGAGAGACGCGTGGAGGGCAGTGAGGTCCTGCCTGACTTCCTGCGCCTGCAATCCTCCACCCCCTTGTAAATGAATATTCAAGAACATAGAAAGAAAGCTGGCTGCAAAAACGCCTTGGTACTCAAATATTGCATGATTTCTCAGGATTCAAAACCTGAAACTAAGTGTGTTTTTCCTAGATTTCCATGTTTTCCTCTCTCTTTCCTCCCTTCTTGCTCTCCTGGATTTAATTAGGTCATTCATACTCTTGTTTTATCTCCAGTTGGAATACCACTGAAAAGACAACTCCTTCCCCCACCCCTGTGCTCAATAAACCTGAAGGCAGTGAGGGCCACTCTTCAGATAGATTTGCTCTGTAAGTTCCAGCTCTAGGGAGAACCAATAAAGGGGACAGAGGGTAATTCGACTTTAACAGTAAAGCAGATCCACACTCTACTCTCTATAGACGCAGAAAGAAAAAGGTACTGCCTGAATGAAAACTAAAAATAAGTGGAAATTTGGGAGGAATTAGGTGAGGTTCCTTCCTTTCTTTTATCTTCTTTTTAAGTTAATGTATTTGTATTTCCTCCATCACTCAGCAAATCCTGGTAGAAAACTGATTGGGATGTAATAACAATCTCACAAAGACATTTCTTTGTCCCCCAAATTTCTCCAGAATATTATTACAACAGAAACTATATCATACTCATAATATTTGTCAGCAAATAAGGTCTACCTGTTTAGAGGGCAACCCAAGAAAGAAGGAATACTGGTGCAGATATAAGTACCTAGAAAAATGATGGGTTTTCTCCATCTCCCTCTTCATTTCACTTCTCTCTGGCCTTTTCTCTATTCTGCAGGTTAAGTCTTGTCTTTGTGTCCTCCTCCTGGGGGAAGGCAAAACAAATGCATTAACTGTTTGCTGAGTGCTTAGAAGCCTAAACGTAGATCATGGTGTGGTTCATGTTTTAAAATGCCATTCATTTGTGCAGTTGGGAGTGTCAAAACCATATAGGCCTCCTTGCACAGAGTTTCATATACAGAAGTTACTTAAAAATGGAGATTTCTGCCTCCCTTCCCCTCTTCCTTGTTGGAGTGACAGAGGAAGATCTGAGTCCACTGACCTTGTACTTAGATGGAGCTGGCTTGTCTCACTAATGGGTTAAGACTGTCAGGTGTTAATAGGAAATTTCCCAGCAAAATGTTCTTTCCTTTTAGGCTCTCTTGTGCTTACCAACAAGAGGGGCAGAACAACAGGGCCATCAGGACACCCATGGGAACTGATGTAAGGCTCTAGGCAGGTGGAAAGAACTTACCACTTGACTTCTGTCCCCCACACCATTTCTGTTGTCACTTTTTCCTTTTCTCTTTTCAAGAGGAGAATGACCTTGAGCAACACCGGTCCTCTGTGCTTCACACACCTCTTTTCCTTTTCAAAATGTGATGTACACACAAATATACACATACACGCCTCACTGCTTCAGTTTTGAAATCTGAGACTCCTGTGTTTGAGTGATTTGGGAGGGGTTCATTAAGATATATCTGTGGCGAATACCAGCCAGAGGTTTTTTTTTTTTTCCTTTTTTTTTTTTTTTTCAAGGGGATAGCAAAAGCTGTGGTCACCTGAAGGAAAACTGTCCTACCTTTATCCCCTCTTCCATCATTTCTCTCTCTTCTGTCATTAAATGCATTCTTGGAGTGAAAGTGGCATCTGGTTATGGCATTGGTGTTTAAGTGACCATCATAGGTTATATCTGCTTTTCATCTTTTCCTCAATGACCATCAGTTCCCTTTTGTTCATTTAAACCAGTGTTCTGTTTCCTCTTGCTGCTTGAAGCACTTTAGGCTTGGTAGTTTTGCTGAGTTTTCTAGCTGGTGAAATTAGGACCTTGCTTTCTGCTGATACTATTGCTGTGTTGTTTTGTGGTTGGGAGTGAGATGATTGCAGATACCTAACAACGTCCCTGCCTCTATATAAAACTACCATGTAATAAGCTCTATATCAAATCTATTCAGTTATTTTAAGAGAAAATTACAATGAATAAGATTGCTAATAAATATGTGCCAATTTTGAGGTTGGAGGAAGACGACTTAAAACTTTCTAGTGGCTTAACTGGCTAATCTATTAACTCATCCCAGTAATTGTTATTTTTCATTTGCTTAGAAAAGTAACATACTGGCATTACTTTCAGAGTTTTGTGTGTAGGGCAATCAGTTCTAACTTTCATATTTTATTGAAGAATAAATGTATGAATATAGGCCTTTTAATAAATAGGCTATAAGACTAACGGGTAATTTTGCTACATCATTCCACTGACACACATGTGCATAGCTCTGCCTTGTTAATAAACCTTGAAAGGGAGGCCAGTTTTTATATTTCTACAGCCCACATTTTTATTCCCATAGCATCCTTCAATCAGTGAGGACTATTTAAAACCTAAGGCAGTAATAATTTGTCCATTACATGGTGTGTGCATGGTGAAATTAAGAAGAATTATGTTTATCAGTATTGAAGCTATTCTGGTTAGAAGTGAACAATTTTTGTTATGCCCTATCCACATAAATTGTATGTTATTATGAAAACTCCAGTTTCATATAGGTATAACAAGAGATAGAAATATAAGAATTTAATTCAAAGGGAGCTAATGTCATTTTAAAGCTTTTCATCATAGTATTCTGATAGATACTGTTCTGACAGAACGCTTTTTACTGAGCTATGACATAATTGAATACTAATTATGAAGATGGTTAACAAGTGATAGAAAATTATAATGGAATTACATGGTTACATAAATGCTCTATCATCTTGCTGATACCAAGTAAACCACATGAAAAGGCTTTATGATTAAACTGCAAGCTATATCAGTAAGGTTTCTCAGAAATTGGCTTTGATGCCCTATGTTTATTAAGTTACAGACTTGGTCACATTGGAAAGAAATTATGAATTGATTAATTTGAGTCTTCCTATATAATATATTTTTTTATAAAAGAAATCTTTCTAACCCTAAACCTCATGTTATTTCTTTTCTTTGTGGGGAGCATATATGAAATTCATTGCTTTAAAAAAAAAAAAAAAAAACTTCCAAAGGAATATTTTGAATTTGATGTTATGAAGAACAATTGCAGAATCACCATTGGATATTGACTCTATTTTAGATTTTATAGCAGAAAGGGTCTAGAAAAGAAGTAATAAGACAAACATATAAAGTTGTAAGATCTTTTTTTTCCCAACTCTAGAAGCAGTATCTGAATTCTTGGAAAGAGGCAGAAAGAAAACACTGATTAATTCAATATATACTCCATCAGTACTAGTGCATTTAATCAGAGATAGTAGCCAAAGCAGAGTTGTTTGTATTACTCTATTTTTACTTTACCCTGTGTAGCTCTTTTGAGGAAATACTAAAGAGACCTAAAGATGCATTGCAGTAGCTCTCTGTATTTCATTCCCCATGTTGACTTATCATTTCCTGTCTTAAAGTAGGTTTTTCATGAATCTTAGTGGTGTTGCTTTCAAAGTTATAGGATATTTGCAATAAAGTGATTTATTAGTGGGAACATATCAACTCTGTTATGAAAATTTTCACTTTTCTGGAAATATAGGCTGTGGTATTTTCTTAGTCATTATACCTCTTTTTGTTATTTTTTTCAATGGTATTAAAATTAGGTTATCAAATGATTTATGTGGATTTGTATAACAACATTAAAATGCATATGATTTACATGGCAATATTGAATATTGCACAGAGTAGTACATCTGCTTTTTTAATTTTTTTTTTTTATGTGGATACTGTTATAGCTATTCTATTCACAGATACTTTAAAGTGCCTCATTTAATAGAAATGTGCCTACCTTTACATTGAAATTTAGGGGTTATTTATGGGAATTATGTAGGATATTTGCCATGTATTGGCTGTTCAAATGTCAGGCACTTTAATAATTTATAACTAGACATTGAATCCTGACCTCAGGGAACTTATTTTCTTAGTAACAGGAAGGATGTAAACAGATACATAAGCTTGAAAATAACTGATTTTTTAAATTTTATTTTGATTTTTTTTGCTTTGTAGTGAGAGAGAAGACATTTGGAAATTGTTACTGTGTTTTATGGACGTTGATATTGTGCAGTACTTAGAAGCATGAACTTTGGGATTTCACAAACCTATGTCTTAGGCTTTGTAACTTTGAGCAAGTCTTGTTACCTCTCTGAGCCTCAGTGTCCTCACCTATAAGATGAACCTAATAATAGAAGACATTTAACTGTTATCCTTACCATCATCATTGCCATCATCATTGTCATTTCATCGTTAGCAATCCTGAGGGTAAAGGAGAAGACTAAAGGGGTAGTAATTAGATGATGTCAAAGCCTATGCTTGGGGTCCTAGACCCTCAGGGCTCTGGAGAATGCTAAAGCTCATTCAAACCAAGGACCACACAGTCCACTGTCTTCAGAGGCCAAGCAGATGTAAATCTTAAACCCAGGAAATCTGGCTGGGCTTAAGAAATTATAGGTTGAAGGATCTTTGCTACACTGGTGAGTGCATGATTTATCCAAGACATTCAAATTTAAATTCATTTTACCCTGTGATGGGTCTAGCATCATAAAACATCTGTTATTCTGACATCTGTTTAAATTTAAATTTTATCTAAAACATCCCTGCCAAGTGGTCATCTTGACTGAACTTGAGTACCCTCAGTGATTCTAAAATCACTCCACCTAAACTGGATTATTCCATTTTATATAGGCTAATTATCAAATTTATTTTTGGAGTTGAACCAAGCATCCGACATCCTTGGCTTCTAATTAATTTTAATATGGAAGGAGGGATACACAATAAGTCTAATTCCCAATGACAGTACCTCAAATATTTAAACTGAGTTACTTGAGATGCCCAAACCATGATTGTTTGCTTATGATTAAACATAACTAAACCTGGGTGCCTGGTTGGCTCAGTCGGTTAAGTGTCTGCCTTTGGCTCAGGTCAAGACTGGAATCCTGGGATCTAACTCTAAGTTGGGCTCCTTGCTTAGTTGGGAGTCTGCTTCTCCCTCTCACCCTCCCTACTCCCATCCTTTCTCTCTCTCTCAAATAAATAAAATCTTTAACCATAAATAAATAAATACATAAATAAACATAACTAGACCTAAACTGATTTGGGATGGTTTTCTATGTGTCATGATTTCAAGCCCTTTACGTTTTATACTCAAAAAATGTTATCTATCATACATCTTCATCACCACCTCCAGTTTGTTTGTCTCACGTTACATGAAAGTGTGATAGCAGCTCCAGCAAACCACACGGGTTGACTAGCATAGCATCCAGCAGAACCATTTCCTTGCTTTTGGAACAGAAAAAAGCAGGTACATGCTATGCTGTAATTGTCCATCCAGCAGTCATGTCACACTTACTGTTTGATCAATGCCATCTCTCCTTTTGAGCCCAAACAAGGCATTGGAGTTCTTTACATAGATCTTTAAGATGCTACAACTCATCAATCCAAGTTCAGTAACAAGATTAAAATTATTTTCCTTCTTTGCCATTCTGAGTCAAGACACTAGTGAAGATATCTGAGATTGGGGCATCTGAGTGCCTCAGATGGTTGAGCGTATGACTTTGTCTCAGATCATGATCTCCACGTCCTGGGATCAAGCCCCATGTCTCAGCTCCAAGCTCAGCAGGGAGTCTGCTTCTCGCTATCCCTCTGCCTCTCCTCCTTGTGCTCTCTCTGTTGCTGTCTCTCTCTTTCAAATGAATAAAAGAAATCTTTTTAAAAAAGTCTAAGTTCACTTTTACATGCTATTTCTCAGTTTATAAACATTCACATTGTATGATTTGCTCATAATGGTCATATTACTTAATTCTTCTCCACTAAGTACTGAGAGAAAAAGTAAATTATAAATATTATAGCGGTATTCATAATGTATATGAGAAACAATGAAATGGAACAAGACAAAAAGAGTGGATTTTCATCTTATCCTAAGGTGATGGAAGGATCTGGCTGCATCTTGGGTTCTCTGATCTAGGAAAGAATGACTCAAGACTCATTCTTTGATTCTTTTAAAAACATTTATTCGTCATTTAATGCATGCTTCCCTATTCGGCTAAGTAACTATTTCTCCTTTGAGACATAAAAGCCAAATGGCATAGAAGCCACTCTGGGGAAGCTGTGATCTAGAGTGAGAACCAAATGTTCTCTCAGAGGCACAACCCTAGTCCTGAGTCAGTCTTGATGATACTCTTACGTCTTTGCCTCTTAATCTACCCTTAAACCTACATGATACTGATTTCTAGAATAGTTACTAAGTCAGTTGTGTTACCTCCTCTATAATTGAATAGAATAACGTCATATGAAGGCTCCCAGCAGTTTCTCCAGCCTCCATATGAGGTCACCTAATTCCTAATAAGGGGGAAATAATCTGAATACAGAAGGAAATGACAGTAAAACTCCCTTGATCTCGTGTCCTTGCAGGATGAGTCTTGGTTACCAACATTCTCCATAACCTTGAATATTATTCTTTTTAGGCGCCATGTTTAAAAATGTTTCTTTTAAAAGGTTTACTTTTAATGCGAATACTAATAATTATTAAAATTGACCCACAATTCTAAATGGTTAACCTTTTCTTAAAGAAAGGCCTTAAAGGCCTTTGTTGTATATGTTAGTGATGGCAGAAAGCCCTGAGGGACCAATTCATGGCATGTTTAAGGAAGTTTGTACTGATAGGAAAGTTTCCCCCAACTTTCCTTTCCTGTCTGTGTACGATTTTTCGTTTTTTTTTTTTTTTCCCTTTGCTCTCGTATTAAACTTTTTCAGTGGATGTGTTTGCTTTTTTAATTCAGCAATGGGAACTTATTAACAAAATGACAAGTTTGTTAGATATCTTTGTGAACTAAGAGCCTAATGTTGAATAACATTCCAAGATCTCATCTGCTAAGGAAAGCACATGAGTTTTCCTTTGTGTATTTTATATGGAAAGTACTGGAAAATTCTAATATACCTTGGATAAAAAATATAATAGATGATGATCATCGTAAGTACATTTTCTGAGTATATTCTCTGTGCCAGGTGCTGTTGGTTTTTACCTACTTCTAATCCATGCAACGAACCTACAACTTAGGTAGGATTATATTCCTTTCTTTGGAGGAGCAAGTTGAGGCTGAGCATAGTTAACTCACTTATCCATGAGTATATGACTAATAGATGATAGGGCTAAAATTCAAATTCAAATATTTCTGATTCTAAAGAGGGTGCTGTATCTGCTATATCTAGGAGATTTTTATTCTCATCTGCCTCTTAAAGCTGTTTTCTGTTGATAGTTACAAAATATGTTTTTAACCTCCTTCAAGGAGTAGGGCCATCCTTTGGATATGCACCTTATTCTTAATTTCTTTTTCTTTATGGTACTCTGTGTATTACCATATTTTATGTCAGGAGTCTATGAAAGGCTTTACAGATACCTATTAGGAGATTTGATAGTTATTTGTGTGGAGAAATATTTGATCCTGGGCCTGGGGTATAAGTATATCCTAAACTTTTTTTTTGCTAAACTAGACTGTGTGATTTCGATGATTTACTCTTTCTAATTTCCAAATTCCATCTGCAAAAGGGAATTGCAAGCCAGCATAAACTAGCTGGTAGTTCTTAAGTAACTAATGAATAATTGTTCCCTGTAACACTTCTCCCAGTACAGAAGAATCAGAGAATTTTGTAAATGTTAGGATCAAATGGAACTTGGAGATCATTAATGATCATTTATCATTGAAATGTTTGCATTTGTCTAATTGTGCTCTGCATTCCACTTACCTCTTAATCCTGTTACTATGTTATTTATGCTGCTGTGACAGTCATTAATGAGCGCTTCAATCTTTACCCCCCAGTTACCTCCTTCCTTTGAGACAGGGCCAGAAAAAAAGTCAAATAACAAACTCATTTTGTCATCTTGAATCCAGATTTCTATGCTGTTATTTTGATGACAGAGGGGTCTGGCAGTCAGCCAAAATCTCATGCTTAAGTATAGATACATTTGTTGGCAGAACAGACCTTTTCTAGATTAAGCCCTGTGGTGTGTTCCCACCTGTGATTTACTTTCTTACTTCCTCTGGTGAATTCAGTATGGCCACAAATTCATTACAGATATTTCCATCAAGAGTAGATGTCTCTTTGCCTTCCCCTTGAATCTGGACTGGCTTTGCAGTTTGCTTTGAGCAATAGGTGTGGCAGAAGTAATGTGGTACCATTTCCAGGCTGAATCCAAGAGATCGTACAGCCATTACTCTTGTCCTTCTGGAAAAAAATGTTACCATCGTGTGAAGAAGTCCCGGGTCCCCTGCTGGAAACAAGTGGTCCAGCTGACAGCCAAAACCAGTGGCAAGACACGCAAATGAGGCCTCTTTACATCATCCAGATACAATTCAGCTTCCAGGTAATTATAGTCGCAAGAATGACCACAAATGAGACCAGCAGAAGAACTAGCCCAAACTCATAATCTACAAATCAAGAACAAATAAAATGCTTGTTACTTTAAGCCCCTAAGTTATGGGGAAGAAATAGATAACTAAGACACTCTTTTGGGTAATGGGATATAGCCAGCCATTATGCCTATTTTGGAGGACAACCCTGTCTCTCCCCCTATTCTCCTTTCTTTAAAAAAATATCTGTTTATTTTATTTGAGAGAAAGAGAGTGTGTGCATGCTCATGAGTGAGGGGCAGGGGGAGGGAGGAGGGAGAGAAGCAGACTCCCTGCTGAGCATGGAGGCCAAGGTAGGGCTCCATTTTCAAGACCCTGAGATCATGACCTGAGCCAAAATCAAGAGGCTGGTGTTTAACTGACCTGATGACCTAGGTGCCCCTCCTCACTCCCTTTTTTATACTGTCAACAAATATTTCTTAAAGATCCACAAGATCTAGGCATGCTGCTCCCATCCATGGACTCATGGACTTTTGAAGAAGAATACATTCCTTTCTTAAACTTTTGAAAGTATTTGCTGGTTCCTCAAATTCCTCAGATTTCTTCAAATTTCCTTTTCCTAAGGTGTTTACTAACATGGCTGAATGTACATGGGAATTAATTGTGATTTGCCTATTTACAACTGTACCTACTTATCCTTACATTAGAGAAGCTTCTCTGAAAGGGCTATTCTCTTAGGCTAGAGATCATGCCATCTACCTAAAGCCCAAGGGAGAATTTATCTTTATTTCTCTAAGTTGCATTTTGGGCTTGGTTTGGTTCAGAATGACATTTTGTTGTTTCTCCAAGATTTTATTTTACCTTCTAATTATGTTTCAGTGACTCATATTTACTATCCATTTCTTTTTTAAATTGAATCTAGATTGCACAATTACTTTATTCTGGGACTTCATACACCTTCATTTTATTTAATGATGTTCTCATTTATGTACCAAATTATTCTACAGGCATTTGACATACTGTCACAAGTATAAGGTACAGGGTGTAGACCATGGGGCAGTATAATTATAATTGCTTCATAACTTTCTGATTATTATTTATTTGTGAAAAATACATAGTTACAAAATGAATGCAGTCAAATTCATTGTTTTTACTTTTAGTAAAAGAGATACATTTGTGAAGGGATGCATGGGAATGCAAGTCACATTCACCTAGATATTTTCTATGGAGGTGTTCCCCAGTGGATTTGAATTTCTTCCTGGAATATATCAAATATGAACTATTTTATTTACATTTTCTTATTGCTATATATTTCTGTGATTTTAAAGTTTAATGTAAGGCAGGTAAAGTATGTTGTAGTAATCATTTGAAATTTCGACTAGAGAATTCTAAAATAACAATACATATTCTATCTGATGCATGTTGCAATGTACATAAAAATTTACTTTCTTAACATGATGTGTATCAATTTCCAGGATTCCATCTGCAGACTCCAGAGTGAGTATAGTGTCTCAGCCTGTCCCCTCAGTGGTCATCAAACTTGGAGGGGAGGAAAAATAATTTTCCCTCTACCCTTCAGTGTTCTCGGGTAAAACCACCCCCCTACCTCCCCTACCCCCCACACCTGGCATAATAAAAATACAGATGAACAGGAGAAAAACAGAAATTTAACAACATGTATACCTCCTGTATACATAGAAGAGTCCCAGGAAAACTGAATAACTCTTCCAAATGGCCCAAGCCTTCACCTTAAATACCATCTCCTGTTATTGGCTAAAAAAAAAAAAAAAAAAAAAAAAAAAAAGGTGTTGGAGGGGAGGGGAAGCTGGTTGGGGGAGATTACCAGACAAAGCACAGTAAAGGTTGTTATGGGTATAGCTGTTATGTAGATTGTACCTCTTCCACTATCCTTAAGAATTTTCAGAGATTTAGTTAATCCTCCTCTCCCTGGTACAGAAAGGAAGACACCCTTACAAATGGGAGACTTCTCTTATAAATGTGAATGTCTGCTACAAAAAGGGTAAGTTCTACTTGGTTTTTGGAGGCTTTCCTTTGCTATTTCTTAAAAATAATCAACCTAAATTAATCTTTATGCCAGAGGCATATTTTGAGGTGGCAAATTCTCCCCTTCCCTTCTTTAAGATTTCTTGGCAAGTTTTGTTATTTTGGGGTAACAAATTGAAAGTGGTCAAACCATAGTCTGACTGTAAAATATTTAAAATGATAGAGGCACCCAGCTGGCTCAGTCATGGAGCATGCAATGCCTGATCCCAGGGATGTGGGTTCCAGCCCCAAGTTGGGTGCAGGGATTACTTAAGAATAAAATCTTGTAAATAAATAAATAAATAATTTTAAAAAATGAAATGAATGGTTCTAATAAAATTTAGCTAAAGAAAATTGTATCTATTAATCATAGGGAAGTTAAATCACACCTGTAATATATATGTAGGGTAGGCTTTATTTTACTATAATAAAATAATAAGATTATTCATCCACAAACACACACATCTTATTTATTTTTATAAAATACTAAATCATTATTAATATGCACGCTATATATTGTACTGCTAGTAGTTATCACACTTAAAAAGAAGATTGTGAATAAATCCTTCTGGAAAACAATCACTTTTTATTCACTGTCAAAATTAATAAGAAAGAAAATGACAATGAGTGAATTTAAATATTAATTTTGAAAGGTCAGGTTGCTTCTTTTTCTTTTCTCTTTGTAAAACAGAAATCACACAGATCCTGAATAATTGTAGCTTTGCATTTATTTTCATGGTCTGTTTTTTAGCATTCTGAAGTGTGGCATTCTGCATTATGACTTAAGCATTTCTTAAAATCATGCATTTTTTTTGATAGGACTAAGTCCATATTTTCTGATCAATTTCCTTTCTAACCTTTCTACTATAATTTAATTTAAATGTCATAGGCAGTAATAATGAACTGAGTTTTAACTGGGACAGGCCATCATTTTGTACTGATTCTCTGGTAGGCATTCAGTTAGAAGAAGGAAGTAATAAATCCTGGCTTGGGGTGAGCCAGGTCATTTTGAGGGCCACTGCTTCAACGTGGGGTCAGCTCAGCTGTTCAGACTCAGCCTTCCATCTCCTTAAAGGCTCATTGCTGTTCCCTCAGGACTGCAGTATTCCTATGGTCATTAAATAAAGAAACTTCCATTTGACAAATAAAATGGCTAAAACTAATACCTGTGGGGATTTTGAAAAAAATGTCTGTGTGTTTGGGTTCCTATTGAGTGGTACCTCAGAGCAGTAATCAAACACATTTGTGATTTTTAGGGAACTCCCAACATAATGTAGTTACGCGTATAGGGACGCTCTATTAATTTTTTTTTAAGATTTTTATTTATTTATTTGACAGATCACAAGTAGTCAGAGAGGCAGGCAGAGAGAGAGAGGAGGAAGCAGGGTCCCCGCTGAGCAGAGAGCCCGATGTGGGGCTCGATCCCAGGACCCTGAGACCATGACCTGAGCCGAAGGCAGAGGCTTTAACCCACTGAGCCACCCAGGCGCCCTATTAAATGGTTTTAATAATCAATCTTCAGTGTCTTTGTTACAAAATTCATGAACAAACTGTAGCTCTCACTATCTAGCTTTAATTGGTAACCATAGGCAATTATGTACTCATATTTCTTTTTTTTATGATTTGATTTTTAAATAATCTCTACACCAAACATGAGGCTCAAACTCACAACCCCGAGATCAAGAATCACATGCTCCACCTACTCAGCCAGGCAGGGGCCCCCAATATGTACTCGTATTTCTATTATATTTTCATTGCGCTGGGCAGGCTTCTTAAGGTATCATCCATTCTTTAGGAGTTTGATATTTGCCTTCATTTTAGTTTATTTCAACATAATGGAGATAGAAGCATCCCTTTTGTAGTCAGTTTGGCTAGCATATACCCTAAAATTTACTAACTAATTATAGTGAAATCACAACTGTGCATTCTTCATTGAGAAGAAGTTGGTGGCAGCCTGTGAAGAAAATAATGCAGTGTGTTTAGCCAATGTTCCTGTTTCCTCTAGTGGAATGTGACTAGTTTAATCAATTACATAGGCAGCAAGAAGTTCCTAAATTACCAAAAAGGAAATGGTTCCTGGCTACTATATGTAAGATATTTTAATATCAAATATCTCTAGCTTCATCTATCCAAGGTTTGAAATAATTTCATTGGGGAGGAAGAATTTCTTGTCTTCTTCCAGGTCCTTCCAGCTGGATTGAGAATCAAATTGATGTGAGACAGGTTAAAAGGAGAAAATCAAATTTAATGTTGTATGTACTAGGAATGCACACAGACATGGAAATTCCAAAGACAGCCAGGCAAAATT
The DNA here is from genome assembly GCF_022355385.1 of Mustela nigripes. Classification (NCBI taxonomy): domain Eukaryota; kingdom Metazoa; phylum Chordata; class Mammalia; order Carnivora; family Mustelidae; genus Mustela; species Mustela nigripes. The sequence goes on from NC_081569.1 coordinate 89,278,399, forward strand.
AGGTATATATGTCATTCTGAACTGGCGTGAAGGGGGAGGGGTGTGGAACCTCAGAGGGAAGGAAGGCAGAATTGCACTAATAAGAGGAGCCGATCTTTGGTAATTAGATGTTTTCTCTGCCATATAGTTGGGTCTCTCAGATAAAAATTATCTTTGGTAATACCCTCTATTCTGGGAAAGACCTCCCATTTAGATTCCTTTGTGTAGTGAAAGGAGGGACAAAATTTTCTCAGAAGCCTTCCGGGTCTGCGTTCGGCACAAAATAGTCCACATGTTGAAGTGGCATATTTTGAGGGCACCTCAAAAAAAAAAAAAAAAAGCATATTTTGTAAATCTTTTATGTATAGGCCAAGACATTGTGCTTTTAATCAGTCAGTGCGAACTGAAATTTGAATGACTCGTTTGTTTTCCTGCAATTAGTCCTTTTGTGGAAGTATCATTGCTATTATTTAACTAAAATCAACACTAGATTCTTCATAATTGTGAACAAGGAGGATGTAATGTAATATCATATCATTTGCAACTTCTTCAGGTGATTCTACAGAGGGAAAAACATTGAGCTGGAAGGTTATTAGCAAAAATAGAATATAGCAAGAGATATAAAAATAGCACTCTCTCCCCTGTCTTTTTCAGTCTGAGCAGAGCCCTCATTCTATGATGCTGCATGAAATCTGCAAAGTGCTGTGAGATTCACTTTTAATTGAGGTAACCCTGAGCTTTTTGAAGTATAACCAGTGACAGACCAAAGTGACATTTTGATTAAACAGCCATTGAATTATGAAATACTGTTACTCTACATCACTGCTGGCAACCTTAATTGGAGTATAGAGTCTAACTAAAGGTACAACAACAAAGCAAAACCAAAGGAACAAATAACGGAATCATGGTATCTTTTTATATCGGTTCTCTCACAGTTCACACATACACAAAGACTTATAATTTTCTTCATTCCATTCTTTTGTTCTTTTGTTTGAATCAATAAAGAATGTCCTTCTGATTCTTTTTTCCTTTTCTCTTTGTCTAGTTCTAAAAATTGACTAATTCCAGTTAAAAGATCTTAATTACAGTATAATCAGTTGCCAGTTTAATTTTTTTTTTGCCAGTTTAATTTTTAATGAAGCAACTCTAAGGATATACTCTTTGCTAGTATTTGCATTCAAATTTTCCTAAGATATAGATTGCTGTATTATCTTGATCATGATTAAGTGATGGATATTTCGAGATACATTAATGAATCAAAGAGGAGAGGACAATTGCAGAGTGCTTTTCATTACAGAGTACTTCAGCATTGTGAAAGGATAGGATCAAAGTATGGCTTTGAAATTTATTTCACAGACACAGCTATGCAAATCAAATGTACATCACAAGAAAGTTTATTGCAGTGTGATTTAAAATAGCAAAAACATATTTATAAAACACTGTATAACCTAAGTATTTATCATTAATGGGCAGGTTTCTTCATGGAATATTGTGCTGCTCTTTAAATAACAGAATTAGAGATGCCTGGTGGCTCAGTCAGTTTAGCAGCTGCCTTTGGCTCCGGTCATGGTCCCAGGGTCCTGGATCAAGTTCTGCACTGGGCTCCTTGCTTAGCTGGGAGCCTGCTTCTCTCTCTGCCTGCAGCTCCCCCTGCTTGTGCTCTCTATCTCTCTGTCAAATAAATAAATAAAATCTTTATAATTAAATAACCGAAATAGATCTATATTTGTTGATAAAGGAAGCTGTCCAATATATATGGTTACATAAGAATAGAAGTTATGGGAGCTATAATGTTACTCTCTTTGCATAAAAAATATACCTACATGTACACAGATACACGTAAGTATATATTTATGAATTAACATTCTTTGGAAGTATACATACACACAAAAAAAGTAGATGGTATTTTCCTCCAGGTAGGAGGGTCAAGTGATTTTTCAATTTTATCCTTTTATAGAGTTTGACACTTTTTTACTTTGTACATGTAACAATTCATAATAATAAGAAGCTTAAATATAAGGTTTAAATAACCATTACTGTTATAGATCAAATAAAATTAAAAATGAATATTCTAAATAATGAAACTATATGCTAGATGTTATACTATTAAATAAGTCAATAAAATATCAATGATATTTATAGATTTGTTTTTATAAACAAATTGTAGAAATTTAGCAACCAAGCTTATCTAGAATATTGTTTGCACTCTTTAAAACAAACTAAATGCCTCTTAAAGGAAATTTCCTTAACCATATGAACTATCAAACAATGCTCAACTTCTTCAGAGTTTTTGTTCTGCCTTATATTGCAACTTTTTAAAAGGAAACTATAAAACTCAAGTATTTAATTTAATCTAAAGTAATAGGAAAATTTGACTTCCATGATAAAAGATGTTTCATTCTGGGTTTTAGTTAAGTTCACATCTTTATGTTTCTGAAAATTGGAATTTTGAGCATTTTGTGTTAGCCTCAGACCCCAGCACAATGTTTGCCATATGGATGAAAGATTGGATCATTAAATAGAGAAAGAATTAACTTTTTTTCTAGAATCTTAATGTAACTTGAAGATAAAATTATTATGTTTTCTAATTTACTCCAATTTATTAAGAAACTAAATAAAACAAAACCAAGCAGAATTATACAGGAGACTCGTCTAGAAGATTGATAATGAGGAAAGAAAATACCACGAAATTCCACATTAACAGAAATGAAAGTATTATTTGAATTTTGTATGGAAGTGTGAAGCTAGGGCACCTGGGTGGCTCAGTGGGTTAAGCCTCTGCATTCAGCTCAGGTCATGATCTCAGGGTCCTGGGATCGAGGCCCGAATCGGGCTCTCTGCTCAGCAGGGAGCCTGCTTCCCCCTCTCTCTCTGCCTGCCTCTCTGCCTACTTGTGATCTCTGCCTGTCAAATAAATAAATAAAATCTTAAAAAAAAAGATTTATTCTGTAAAATCCTCTTTTGTCTACACATTTGATTCTAGTAGTTATTCCACACCATTCATAGAATTCATGAAATCCTAATTTTTATAAATGAAATTGCAGTTTGCCGTAGATATGCCACGTATTTGTAATGAGAAAGTAGTGATAAAGAAGTTGACAATATGGTCAAAGATGTAGCTCTGGCTATATTGATCCATCTGACCATCTGTCTATACTAGTATGAAGTGGAAAGAATAATTTCAGTGGGGTTAATTCTATAAGTGAATGGTTCATCAGTGAATATTGTCTTAGAGAGATACTTTTTGTTGATATAACAATCTTGTAATTCCAGTGACTGGAGTAAAGAATACTAGGTTAAAAGCCCTTGTGTATCAGTTGAAAATGTATATATTTTCCCCTTTTAGAAAGAGAAACAATGAAATATACTTGAAGTGTCCATTTATGCAATTGATGATTGCACATGCTGTATAGTAGGAGCTGATTTTATTTATTGCAGATAAGGAAACTATTATGTTCTCAGCATTTACCATTCTAGGTTTTAGTGACATTGGACAGATACCTTATTTCAACATTGCTAAGTTAATATTTTGTTGCACAGCAGATCCAAGCCCTGTGAAGAGACTATTCTGTCAAGAGTGCATCTCATCTGGTCTCTCAGTTCGGAGTTCTTGAATCTTGACTCTAACTTTAAGTTCCTTTTATCTCTCATTTCTCCTTAAGAACATTTACTTCTTTCTCACTAAGATATCAGTAGAACCATTTATCAGAGTAGGTAATATGAAATAATTCTAAACTGGTCCTCTTTTTCTGTGGTTAGGTTCTGTATCTTTAACTTACTGATTTGTTTGTCCAATAAATATTTATAGATAACATTCCACACTTACCTGAAATAGCGGTAAGATCTGAAGATCCAAGAGGAGACATGAGAGACATTGTTGTCCTGGTTGAATGTACAGAGTAGCAGGGAGAAGGATACTTTGAAATTCATGGATTCAATTTGTTGAGCACCACTTAGGTATTATGGGTCTCATACTGGTGTTGGCATTAAAGAAATAGAGTTGGTTTGCATGTGTGGAGATTGTTATGACACAGGAAGTCCAGTGTTCTCTAAGGACATGCAAGGTGGGATCCCATCTGTCAGGCTTACTTTCTTCTGGGTCTTCTGTCAGCCCATGTTCCATGTGGATGGAAGATGGTCCATGTTGGGATAACTTGTTCTATCTGGGCTGCTGTTCTCTCTCCTGTAAATTCTCATTTAATCTATAAACTTCTAAAATTCAAATGCTAGGCTAGATTCATCACCAGCTGTTTAAAAAAAAATGGTATTACAGGATTATATATACATGTGTGCATGTGTGTATATGTGCATGTATGCATGTGTCTCTGTATTTGCAAAAAATACTTTCTCTAGTTATTTATGAGGTATGAAGATTTTTCTGCATTTTTTTTTCTGTTTTAGATAATACAGACTTCTGTGACTCAAATACTGGCTTAAAAATTTGTTTGAAGAGTATTTCCTGTTAATCAAAAATGTATTGCCCTATGGTTATTTCTTCTTTTACACCATCAGATAAATTATCCTACAACTGGAGCCTGAAATTTACTGTTCAATCAACTTTGGGCTCACTTATTTGTGGGTTACGCTGCCAAACAATTTTATGGCCTTGAAAGACTTCCTTATTACTTATTTGTAAAATAATTCTATTGTTTTGCTTCAACTCATTCTCCTGAACGTAATTACATTTTCAAAGTTTCCTGTGCATTATTTAGGTCAGAAAAATACCATTTTATTTTTCTGGGTGGAATTTTCAAGTTGGGTGGTCAGTATAGCTGGTACAAAATCTTATCCAAGTATCACTAAACTATTTGAAGCTCTAAATATACTTAGCTATTTCATATTTCAGTCTTTGATTCTACTCTTTCTTTTTCCTAAAATATCATTTTTCTCATTATCCTCAAATTATTTATTCAACAAAATTTCCAAAATGTCCTTTTGGGGAAGGCTTCTCTGATGCCTCGAAGTTGAGGCTGTTGTAACACATCTTTGTTTCTTTACTACCCTCATAGCATATATCCCAGAGAGCCTTCAGGTGGTTCTCAATATTCCCATGCCAATGCAGTGCATGGCTATTCAGCATCACAGCATTTTTATTTATTTATTCTTTAAATCACAGCACTTACACAGTCTATTTAAATCATTTCCTTATCTTTCTCCCCACATATAGTAGGCAGACTCTGATGTCTTTGACAGCATGATATATTTAACATGTTTAAAATTTACTTTTTATTCAAATGTGTAGAAAAGTGTTTGAAATTATTCAGTGAATTATTGAAATGAATCACTCATATATGGGTAAGGAGGTAATGGTGACACAAAACATGGGCAACAATTTTCTCAAAAAATTTCCCCGAGTGTGTTGATATCAAGCTAAATATTTGCTATATAGTAATACTTGAAGACTTATACTAAATAAAGAAATACTGGGGAAAACCAGGAAGGACCTATATACACATTCCAAGTGAAATTAAAGAAAAAATTTTCTCTGAGTTGAATCAGTTTAAAGCAATGACTTCTTCAGATATATAATTATCGTTCTGAATTGGCTGTTAGATCATGTAAATTTAGCAAATACTATAAATGTTTATCATTTCAAAGTTATAATTTGAATTATTGACCCTTTTCAGGGATTTCTGAAGGCTGCTTTTGAGAAATACATGACTTTAGAACAGATCTTTTTCTTGGACTACATTCTCCCCATTTGTTTGAGTCCATATTATTTCCTCAGAACCCAGAAATTCTAATTCCATGTTATACATTATAGTACAGTATAATATGTGCATAATAATGTATACTCGCTATGTACTGGTATATACTAATAGTAATATATATATAGTATACTAGTATATATACTAATAGTAATATATAGTGTACATACACTATAGTATATATACTAGTATATATACACTATATGTATAGTGTATAATAATACACACTACAGTATAGTAGATATAGTATAGTTGTTATTTACTTGCTCTTAATTCAGATGAGCAGTAATAAAATATAGCTAGAAGGTTCTCATTTCTTTGACAGCATTAATATTTAGTATTATATCCCTTTGAGAGGAAATAAGTGGAAAAAAAATTTTTTTTAGGTAGAGTGGCTTAGTCATATAAAACCTATGATTTAATCATTGGACATACATTTGTGTCCTCAGGTTTTCTTTGGTCATTTAAAAAAATTCCTTTATATCAAATGGATACATTTTATTTTCTTGGTATTTTTCCTTTGATATCTCTGTTCTTTACCATTTTGTTTCCATCTTTTATTTTGTAAAGATGCCATGTGTCTCTGGATTCTCTTTATTTTCAACTCATTGACCTTAAATGGAAGAACAAATTAAAATCTGTTTCTCCTGACTTACTAAATGTTAGGGTAAATCAGGTTGAAATGGTTTATGTAAAGTTCTGGACTCTCTACTTATACTCTTCCCTCTTCCCTCTTTTAATCTATATTTATGTTCCTGCAAGATAAATCTTCCTACAGTGCTACAGTCATGTAATTTTCCTGCCCAAAGACCTCCAGAGGTTCCCCACTGCTTATTAAATTAAATTCAAACTTGTTCTCTGACATTCATGACCCTCCAAACCCCAATAAGATTCAGCTTCTAGTCTCAACTATGACTACTCCTCTATTCACATTACATATAGCAATAAAACTGAATTATTTGATTTCTACAGACTCTACTATCTTTTTTCCTACTCCGTGAATTTACTTGGGCTTCTTTTGGGAACACTTGTTTTGTATCATTTTAGAATGCTCAGATTCAACTGATTATCCCTCAGAAAGTATTTTAAAAATCTATGTCTTTAAGAAGCTTCTCCTGATTTGTTTATTCAATACATATTAATGTATTCAATATATTAGTAAAGGGTAAAATGAAGGAAAGAGTTAAAATCCTTACTATAATGAGTGTGTTTATTCAAGGTGTTAGATGATAAATAAATAAACACATAAAATTATAAAATATTAAGTGCCATAGGACTGTGTAATCAGATGTGATGGGCTGATATATTATGAAGGGTGATCAGCATATGTTCTCTTAATGAGGGGGCAGTTTCAGAGAGACTGACATGAGTAGAGGATTAGGTCATGGAGATACCCAGAGGACCTGAGACTGAAGAAAGCGAGAGCTGTTGATGGCTTGGACAGCAGCAAACTGGCTGTGTTTACAAAATAGCCATCAGACTCTGGTGGCTAAGTAGGAATGAGTGAGCAAAGACGTTAGAGAGAAGTAAGCCTTGTGAGCCAGCCCACGGATTTTGACTTTCTGCATGAAAGATGGTAATCAAGGAGGGTTTTGAGCAGAGACTTGACATGAACTGGTTTATTATTATAAGGATCACTCTGCTCGCTGCCTTTGAATAGACTGGAAGGTCACAGACGAAAGAACAAGGGAACACACAAGGCCATGGCCATCAAGATCCGATGGTGGATTGAGCCTGGATCTTGGTGTAGGAAGTCGCTAGATAAGGGTTAGTTTTGTGAAATAAGGGATGATGTTTAAAAGGAGATAAGAAATCACACACACAACCATCAGCCTTGTTTATAGACTCTCTTCATCCTCACAGCTACCATTTCTTTTAATTTTTAGCAGTAATATCTTGTGCAGGGTTTTTTTTTTTTAACTAAACTATTTATTTACATGATTCATATTTAGACCTCACAACAACTCTACAAAATGTAGGCATTAAATATTATTGTTACATTTTTATATATGAGGTACTTGGGAAGTAGAGAAGTTGAATTATAAGAAAACATTATATATGTCTATCGTCCTGTATTCTTAGGGAAGGCAAAAAATGGCTAGGAATAAATACATCACATTGTTAATAGTGGTAGAAAAGCAGATAATTTTTCTTTGATTTATATTTATCTGTATCCCTTTTAAGAATAGGTATTGGTTTTCCTTATTTCCTTAGATGTATAAGGCTATTGCTTTCATAATCTAATAAAGGGTAAATGTAAAAATCATGATTTTTAACTCAATTTACCAGATTTCTAAATTTTATAAATGACAAAGTGTGGGATTTATTCTTAGACTTGATTTCAAATTCTATCACCGTGAGCAAAAAACATAGCCTTTTTGGACTTGCATGTCTTATCTGTACACTGAAGCTAATTATTCCAAGGTTTCAGGCTTGTTTTCGGCATGCAAGTGGGTAACAAAATAACTGGGTTAGGCACAATGCCTGAAACAACAGAGTACAACAAAATGGTCACTATTATTATGTTCATATTATGTAGGTTTTTTTATTTAATTACTTAATGAATAAGACAAAGGCTACAATACCATAATATATATATAAAATAATGGAGCTGAAGTCTCTATCTAATTGCTATGAAAACGAATTTCAACTAAGAACTTTGATTAATTTTACAATTTTTTTAATATCCCAATGTCATGCCTTAATTATAGGCTCTCATGCTACTTTGGAGGATGGAATTTATATTCTCTTCACATTTTTAAAAATAACATAGATTGATTCTCTTTATTTTAAAATGCTTTAATGAGTAAACAAAATGCTTTAGTGAGTTCTTTTAAACATTTGGATAATTATAAATAATCAAGGACCATTTTTAGGCACTTGTTTAGTTCAGGCCATTGCTGACGTTTGTTACAAACACACTTGACGTCAATGTTAGTTCACTATTCATCCAGGTTTTAGGATCGGGTCCAATTCCATAAAACATTGCAATTATGGCATTATGTGTGTAATGTCATTAGTGTAAGTTAAGATATCCCTTTATACACATAGATGTTTAAAAACAGCAGGCAAAATGTTCTCTGCAATTTTTGTAAATGTTGCCCTCTATAGTTAAGAAATTTTTAAAAAATCATAAGGTGAAAAATATTTAGATGAATTAGGTAAGTGCATCCCTAAAATAATGACATGGACCCCATTTTTTCTTTTTAAGATTTTATCTATTTATTTGAAAGAACAGAAGTGGGAGGGAGATGCAAAGGGTGAGAGAAAATCAGGCCCCCCACTGAGGAGGGAGCCTGACACAGGGCTCTCTCCCAGGACTGTGAGATCACAACCCCAGCAGAAAGCAGATGCTTAACTCACTGAGTCACCCAGGAGCCCCATGACCCTATTCTTCTAATATATGTGTGTGTCTAATTTTTTCCACGTCTTATACCTAGCAATCGAAATGAACACCTGTTCAATGCTGTTTAATGTGACTGAATTACATTTTTTCCTAGAGATAAGAATGAAGAAATAAAAACTGCTTCTGCAATCTTATTTTAAAATTATCAGCCCCACTAAATTATTGTTGTATGATTTACATTATCTTGGTTTGCCTCGCCTCGAAGTTCAATTATTTCCATTGGCTTTCACTCTTCTTTCTTAAATGTTACTAGATTTTTTAATATTACAATATTGTTATAAAATAAACTCAGGATTTCCATGTAATGGCTTTCAATAAAACTAAGGAAAATTGGATTCAGTGTGTGAAGGACATTCACTGTAATGAGCTTCGTTACATTTACTCGGTGGTAGACCTGTATGATTCGCCAGTAATGCTAACTTTTCTAAAATTAAATGTTTTAACATTTCTTCTAGATTAGAGGTTATGCTTATCTTTGAATAGTACCAAAAATTGTCTCTATATTGGGATGTTCTTCCACGGATGGGCTCATCCAGAGATATTCCTTTGGCTAATGAACTTTCTTCCCGTGGAGTCTTCTGGTGTTCAAGAGGCCATAAAGGCAAATAGCTTAATACAGAGGAAGGACACACAGTGCTGTTGATCAGGCTTGAGATCTTCTATACTCTAACAGGGGAAATAAAATAGTATAATAATATAATTTGGGAGCCACAGGAGAATTTTGTAGTCCTTCATGAAAACACTAACTAAATAGATAAAATTCCTGAGATGTTGAAATATGGAACTCCTTCTAGGGCATGATTAACTATACTATATTTTGTGGGCTGAATCTAAGAACTGTATGTCACAATATATAATTAAAGACCTATTGCATAAATTATACCACAGTGATCTGGTATCTTTCAAGCTGTGAGATTTGGGTCCATTTTTATTTGTTATTTCCATTTTTTTGTCCATTTTTATTTTTGTCATTTTCAGTTTTGATTCTATTTTGACATGTTGAAAGTGAGATCTGTTCTTTCACTTTTCTTCATATATTGGATTAAGACTTCTTTGGGTTATTCTTAATATGGCATATAATTTAGGAATTGCATTCCTAGAGTCCCTCTAGGAAACAGTTCATCAACAGTTATAAATTGCTCCAAAATGACAAGTATAAAAGGGCAACACATTAATATTTTTATGATTTAAAGACTCATAGAAGCATTATTTTTATTTTGTGATGAAAGTGGAACCCATTACTTTCTAGTAATTGTATTTCGTTAAGGTCAGCAAACTGTACTGGCTTCTGAACATGACTCAGATATATCTTCAAAAGCAAGAACATTTAGATGTACCATGATATTTCCTTAAAGTGTCTTAATTGTTATAAATTATTTTAAAGGACAAACACAAAACTTGCATGTTCACAGGACTCTGTATTGGCTGGAATATAATATCTAAAACTTTTTAAGTTAAAAAATCCAAATACTCAGATGTCAAGATTTTTGAGTCCAATTTTAAAAATTAACACATGCCATAGAAAGTTAAGTTGAAATGTCTAACTCTTCAAGTAAGTTTAATGATTTAATAGAAATTTTCCCGAGTATAATTTTTAAAAAAATGTGTTTTATTTTATTTTGAGAAAGAGAGAACATGAGTAGGGGAGGAGCCAGAGGCAGAGGGAGAAGCAGAGTCCCCACTGAGCAGGGAGCCTGACTCAGGGTTCAATCCTGGGACTCCAAGATCATGACCTTAGCTGAAGGCAGACTCTTAACTGATTGAGCCACCCAGGTGCCCCATTTCCCAAATATCATAATGTACTAGGTACTCTAATGTGAGTGATTAAAAGATAAGTCATCATTTTTGTTTTTAAAAAATAGTTATTTTGGGGAACTATGGCAACATCACAGATGAATCTATCAAAGCAGATTGTGAATGGTGCAATGTGAGACCACTGGGTTATGAGGTTAAATGAAAGAACGATATGGTCTAATTAGGAGTCCAGAAAATATCAGAAAGAAGGATGTGCCTGAGATGGTCCTTGAAAAGCTGGTAGGATTGAGTGGTTTAAAATAAGAGAGTAGGGATTTTCTTTTCTTTTTTTTCTTTTTGAAAGATTTTATTTTTACATCATCTCTACATCCAACATAGCACTTCGCTCACAACTCTGAGATCAAGTCTACTGACTGAACCATGCAGATGCCCCAATAGTAGGCATTTTAGAATAAGGACTATTTGAGGAAAATGACAAAAGGAGGCTGAAAAAATCATATTTAGGAATGACAAGTCTAAATATTGCTGGAGTTTAGGTATAAATAGGTTAGTAATGGAAGAAAATATCTGAAAATATTTTAGAGGGAGGGAATTCATATGAAATTTTGGTGGACATTGGGAGCCATGGAAGTTTAATGAGTCAGGAATTACACAGTTGGAACTTCCTGAGCATAATCAGAAAATAGTTAATCTGATGAGTTAGAGAAATACTGGAAGCAAAGAAACAGGTTAAAGACAGTACAAGCATTCTGGGGGGGAAGCAGTAAGGACTTGAGTTGTAGAGTTTGTATTAAAAATGGAAATAAGCATCTGGCTCGGTGACCTCAGGGAATTCCAGTTATTATATTAGCATTTAGGAATTTTGTTTTAATACATTGTCTTTTTTGACGTCACAGGAGTTAGTAATAAACTCTCTTTTCATCTCAAGCTCTCAGTCTGAAAAGTGTGTATTTCATGGATCTCCCACACTCTTCCTGACTGTGGGCATTTGAGGGACCTTTGGGTCCCTCAGTACCAGTTCCGTTGTTAAGGCCAAATAGATAAAAGGTGCTCGGGTTAGGGTCCCCAGTACGAGCTGCCCCTCACTAGTCAGGATCCTTAAGTCAATGACTGTAGTTAGGGAGAGCTGCTTTCTCTTCATGTATGGCTATCATTTTATGATGGTAGAATTACATGGTTTTCAATATGTCATGTTCAGATATATTGTTTTTGTTTTGATTTAATCATATGACAGTTTAAAACTACCAGTGTTAAGGTAAGGAAGAGGATAGGATTTTTATTTCTTTTCCTGAATCTTCTTTCTTCCTTCCTAGGTATAAACCAAGGTGTTCTGATTAGATCCAGAATCTGATAATCTGTCTCTAATTCTTAAAGAACTCCATTCTGAATTTTCACAGACTACTATCAACCTGCTATCCCAGCACAATATTCAGGACTGGGATTATTCTTTTTGCCCAAGTTTGGGGTTTACTTTAGTCGAGTGCCAGAGCTGCATGGATAGCTCCATTTTAAAAATAAATTTGATTGATTGATTGATTGATTGATTGCTCTGAGCTTTTTATACTTCATTTAGAGTTTTTAGATGTACATAGGATTGCTTAGGGATAAGTGATAATTACAGCCTGTATCTAACAGCAGAATCAAAAGTGCAGGAGATACTGGATTTGCTTTTTTTATCGAAGACCCAGAGGTATGACCACATTCTCCACAATTTCAGTGGAGTCTTTAGGACCTTTGTGGCAGGAACAGGTTTTCAAGTCAGTTCAGCACCTTGACTAGTTCTGTGCCCTTGGGCTTCATTGTGGGTACAAGGTTTCTTTCTCAAGCCTAAACTTTCCTTATGGAATCTTTCCAGGTTTTGCTTCAAAATCAGTTTCCATTTCCTATTTACTCCCTTGGATTTAACATTAAGACCTTCCCTTATTCCCAGATTTATTTTTGCCTATCAACTCAACACCAAACCCACTCTGCTGGGGCCCTTTGTGACTGGATGGGCTCCAACTTCTAGGAGTTTTGACATCCTAAATAGAAGCTATAATATGAGATCAGTTTATCCACATGGGTAATGAGACCCCTATTTCTTTACCCAGCTCACAGAAGTGATGCATCCGGAGGACTCTGGGCCTCTGGGATTTCTGCTGTAGTAACTTAGGGAGGACTTTGTAGATGCTAATATTTTTTCATGTTATACTAGATATCAGATAAATTATTTATCTTAATGAAAATGGCAGGGCATTAGGAACCAAGCTGTTTCTACCAAAAGCTGTTGTATTTTCTTTAGAATGCAGTGGGGGTATCTGTGTAGTGTTAGTAGTCAACTCTACGTGTCAGGAGCTGCTGTCCTCAGAAATTACTGTAAGACCTCTACATTCTTGCTTAAATATATTTTTCATGGTTTGAATGATGAGACCCATTTAGTAAAGAAAAAATAAACTTTGAACAACATTTCATATAACATTATAATTGCTTTCTTTTGTTAAATAAAAAAAAGACATTCAAAAACATCTGACTTGGGGCACCTGGGTGGCTCAGTGGGTTAAGCCTCTGCCTTCAGCTCGGGTCATGATCTCAGGGTCCTGGGATCGAGCCCCAAGTCGGACTCTCTCTCAGCAGGGAGCCTGCTTCCTCCTCTCTCTCTCTGCTTGCCACTCTGCCTACTTGTGATCTCTGTCTGTCAGGTAAATAAATAAAATCTTAAAAAAAAAAATCTGACTTACCAACTTCTAGTTTACGGTTTTGCTAGTGTTGTGTATCAGTCCTTAATAAAGTTTATATTCTTTGAGAGAAAGATCCTAGTTCTCAAATAATAATAATAATAATAATAATTCCAAGCAATGTTAAGTTTTGCAAGTCAGTTTTAAAACTAATATAGCCTGATTATATAAGATGTAGTTTTTATAACATAAGCTAAATTATATAATATATAAGCAAATTTAAATTTTATAAAGCTTAAAAGTATTAATAACTATGTTAATATGTATTAAATATTTTTATCAGTGCCTTTAAATTATGCTTCTGGAAATACATTAGATGTGGTATTTCAAATAGAGATGGAAATGATGTTAATTTATATTTGTATAAATTAACATCTGCATCTCTTAGAAAACATTTTTCTCATGTTATATTTTAAAAAATATAATCCTTACAGAAATGCTGTGAGGTAGAAAAGGTTGGTGCCATTGTCTTCACAGTACAGATAGGAAATTTGTTCAGTAAAACATGCTTGAAAAGTGACAGAAATGGACTCTTAATATTCTGGTGCCTTAGTATTCTTCTGGCTCCTAGTATTCTGTGGCCTTTACTGAAACACTAAAAACACTTTACTGAAACACTGAAACACTTAGTATTCTTCTGACTCCTAGTATTCTGTGGCCTTTACTGAAACACTAAAACCCCAAAGACAGAGCTCGTGAACTGTTCATCAATAGCAGGTATCCATTCTGTTCCTTTTATGATTAGCATTTTGCTAAGCCCTGGGAATGCAAAGTAAATAAGACTACCTTGGCCCTCAAAGGATGGGTGGTCTGATAAATACATTTTTTATAGAGCATGTCATAGTCTAATCTGCAAATAACAGACACGAGGAATAATTTGTCTCTTGTTTTTTTTAGCCAACAACATGATGTGATATTATCTTTTTTTCCTACAACATTACTAATTGAGCCAAGAGAAAATTCTTCTGTTGTGTTGAGTGGATAGCCTTTGTAGCAAGGGAACTCTCCCGGGAAATGGGCACCTGGATTTTGTCTTTGCCTGATACTAACTTGCACAACTTTAAGAATATTATTTAAACTTCTCAGTCCTTTTTTTTTTTTTTTAAATAAAACTTGGCCCACTCACCTCACAGGGTTGGTGTGAGGAAAATACTTTATAGGTAAAATTGAAATTGAAAAATGTGAGAGGGCTAGTCAAATACAGAGTCATAATGTGTAATTCTGGTCACTGTGTTGAGAAATTACTAACAGGTCACTAGAGTTATGATAAAAACTGCCACACTGACAATATTTAGCACATTCTTTAATTGGGTCCCATATCCACTGGGATCAGAGGTGAAAGCAAACTTAAGTAACAAAAATGTCAGAAGTGAAAATATATTTAATTTCAGTCTGAAGTTCATGACATTCCAAGTAAACTTTGTCCATATAGTCTTACAGGTTGAGGCAGATTGGAGTGCCATTTTTCCTTTGCCTTAGGCTGTTAATATAGAAACATACTTTTTTTTAATGCCAAAGCAAGTGGGAATACATTATTGTTAGAAACCTATAATAATTCCATCATTTTAAGGCATCAGAGCTCTATATTGTAATGCAGTTCTTCACTAAAGGAAAATTGCTTTTAAATAAGCAAATTGAATATATATTTCCAACCCTAATTGTTTCCATCATGACCTTTATTACATCACATTTTACTTGAAGGAGCAACAGATAGGAAAGACTAAGACACTGTGAAGACAGAGTCATGTGGAGCACTCATGAAAAATTAAATGCCCTCAGCACACACAGAAGTAGGTCATTTCATTCTTTATTAATTTTCTGTATGATAGTCACTGATTAACCTGTATTTGGGTATTATAATTAGATAAGTCTGAACTTTCATTATTGTCAAAGCATCTACCATGTGTAACAGATAATATCAAGTTAAAAGATTATCCAAGAAGTTTCTTCCTCAAATTTCTCTGCCCTTTGTCTCATATTTCATGATTTTTACCTTTGTCTTGCATACATCTAGGGTTCTCTCTCTAAATGACCTATTTTTTTATCTCTGGTATCTTATATCAGTGAAAGATGAAAGATCTCAGGTCTAAATAGAATACATAGGGCATTACTTTAGAACTCTATCTAAATCCCCTGGGTTAGAATTTGAGGGAGTATTTGAAGAAATGGCACAAAGAACTTTATGTTTTTCAAAGATATAGGATGGCTGAGTAGACAAGAAAAAAAAAATTCACTCTCTTGCAAATTATATAGCCTGGCAGCCGATATTCCTCTGCTAATGTAAAACCACAGTACAGTAACTTGAGACATATTTGATCATGACTGGAGACAGGATGATCTCCTTGGTGGGCATTTGAAAATGTTATTCTGAAGGACTGAAAAGGACACTGGTTGGGTCATATGAAATATTAGATATACATTCAAGTATTATATTAGAGAACTCCCAGAAAAATGGGAATGCACTTGATTGTGAATTTCAAAAACAGAAAGGATGAAGGAAATAAACTGATATCTGTCTTTCACCATCATTAAGAAAATATGATCTGTACCATTTTTTATTACATGGTTATAGTTTGGAAAGAGTAATAATTTGATTAATGTAAATTGTAAATTACAAATTTTAGCTGTTTTATGATAATGTTTTTTGGTGTTCCAAAACACTGTGCTGTAGTAATAAGATTACTGTTTTTTTCTCATTTCCTCTTTACATCAGTACTCTTAGCATGGCATAGTTTTTCAGTGTGCTTTTTATATGGATATTTTTCATTTTCTTGGGAAGATAACACAAAATTTAACACCAAATTGCTCCTTAAACTCGACAAATATGCTGCCAAAGTGGTAATTATTAGGTCTATAGTGTCCTATATCAGATATGAATGTGGTTCTTTGTGGTTTGATCATGGCTTTATGATTTACATTTAAAAGATTCTGAGAGGTGAAGGATAATTCTAATTCCCCGAAACATCAGAACTGAACATGTGACACACTTCTGTAGTCACATAAATCAACCAATTTCCCTTTGTTTTCATAGTACAACATATTTTCCCTTGTTGAAAATGAGTGCATCAGCATAAAAGCCTCTTGAGCAAGAAAAATGTATATTGATCACTCTAAGTGCATTTCTGTAATACCTTAAAGTTATTGAAATTGACCCTAAACCATGTTTTATTTCTGACAATAGATTCTTTTCATGGGTTGATATTTATTGTTTTATGCCTTAGTAGAGATGCAAAAATAACTTCCATTGCAAAAAACCCATGTAAGATCTATCTTACTGTTTGAATTTTTTGGTAACATTTGGTAAACATCACAAGCACTATCCTCATTTTAAGAGTTAACAGAATATCCGTCAAAATTCTTATAACACTTTTGTTCTCCAACAAGGTGTTGAAATATGCATGTGTAGTGAGTCATCTGTGTTACTACAAAGTGCACCTGTCTAGTAAACATACAGAGAAGATAGATTCTAGACCAAAGGCTGTTTGTGTTAGAACCTGAATACTAGTTTTTCTGATTCCCCGTATCATCACTTTGCACTTCACATTTTCCATTTGGAAAATAGCGATAACATTAGTCTTCATCTAGCTCAATGGATGTTACAGAAATAGATGAGACAGCATATGTGAATAGTTCACAGAGCTTTGAAAGAAAGTTGCAGTGCAGATTGAGGTAGTGTGGAGGCCAAAGCTACTGGCTAAGGCAGGTGCTTCTTCATTGATATTTAGTTTCTCCCATTGTAAGGTCAAAGCAGACTGTCTGCCAAGAGACATGGAGTATCATGAAGAACTGGAATAGAATCCAGGATTCTAGCCCTGTTTCACATTTCTCCATTCCTGATGGCTTAGATTAAATGGTGACTGCCAATATGAATTGATAGCCAGTTTGCATCATGATTCATAGACTCCCCAACCCCATTGCAACTTATTAACTGTCTTCTGTTTTTCCTTTTTTTTTTTTTTTTTTTTTTTTAACATCTTGTACTCCGAAGTGAAAGGCTGAGGAATATATACAAAATTGTAAATAATATGACATAAGTGTTTTGAATGCTAGGTAAAGATTAGAGAAACACAATTAAGTGGCTTAAATCACCAACAAATAATTTGTTATGTCATATTTCTTTGTCACAGTTTATGCCATATATTTTAGCAAAAAGTAATAAAAGTAGATTAAAAGCATTACACAATTAGTGTGGAACAATTACAATAAATGTAGTATTAAAATTACATTTTAACTGATTTATAATTGAGGAGCAAAATCTACTGCTTGGGAAAATCCTATGTACTTTTGACTCTCTAGATGTTTTATTGGTAAACTAATTTAGGGTTACAAAGGTATGAATTGTGTAATTCCTTCATAAAATAAAGCAAGAGTAAAATATGCCAATCTGAATTTAAAAGCATTCTTAATTTTATTACATTTTTTACAACATGGGGTAAATAATCGAACAGAAACTAAACAATTGAAACCAATGTATATTTTGCTTTATGCAATATCTTTTGAAAACATTGAGGTGAAAAAAATATTTTAGGAAATATTTTCTTTCGTATTTTTGAAACTAAAATACCTCCCCAAACCCACTGACAAATTATGCATATTAGTTTCTAAATGTTCTGGTATATTTGAAAATCTACTGCTTTTGCATGATTGAGTTGATTCCAGATCCTGGTTCTAACTTCAGTAGCCTCCCAGGATGCATTAAAAAATAAAGGTAAATTTGGGGCGTGTGGTTGGGTCAGTGGGTTAAAGCCTCTGCCTTCGGCTCAGGTCATGATCCCAGGGTTCTGGGATCGACCCCCTCCCCAACCTCCCATTCCCCCTTTGCCCCCCCACCTCCTGCATCTGGCTCTCTGCTCCACAGGGAGCCTGCTTCCTCTTCTCTCTGCCTGCCCCTCTGCCTACTTGTGATCTCTATTTGTCAAATAAATAAATAAAATTTGAAAATCTTTAAAAAATAAAAAATAAAGGTAAATTTAGTAATGTTGTTTTAAGTTTCTCTATAAATTATCTTCCCTGGACACACTCTCCGTCTCCACTGGGACACACACCCATACACATACTTCCTGCTTAAGCTTATTTACTATTAATTTCATATAATAAAGGTAATGTAACCCTCTTCTTTAGATGCTCTAGTGTTTTCAATTTTTCATACACAGAAAACAATTATTTCCCTCTCTGTGCCTGTGTTCAGATTTTTCCTGGGCATGGAACACTTCCCTTCTAATCTGTACCTGTCAAAGTATCAATGTGAATTCTTTAATCTTTTCATTCTAGGAACCACTATAGCCAATGCACGTTTTGGCAAATTGCCCCATATAACAGGTGGTGATATAAAAATGCTAATGTAGAAAATTGAAATTAGAAGTAATTAGGATATTTTTCCTGCTTGAAGTCACTGTTGAAAATGAAAATAGTGTTTCGTTTTTTATACTATTCTTTGCTTTATTTTTGTAATCCTCTGAGATTTTAGGATTAACAGATACTCTAAGATCCTGAAAGTCCTATAAAATGATTATGACCAGTTTTGATACTTCATATACTTCATATGTGAATTTCAGATTTTCCAGCAAACTTAAAACCGTGTATATTTACAACATACATGCAGGCAGATTCCAAGTATTATGTGTTGATCATTGAATCTTTTTAAAGTAACCTAGCTTTAGGACATCTGGGTGGCTCAGTTGCTTAAGTCTCTGCCTTGGGCTCAGGTCATGATCTTAGGGTCCTGGAATCAAGCCTCATGTCAGGCTGTCTGCTCAGTGGGAAGTCTGCTTCTCTGTCTCCCTCTTGCTCTTTCTCTCAAATAAATAAATAAATAAATAAATAAATAAATAAATAAGATCTTCTAAAAAATAACATAGCTTTATCTAAGAGCATACAGAAAGGATGAAAACCATTTATGTTGCTTTCTATAACTGTTTAATACTGTCATGTAACCCGAAATATAGTTTCTTTGACTCTGCTTTTTAATGCTTCTCTAACATAATGAGTATAAAATATAAATTATGTTTTATAATAGATAACTATATATCATGCATTATCTATAAAATAATGCATATTCTATGCACAGTATCCCATCAGTTTCATTTCATATCATGAGCCGTATAGATATAGCACTTACTATGGCAGATTGGGGTAGGCAGAAAGAGAAAAAGAGAGGGTATGTTGTGATTATGTGTTAGAGGTTAAAGTTGGGGATACTTTTTGAACCCTGTGGTGAAAGGGGGAATGCTCATCCGAAGTAAAATGTATGTTTCTATCACCATGTGTTTTATGTCCCTCCCCTGCTTCTTCCAACTTTCAGGCATTCTGTTAATTGATAGTTGACTTTCCAGGCACTGAGGACCAGAACAGATGGAAGCTGGAATCCTGGGAGAATATTGGCTAAAGACATGGGTTTCTCTTTCCTAAAGAACACAAGAGCAGAAAATTTTAAAAATGAGATGAGAAGAAATTTCAAGGATCATCTTTACCATTCCATTTTAAAGCACGACTTCTTTTTTATAGTCTCCTAAAAGCAGCTGTCTTGTTCCTTTAGAACAACCACAGCGAAGTAACTCATGTAATGGTTAACAGCTACTGGTGTGGATCGGTCCAACTTGGTCTATCTCTTCTACCTTTGCTAGTTTGGAGAGCTTAACCTTTTTAAGCTTCAGTTTCTTGGTAATATAGAGTTAGCAATAATACTTCAGAGCAGTGAAGGAGATTAAAAGAGATGATGCAGTTAAAGTATAGCATAGTGCCTGGAAGAAAAATGCTCAATGCCTATTAGCAGTTGTTGTCATATGATTACATTGTTGGAGAGCTCATTAAAAAAATTTTTTCCCCCACATTTTAAGTCCCAAACAAGCATGCTACTTTTACAAGTTAGAAGAGTTTATGTCTTTTGGAAGTTTTTCAAAAGGACTGTTTCTTTCAAATGAGAACGATTTAAACATTTAAGTACAGGTAACAATTCTCTAAGTCTTTTTGAAGATTTTATTTATTTATTTGACGGACAGAGATCACAAGTAGGCAGAGAGACAGGCAGAGAGAGGACGAAGCAGGCTCCCTGCTGAGCAGAGGGCCCAATGTGGCGCTTGATCCCAGGCCCCTGGGATCATGACCTGAACCGAAGGCAGAGGCTTAACCCACTGAGCCACCCAGGTGCCCCTCTAAGTCTTTTTGAATTTAAAAATTCTAAGTTACGTGATCTCTTCATGTATCATGATTTCACATCAGGACTATTCTCCTCTGGGTATTGAGCATGTGTTAGTGTTTCTGTAGAAACTTAATGCAATATTCCTAATGGATTAGACAGGAGTCAAGCAGAATCATCTCCACCCCTTTCCCATGTCCTTGGCTTCTGTCGCCAATGGTGCTATTGCATATGATGGCAGTTGCATATTTCATTTGGAACAGATTAAGTTGTCTCATTATGTTGAGGCAGCGACACATGCATTTTCAGCAACATCACTGAAACCAAGTTTGTAGTCAACTAAAAATCCAAAATGATTTTTATTCTCTGTCCCTATGATTGGATGCTGTTGCCATGTTTCCTTCATCATGTATATTTATCTTAGTTTTAATTGATATTCTTAAGTCCTAGTGAAGAAATTTCCCTTTATGCCTGTGAAAATGATTTAAGCCCCTGAGACTGTCTCATCTGTTGCTGGATGATAGCAAGTATTGTGTGAGTTTCCTGGTGAGGATATTCCAAGGGGAAG
Organism: Mustela nigripes; assembly: GCF_022355385.1. Taxonomy (NCBI): domain Eukaryota; kingdom Metazoa; phylum Chordata; class Mammalia; order Carnivora; family Mustelidae; genus Mustela; species Mustela nigripes. The sequence goes on from NC_081569.1 coordinate 89,299,664, forward strand.
GAGAAGGCATTCAAAATCTCAAGGCAGAAATCTCAAGGACACAAACTTCCTGGTTCCCATTTCCTAGGCTCACTTGCCCCTATAAATAACCCCCCAAATACTTTCTTTGGCCATGTACGATAATATGAGAAATCTGCCTACTAATCATGCCCTGATGAGCTCCCAGCATAAGTTTACTTTGGCTAATTTTTTTTTTTTTTAATGTTAGTGTACCCTCTGTCCCTCCCCCTGCTTGTGCTCTCTATGACAAATAAATGAAACCTTAAAAAAAAAAAATCAGCAATAGCCAGATAGAAATAAAATGCTTGTGTTGTCAAAATAATAGCAGAAGTGTAATATACCCAAGAATAAGCTCAACCAGACATGTACAAGTACTTTATTAAGTAAAACTTTAACAGTTCCTGAGGGAAACTTGACAAGATTTGTAAATAAATAACATGAACTCTCTTGGATGTGATGTCTTAGTATTGTAAAGATGTTATTTCTCCCAAAATATTTTTATGTGCTTATTAGAATCCCCCTACCACCCACTCCCTATGAAATGACACTTTTTTTTGGAACATGACCAAAGAATTCCCAATTTCATTTGAAGAATACACCTGTCCATTGAAAGAATAAATGGGGAAAATTATGGTAAAGAATAATAATAATATAAAACTTGCTCTGTTAACATGTCAACATCTAACATATAATTAAAATATTGATGAAAAAAAACTGACAAGGAATTCAATGAAACCAAAATGCTATTAGGGAAACAAGCCCAAGTAAATATGGCAATCTACTTTTTATATATATATATATATATATATATATATATATATATTATTTATTTATTTGACAGACAGAGATCACAAGTAAGCAGAGAGGCAGGCAGATTGAGAGGAGGAAGCAGGCTCCCTACAGAGCAGAGAGTCCGATGCGGGGGGATCCCAGGACCCTGGGATCATGACCTGAGCCGAAGGCAGAGGCTTTAACCCACTGAGCCACCCAGGTGCCCCGGCAACCTACTTTTGAGGCTAAAAATTTTACAATCTTTTTAAAAATGTATTTCATTTATGTATGTATGTATGTATGTATGTATGTATTTCACAGAATGAGAGAGAGAACACAAGCAGGAAGAGTGTCAGGCAGAGGGAGAGGGAAAAGCAGGCTCCCCACTGAGAAGAGAGCCTGATAAGTCACTTGATCCTAGGATTCTGGGATCATGACCTCAGCTGCAGACAGAAACAACATCTAAGCCACCCAGATGCTCCATAGGATTTTTACAATCTTAAGAAAAAAAAAGATTGTTTAGCAAATAATATTGAGTGGTATTATTGGTAGTAAATAATTATTATTTAAATATTAATAATAGTAAATAATATTGAGGTAATTTTAAATTTGGAAAAATACTTAGGTAAGTTATTTACTTATCATGATAGATCAAAATAAACACCCAAGTATTAAATATCTAACTTTTCACATGCTGAAAATAAATTTTAGTTTTGTAGTGGTTAAAAACAAGAATTATTAAGGAGAAAAGATTTTGGGGCCCCTGGGTGGCTCAGTCGTTAAGCATATATTGTACATAAAATAAGCTTATATTTGTGGTTGGAAAGATAAGATTATTTATAAGTATTGTCTCATTTATTTAGACATAAAACCAGCAAATTTGTTCAGCATTCAGCTCATGGAAAGGAAGTAAATTCTGCATATTGTTTCCTATCAGCACTCTCATCAATCCTCAACATCCACAGTCAATTTGAGCTTCTTTAATGGAAACTTTTAATGAATGTTCAAGTTATGCTCTAATAATGCAGCATCACTCAGCTCTAGCAAATATGGTTGAGATCATTTTCCAATTTAGAAAATACTTAAGGTCAGATATTTACTTATCATCATAGATCAAAATAAATACCCAGATATTAAATATGTAGTTATCAACTACTAGAATAAAATGAGGAAAATACATTGTCCTTTTGTAGTGCTCAAAGGCAAGAGTCATTAAGAAATACTGAGATTTCATTATGTAAGCAATACATTTTTCTTTTTGATAAAAAGAAATAAAAATAAAGTTAATAAACAAATAATATATTGGTAAAAGACATTTGCAATGTAGATGAGAGGCAAAAGTTTAATATATCCAAGATATAAATAGAAATATAACAATATAAAAAATAACCTTCTAATGGAATGATCTTCAAGTATTTAAAGGCCAGAAATAAGGTGATTGTGCCTTAAATGATGTTATGAAAGAAAGTGGAGGGCCTTCAGATTATAGAGAAATTTGGGAGTAGTGCTAAAAAGTTTAGGTTTTAAGTATAAACGGAATACACTTATACACTTACAAGATTTGGGGCAGGAGAGTGACCTGACCTCTCAACACTTAAGAAAAATCACTCTTGCTCAGAAGGGAAGCAGGACAATTAAAAGAGTTGCTGTTGCACTGGTATAGGAAAGAGATAAAAGTGGACTCCAGGACTAGAGTAGTGGAAATGGAGAGAAGTCACCAAATTTGGGATATATTTTGGAAATGCAGCTGACAGGTTCTGTTGAGTAAACCAGCATTGTTCAACTACTGGGTTGAATTTTTTTGTTTTTGTTTTTTTTTAATTGAGCTACAGTTGACATAACATTATATTAATTTCAGGTGTATAACATAATGATTCAATATTTATATGTAATGTAAAATGATCATCACAAGAAGTCTTGTTAACATTCATCACAAACATAATTTTTTTTTTCCTTAGGATGAAAACTTTCAAGATCTATTTTCCTCCTACTTTCAAATATCCAATACAGTATTATTAACAATAGTCATGATACTGTATATTACTTTCCTATGGCTTAATCATTTTACAACTGGAAATTTGTACCTTTTGGCCCCTGTCACTCATTTCACCTACCTCCTGATTGATCTCTAGCTAAGGTAATAACCATCTGTCTGTCATCTTTATCCATGAACTTGGTTTTTTGCTTTCTTTTATTTTTTTTAATTTTTATTTCAGATTCTACATATAAGTGAAGTCATGCAATATTTATCTGTTTCTATCTGACTTATTTCTTTTTTTTTTTAAGATTTTATTTATTTATTTATTTGACAGAGAGAGAGAGAGATCACAAGTAGACAGAGGCAGGCAGAGGGAGAGGGGGAAGCAGGCTCCCTGAGCATAAAGCCTGAGACAGGGCTCAATCCCAGGACCCTAAAATCATGACCTGAACCGAAGGCAGAGGCTTAACCCACTATGCCACCTAGGTGCCCTGTCTGACTTATTTCACTTAGCATGATGTCATCAGGGTTTATTGTGTTTTGGCCAGTGGCAAGGTTTTTTCTTTTTTATGGCTGAATAATATCCCATTGTATGCATACACCACATTTTCTTTTTCCATTCATCGTTTGAACATTTATGTTGCTTCCACAGTTTAAAAATAATGCTGCAATGAACATGGGCATCCAGATAGTCTTTCTGAGGTACTGATTCTGTTTCCTTCTGATAAATACCCAGCATTAGAATTGCTGAATCATATGGTAGTAATTCTGTTTGTAATTATTTTACTAATCTTGATACTGCTTTTCACAGTGGCTGCACCAATTTATATTTCCACCAAAAGTGCACAAAGTTCCCTTTTCTTTACATCCTTGCCAACGCTTGTTGTTTTTTATCTTTTTGATACTAGCCATTCTGACAGATGTGAGGTGATATCTCATTGTGGTTTCGATTGCTATTTCCCTAATAATTAGTGATATCGAACACATTTTCATGTACCTGTTGGCCATTTCTATGTTGCCTTTGGGAAAATGTCCATTCAGATCCTCTGACCATTTTTAAATTATGCTGTTTGGTTTTGCTGTTGAATTGTATTTGTACTTTATGTGTTTTGGAAATTAACCTTTATCAGATATGTGGCTTGCATGTTTTCTCCCATTCTGTAACTTGCCTTTTCATTTGTTGATGGTTTCCTTTGCTGTGCAGTGAACAGACTGGAAGAAAATGAAATGAATGTTGTCTGAGCAAGAAGGATATGAAGATACAAAGAAGGTGATAAATTGTTAAAATATGATATGGTAGAGAGGAGGCCTCAGTGAGATTAGAAAACTGTTGAAATGATAGATTTAGAATAAGTGACCTGGAAGGAATAGATGTGAAAGTCAGATAGGAGGTGTTGTTATTAATTCTGAGAAGTCTTTTGTACAACCATGTGCTCAGGTGACTGAGGTGAAGTGGAAGAGAAGATCATTGAGACAAAGGATGCAAAGAAATAAAAGGCCATTGTGGTAGATGGATCATATCCTGACTTTTAATGTAGCTAAGCATGGTGAGAGTCTCATTTGTGGATAGGGAGACAGTAAACTAGGAACTAAAAATCATCGTTGAATGAGGAATATGATAAGAAGAACATTAGAAGTTGAGGACAACTGGGAAGGATATGGATGGGAAAAGTCATGCATCGCAAATGAATTGAGTATTGAAAAAGGGAGGAAACAGTTAAAAAATATCAAAAAGGAGCAAAGAGGACACTCACTTTGGTTCCATGCCTTTCTTACTCTACTTAATTGCTTCCTCTATTTTTGCATATTACGGTGCATTTCCCCTTCTTGAGAAGGGGAAAAAGAAGCATGTCTTCCAGAACAGTTAAGTATCAGAGTAACAAATTGAAGTGAGTTTCAGAGAAAACTTATAGTACCAGAGAGCACGTTTTAAAGGGAATAGTAGTGGGACGCGTGGGTGGCTCAGTGGGTTAAGCCTCTGCCTTCTGCTCCGGTCATGATCTCAGGGTCCTGGGATCCAGCCCTGCATCGGGCTCTGCTCAGCAGGGAGCTTCCTTCCTCCTCTCTCTCTCTGCCTGCCTCTCTGCCTACTTGTGATCTCTGTCTGTCAAATAAATAAATAAAATCTTTAAAAAAAATAAATAAAGGGAATAGTAATAAGTCTTGTGGGGGAGGGTTCTTGAATACAATAATTACAAAAATTAGTGTTTTCATGGTGGATGAATGAGGAATAGTTGTAATGCACCATGGCAAATATCTCTGGTCTTTAGGGCTGGACGTTATTTAAGATATCAGGGAAGCTAACACCTGGAACTTGTGAAATTTTGTCAAGGAAGGAAAACTTGCAAAGACCATTCAGGGAAGTTGGTTGTAGTCTTGAGAGAATGTATACATGGGAAAGGAGGTGATTGAGGAAGGGCTGGATTCTGAGAGGAGAAGCTGGGAGGAAGAGGAGGGCTCTGGATTTTCCTGTGGCTTGAAGTATTTTTAAATCATTGTAGGGTATTGGTCAGTCAAGATATTTGTCATATCCTCAATTTTTATATGGTCTCTTTGATATAAGGAATTTGAGAGGCAGGGTGGTGATCATGGTGGGGGAGGGAGGGTAAAATGAAACAAGATGGGACTGGGAGGGAGACAAAATGTTAAGAGACTCTTAATCTCAGGGAACAAACTGAGGGTTGCTGGAGGGGAGTGTGGTGGGATAGCATGGCTGGGTGAGGGACATTGGGGAGGGTATGTGCTATGGTGAGTTGTGTAAGACTGATGAATCACAGACCTGAGCCCCTGAAACAAATAATACATTATATGTTAATTAAAAAAAGATAACTGTCATATCCTGAATTGCTTAAATCAGGATATACCAACCATGATTTAGTGGACCTTCCAATACAACAAACGTTGGAAGACTAATGAATACATTATGTAGGCAAATTTCAACAGAGTTTCTGTATGTGTTTTAGGTTCCATCAATCAAGAGGGTTTGGGTGAGACTTGAATTTGGAATTGAGTTAAGGAGAGGAAGGCATATGGAATAAGGCCATCACCATTCTGCTGGTACAGGTGGTGACAGAGATAAAATGTTTCTAGAGTTGGTAATTCCTAGCCCAAACATCGGTTTTATGATACTGGAAGGAATACCAGCTCCTTTGGTACCCAAGGAAGAGGTATTATTTTTGAAAGGCTAGCCTAGAATCTGGGCCCTCTCAGTGATTTAAAAAAAAAAATATATCTCTACAACCAACCTGGGGCTTGAACTCACAACCCTGAAATCAAGAGTTGCATGCTCTACTGACTACGCCAGCCAGGCACCCCTCTTTCATGATTTTTGAAACCATTTTATATCCTATAATAAATGTCCTTTGCTTATACTACTAGGATAGATACTTTCCTTTCCTAAAACTACTGCTCCCCAATGTAGATGATTCATCTGAGGTTGGACACACAATCTAGTAATATATGGGTTTGGGCAGTTAAAAAGTATAAACTAGGATCATCAAATTTTCTCTCTCTCTTTTTTTTTTAAGAAATAAGTAAATCAATTATAAGAGCTAATGGATGTTATTTTTGTAAGATGAGCCTCATTGGATAATTGGGGAGAGATAATCTTGAGCTGATATGTGGTGTATGTCTGTGTGTGTGTGTGTGTGCGCGGTGCTCACGTGTATGTAGAAGTATCTAAAATACTGCTGGGGGGCGCCTGGGTGGCTAAGTGGGTTAAAGCCTCTGCCTTCGGCTCAGGTCATGATCCCAGGGTCCTGGGATCGAGCCCCACATCGGGTTCTCTGCTCTGCAGGGAGCCTGCTTCCCCTTCTCACTGTCTGCCTGCCTCTCTGCCTACTTGTGATCTCTATCTGTCAAATAAATAAATAAAATCTTTTTAAAAAAATAAAATACTGCTGGGTAGCTTAGGAAAACGATAAAGTGACTCTTAAAATGATATTGTTTTCCTAGAATCAGAAATTACCCTCACCAGCATACTATTGATTATTGTTTTAAAAAATTCTTTTTTCTTCCTTTCTCTTTCTTTCTTTCACTTGTTAGAGAGAGAGAGAGAGCACAAGCAGGAGGAACAGCAAACAGAGGAGGAGGGAGAAACAGGCTCCCCACTGAGCAAGGAGCCCTGGGATCATGACCTGAGCCAAAGGCAGATGATTAATGAACTGGGCCACCGAGGCATCCCCCCTTTTTTTTTTTTTTTAAGCTATTTTATTTATTTGAGAGAAAGAGTGAGAGAGAGCACAAGAAGGGGAGGGTCAGAGGGAGAAGCAGACGCAGGGCTTGATCCTGGGACTCCAGGATCATGACCTGAGCCAAAGGCAGATACTTTTCCGACTGAGCCACCCAGGCATCCCTCGATTATTTTCTCCTATTCACCTTTCTGTTCTCAAATAGACAGGAATGTTATTTGAAACAACAGTCACTCATTAATTTCTGAGATATTTATGATATGTGTACATGTGTCCAGCACTAAGCTAGGTGTTGGGAATCCAGATGGTAAGGAATAAACGGACAGGATCTTTGACTGCAGGAACCTTACAGTCTGCTATAGAGGTGGATGCTAACAAAACCTATAATTAAATATGTTGAGTATTATTGATGTGGAAGTATTGAGGTTTGGAGCAAATGGTTGAGAAAGAATTCTTGAGATGTCTTCAAAGCAAAAAGTGGTTTTATTAAAGCACAGGAATAGAACTTGTGGACAGAAAGAGCTGGACTGGGGCTCTGAGGGTGGCCCAGTATATACTTTCAAGTTGGGAGGGGGTTCAGGATAGGTTAAGTCTCTTACCAATTTTGGAATCAAGGTTTCCAGGACCTTGAGGGGTCTAGCTATTGTTTGGAAGATGTTATTTATTACTGTCTAATAAAACCTTAGTCATGAGACCCTTCAGATGTGTATTAGTGGGCCATTTGCTTGGAGGATGGTTGCTAAATTATATCTTGGTGTCTGTGGGGGTGGTTTCCAAAAGAATTTTTGTATGTTAAAGGAGACTTTACAGGATCCTGGAGGTCAGAAGAATGTTAAGCTAGATTGCCTTTTGCCCTTAGTAAAATATTAACATCGAGGCAGTTGAGTTCCTAGAGACCTCTGCTGGTCTCAAAGACTTGTCAGTGAGCTGTAAGCTGCAAGGAAATTTAATTTTTTTTTCTTTTGCCTTTGTTTCCCACATCATTATGAACAGGCAAGGCTTGGTTTTAGGAAGCAAATTCAGTAGACAAACTGAAGCTAGTGTAGGTGATTGTTCTTAGGGAAGTTGCTGTCTACTGACTTCTACATATAATATTGGACTTAACCTGTGGTAACAAATGTAAATCTCAAAGGCTTAACGTAATAAAAAATCATTTCTTCTTCACGTAAAGTCATATGGAGGTTTATTGGGTGGTTTTCCTCTCAGTGTGGACCCAGGGGTCCTTCCCTCGCTTTGCTCCTTGGTTCTCTAGGGTCTCCTCACATTCCCCTGTTGAATCGACAGCATTCAGCTGCCCAAAGAACTGAACCAATCTGAGGAAGTTTGTGTATCTGATACTTAGTAATTTCAGCCTGAAAAGTGTGGCTTATCTCCCATAGAGAGCAGTCATAAAGACCTGTGGGGACACATGGGTGGAGTGGGAGGAGAGGCATTTGGAATAATCCTTGATGGGGGGCTGCTTCCCAGCAACAACTCAAGTGTGCACTCTGCAAAAGAGGGGGGCATTTACTAGTTTAGTAGCTAGTTGTCTCTGCCACAGCAGCAGGAACAGACACACTTGCATTTTTGAGAGATAACTAGCCTCCTAAAAAGCTGACTTAGAGAGCAATATGACTGCAAAATGCACTGTTACTATAATTAACTTTAGTACCTTTGAGGGAACGTTGGGCTTAAATAGATATTTTCATATAGCACTAGAAAATCTAACCCTTTAAATTTGGGTCAGAGATTAAAGTGAACGCTAGGTATGATGTGCTCTGGGAGCTAATGCTAGTGTTCTATGGAAGTAATCTTCTAGAATTTAATCTGCGACCCCATTTACAAACTGGAAATATTTAAGAGAATCCCAATAGTAGAAAAAAAAAGTGAATTTGACACAAATTCTACTTTCAGTTATTGTGTAATCTTCAAATTTAACCATTGTTATTGATATTTTTAGTATTACGATTCTAATATGTGAAAATCAATGTAAACAATGGAGAAAAGCTGCAGAAATTGAATTGTTATGGAAGAATAGCAGGGCAGTGGGGCACCTGAATGGCCCAGTCCGTTAACCATTAAGTGGTTAGGGTTAAAAGGCTGCCTTCTGCCCAGGTCATGATCCAGGGGTGCTGGGATCAAGCCCCACATCGAGTCCCACAAGCTTCCCTCCTCTGCGAGGAGCCTGCTTCTCCCTCTCCCTTTGCCTGCTGCTCCCCCTACTTGTCTCTCTCTTTCTCTGTGTCAAATAATAAATAAAATCTTGAAAAAAAAAAAAAAAAAGAAAAGAATTGCTGAGTGCCAAAATACTCACATAGTAACACAAATGTACCTGAGCAACAAATCGTTTTTACCTTTTAAAGTTTTAAAAAGGTTTCAGTATTTCTAATATTTTTATAAAGCAGCCTGTGATGGTGTGATTTATAAGAAAAAAAATATATATTTGGTCTTCATTCCCATTTTTGGCACTGAGTTCCTAAAAGCCCTTGGAATTCCCTGAAGAGAGCCAAAAAGGTGTCCCTTGTTATGTTGATGAGGTGGCTGTTGGGCCCCACCTGAGGATAGCAGCTGATTGTTGGGAGAACCAACCCTGTGATTAAAGTCCCACCCCTGAGCTCTGGGAAGGAGAAGAGATTGGAGGCTGACTCAGTTGCCAGTGGCTAATGATTTAATCAATCATGACTAAGTAATGAAGCTGCCTTAAAAAGACCTGGGATCAGGGAGCTTCCGGGTTGGTGTATACTGGGGAGCGGTGCACGTGGAGATAGTGTGCAATCACCTTGCTCTTTCCCACCCTAAGCATCTCTTCCATTTGGCTGCTCCTGGTTTATATCCTTACCGTAAACCAGCAATCTAGTAAGTAAAATGTTTCTCTGAGTTCTGTAGAGCTGCTCTAATAAACTAATCGAACCCAAGGAGGAGGTCATAGAAACCTCTGGTTTATAGTCAGTCAATCAGAAACAATGGTAACAACCTGAGCTTGTGACTGGCATCGAAAGTGGGAGAGGGCAGGGGATATACCCAGCTGGTGTTTGAGAATTGCCGATTGGTGTGAGGACGCATCCCACACACACGTTGGAATTGGGTCCAGGAACCTCTAAAAAAGGCCTTCCTACAACTACTTGTGATAAAAAGTTTTTGACAGTAATGCTGAAAAAATGCAGTAAGTTCCCAATAATTTTTTTCCTAGATCAGTAATTGTTAATATTTTGTCACATTAGCCTCCTCTTCCTGTTTCTCAGACAAATAGCTATCTAGCTAGCTATAGGTATAAATTTTTTTGCTGATCCAGAGGAACTGTTGAAGGCATCATGATACCAAGACCTCTAAATACTTGAGCATGTCCCTCCTTGAAGAACAAAGACATTCTCCTATTTAAAAATAATAGAGTGTACAGTGCAAGAAATGTAACGCAATATAGCACACTCAGAGCTTTCCAGTTGTGTATGTAGTGTGTATGTAGTACATAGAAGGCCATTCATAGCTAGTTTTTAACCTAATCTGGGATGCAAACAGGGATCATGCATTGCATTTAGTTGTTGGGATTACTTTCTCTGCCTTTAAAGATAATATTTTAATTACATTAATATTTTTGAGGAGTCCAAGCTGGGGGTTTGCAGAATATTTCTGAGCTTTGATTTGTCTGATCATTTACTTATGATTAGATTTAAGGTGAACATTTGTCATAGGGTATTGTATTAGGACACTTGTGATAGTAATTTCACCCATTACTAGTGATGTAGTGTCTTTGTAGTTAACAGTAGTGCCGGACTTCTCCTTTGGAAAGCTACCCTTTCCCTTTGTCATTAACTAGTAATCAGAGAGGTGATACTTTAAGAATGTGTGAAAATCCCATTTTTCCAACAACTTTATATCCTCTTGATGAACATTGAAGTTAACATTAAAAGCTTGTGGCAAAGTGATTATTTTCTATTTCAACGGTTACTATGTCATTCCTTCCATACACACTACTGTCTATCTTGTTTCGTCCCTACCTTTATCCCTTCCTTCTTCTGCTTTCTCCTTTCCTTTCCTTCTGTGATTTTCACTGCAGACTAATGAATTCAGTGCTTTCTACCTACCATGTTCTCAGTTTCCCTTTCCATAATTCAACTAGGCAAAGACTGCATGATAGAGGCTATTGCATTTGATACATTGTTGCCTATATGAGATACACTGCTGCATGCCAGGCAGCAGAATATCCTATATGCAGAGTTGATTTGGGGAGAATGATGCCCTCTGCACATGGTAGTTACTAAGTGGATGGATAGATCGATTGATCAATCTATATATAGCCCTTGACACAGTTTATCAGTTCTCCAGTATTTCCTTACATTCTGGCACAAGAAGTTCTCTTTACCCTCTTCCTCCCATTCTTGGTATCAGCTATGTCTCCAGGAGCTCTAGTTCTTCTTTGTTTAAAATCCAAGTTCTGGGCAGTAGGTTTTAATGATGTCTTTTTAAAAAGCAGCCTTACAACAACTGAAGAAAATAAGTGGAGTCAGGGCATTTGGACAGCACTGCTACTGTAGTAGGTAACATAGGTATTTTTAGGTCACCAGAATTTATCCAGAGAGCAGTGTGTTCAGTGGCTAAAAGCATGCGCTCTGCCACCACATTACATGGGTATTTTTTTGCAAGCTGTGCCTGATCCACCTTTATGACTTACTACTTTGTCTCTGTGTCCCTTCACTTCTTCGTCTCTAAAGGGGATATCATATGGAACCTACCTCACTGAATTGTTACTTCTTTTATTTAGCATACTTTTATTGAGCATTTAATATGAGATAGGTACTCAGCTGTTTTTTGTTGCCATGTGGGAGATAGACTCTCCTCTCCTCCAAAACAGACAATAATATATATGTGTGCATGTATATACTGATAGGTTCCAAGGAAAAATGAAGCTGGCTAAGGGTGGGTGGCTTTGGGGAAGCCTATTTTTATATGAACTGCTTGGAGAAGTGATTACTGCTAATATTTGAACAGAGACTTGAAGAAAGTTGAGTACGAAATCATGCTAATACCTAGGAGAGTTTTTCAGGCTAAAACTGCAAGCACACACCTCTCAAAAAGTTGAGAATATCTAGCATGATCTAGGACAAGCAACCATGTTAGTGGACCTGGAGAAATGGGAGGCAAAGTTGAGTGGCAGGGAGGAGGCCGGAACATGGAGGGCCTTTAGAACTCTATAGAGGGGCGCCTGGGTGGCTCAGTGGGTTAAGCCTCTGCCTTCAGCTCAGGTCATGATCTCAGGGTCCTGGATCAAGCCCCGCATCAGGCTCTCTGCTCAACAGTGAGCCTGCTTCTTCCTCTCTCTCTGCCTGCCTTTCTGCTACTTGTGATTTCTGTCAAATAAATAAATAAAATCTTAAAAAAAAAACAAAAAGCCTCTATAGAGACTTATATTCTGCCAAGGGTTTGAGGAGCCATTAGAAAGTCTTGAGAAGAATAATGACACCATCAGATTAAGAGAACAGACTGAAGAGGGCTTGATTAGGAAGAAAAAGAGTAGTCAGAAGGCTATAGCAGTGATCCTACATTATCCCGTGGATTGGGTGGAACAGATCATGGGAAGTAGTCAGATTCTAGATCTATTTTGAAGCTAAAGACCACAGGATTTGTTGATAGGTTAGGTGTAAAATGTGGGAGAATGAAAGAAATCAAGGATGGCTTCACATTTTGGCTTGATTTTTAGGACTATGATAAGGATTACATGGCTAATTCATATAAAGTATTTTTTTAAAAAGTGCCTAGGATGTAATAATCAATAAATAGTACCTTTTTATTATTTTTAATGCCTATCAGTTATTTTCCACCCTATCCTTTATGCCATTGTTTGTTCTCACGTTTTTGACTTCTGGATTTTGACTCGGCTATCAACACTGTTTCTCTCAAGTGCTAACCATCTAGCTATATACATTTCAGTAATGTAGTATTCTTACGCCAGTGCCTAGGACTGAAATCAGCATATAGTTCACTTACTGTGTAGCTATGGGCAATTACTAATCTCTCAATTTCATCTCCTATGAAATGAGGATAATGATATTTACCTCCCAAGGCTATTATGAAAATTAAAGAATATCCAGATTCAAAAGTGAAAGTCACTACAAAGTATGAGTGATTGCAGTTTTTATTGTTGCCTACGCTCTGAGAAGGCTCTTTATGCACATCCTCGCCACTTAAAGGCATGAAAGAAATGAATGTGCATGCATTAGTCATTCACACTGAGTTTTATTCCTGTTTGGTCATATTTGAATGTTTTTATTGGTGAGATTTGTTTTTTATATTTCACAGTTTGGGATTTGTTGAGACCTGAGCCGCTCTATTGAACCACTTTTAAAAAGATTTAATGAACCCAAATCTTTCACTCAGGATGAATATTGGACCCAGGAAGGGAATGAGGCAGAAGGCAGTTTAGAACATATGTCTAAGTCATTCCGTTTAAAAGGGCTCCATACCTTAGTATGTATTACATACTGCCAGGGTACAGCCATGGAACACAACTGTTACGATGTTTAATGCTCAGCAAATCTAGTGTGCAATAATTACTGGAACTTCAACAGCATTTCTTTGGAGGAGAGGAAGTTGTAAAGCCTTGATTACTTATGCAAAAATTAAGGAAAGAATACCAAGGGATTGAGTGTGGCTTTTGTTCTCCTTATTACAGTTTTTAGGTTCTTACTGAGACTGAAGTTGGAGGAAGAAAACCTTGTATATTTTTCCCAAGCCAGGTATGAATACATAGCACCACCATTGTTCATTGTTTTATATTAGTTTGCTGATCACAGATATTTCTTCATGTGGACTTAATTTTAAACTAAAAAGCCTCCTTCTCTCACCCATTGAGTTGTGCTTCATAGGCTAATATAATTATTCCTAATTAGTAGAAAAGGGAATTGAATCCAGGAGAAACCAAATCACAGGGTCATTTGCTTACTAAGAAACACTTGCTTTCCAGTGGCTTATCTGTATCACCCAACTACATATTGGACCTACAATTGCACTTTGAAATCTTGGTCATTTAGATACTGGAACTCTCTTAATTGGCAGAAAAAGTGCGGTATTTGAGCTTTTGCCTTTCTTTCTTTCTTCCTTTCTTTCTTTTTTTCTTTTCTTTCTTTCTTTGATAGAGATCACAAGTAGGCAGAGAGACCGGCAGAGAAAGAGGGGGAAGCAGGCTCCCTGCAGAGCAGAGAGCCTGATGCGGGACTTGATCCCAGGACCCCGAGATCATGACCTGAGCCGAAGGTAGAGGCTTAACCCACTGAGCCACCCAGGCACCTCATGCTTTTGCATTTCTTTATAAAAGTTTTATGGAGAAGAAGTAAGTTTATAGTTTAAGTTTTAAGTATGTAAGGGCACTAGGCCAGAGTAATTCCATCTCGGTTAAACAGTGATTTTGTTGTTTATGCAGTAAAACTTAAACTGACCCTGCCCTCCCTGCAGGGGAACTTACTTAAAACCAAGTCCAGGAAAATAGTAAAATATGGTTGACCAGTCCCTGATAACAGAGCCCAGAATACAAGGACGAGTCAGGCCAGGTGGAGACATCCAATCAGTAAAGCGCACATACTATCTCCCTAACTACCAAAGAATGTGGGCCCTGCCTTTTGGGCGCCTTTTGGGCACCAATTCTGAGCAAGGTGATAGGCTAGTTCAAATAGCTACTACAGGGTGAACTGTAATTCAATTGGCCACCTGTGTGTGACCTAGCATGACTGTGCAGCTTTCTCTGTGTGTTGCAATCTCATTGGCCACCTGTGTGTGGCCAGGCTCAACCACATGGCCTTTGCTCTATATAAGTGAGTCTGTGAGGCTGGGAGCGGTCGCTCTCTCCATAAGGGATGGCCCCAACTGGTCGGTTTGATTCTCAATGCTGGCGTGAAATAAAGCTTTGTGTGGTTGAGTTCTAGCTTTAGAGCATTGTGGTCTGAAAATATGCAGGGAATGATCCCAATCTTTTGATACCGGTTGAGTCCTGATTTAGGACCGAGGATGTGATCTATTCTGGAGAATGTTCCATGTGCACTAGAGAAGAATGTGTATTCTGTTGCTTTGGGATGAAATATTCTGAATATATCTGTGATGTCCATCTGGTCCAGTGTGTCATTTAAGGCCTTTATATCCTTGCTGATCTTTTGCTTGGATGATCTGTCCATTTCAGTGAGGGGAGTGTTAAAGTCCCCTACTATTATTGTATTACTGTTGATGTGTTTATTTGATTTTGTTATTAATTGGTTTATATAGTTGGCTGCTCCCACGTTGGGGGCATAGATATTTAAAATTGTTAGATCTTCTTGTTGTACAGACCCTTTGAGTATGATATAGTGTCCTTCCTCATCTCTTATTATAGTCTTTGGCTTAAAATCTAATTGATCTGATATAAGGATTGCCACTCCTGCTTTCTTCTGATGTCCATTAGCATGGTAAATTCTTTTCCACCCCCTCACTTTAAATCTGGAGGTGTCTTCGGGCTTAAAATGTGTTTCTTGGAGGCAACATATAGATGGGTTTTGTTTTTTTATCCATTCTGATACCCTGTGTCTTTTGACAGGGGCATTTAGCCCATTCACATTCAGGGTAACTATTGAGAGATATGAATTTAGTGCCATTGTATTGCCTGTAAGGTGACTGTTACTGTATATGGTCTCTGTTCCTTTCTGATCTACCACTTGTAGGCTCTCTCTTTGCTTAGAGGACCCCTTTCAAGATTTCCTGTAGAGCTGGTTTGGTATTTGCAAATTCTTTCAGTTGTTGTTTGTCCTGGAAGCTTTTAATCTCTCCTTCTATTTTCAATGATAGCCTAGCTGGATATAGTATTCTTGGCTGCATGTTTTTCTCGTTTAGTGCTCTGAAAATATCATGCCAGCTCTTTCTGCCCTGCCAGGTCTCTGTGGATAAGTCAGCTGCCAATCTAATATTTTTACCATTGTATGTTACAGACTTCTTTTCCCGGGCTGCTTTCAGGATTTTCTCTTTGTCATTGAGACTTGTAAATTTTACTATTAGGTGACGGGGTGTGGGCCTATTCTTATTGATTTTGAGGGGCATTCTCTGAACCTCCTGAATTTTGATGCTCGTTCCCTTTGCCATATTGGGGAAATTCTCCCCAATAATTCTCTCCAGTATACCTTCTGCTCCCCTCTCACTTTCTTCTTCTTCTGGAATCCCAATTATTCTAATGTTGTTTCGTCTTATGGTGTCACTTATCTCTCGAATTCTCCCCTCGTGGTCCAGTAGCTGTTTGTCCCTCTTTTGATCAGCTTCTTTATTCTCTGTCATTTGGTCTTCTATATCACTAATTCTTTCTTCTGCCTCATTTATCCTAGCAGTGAGAGCCTCCATTTTTGATTGCACCTCATTAATAGCTTTTTTGATTTCAACTTGGTTAGATTTTAGTTCTTTTATTTCTCCAGAAAGGGCTTTTATATCTCTCGAGAGGGTTTCTCTAATATCTTCCATGCCTTTTTCGAGCCCGGCTAGAACCTTGAGAATTGTCATTCTGAACTCTAGATCTGACATATTACCGATGTCTGTATTGATTAGGTCCCTAGCCTTCGGTACTGCCTCTTGTTCTTTTTTTTGTGTTGAATTTTTACGTCTTGTCATTTTGTCCAGATAAGAGTAAATGAAGGGGCAAGTAAAATACTAAAAGGGTGGCAACAACCCCAGGAAAATATGCTTTAACCAAATTAGAAGAGATCCAAAATCGTGAGTGGGGAGAAAGGGGATAAAAAGAGGTTCAAAAAGGAAGAGAGAAAAAAGAAAAAGAAAAAAAAAAAAAAGAAAAGAAAAGAAAAGAATTTTAAAAAAAGAAAACACCTAAGAAAAATGTAAAAAATATATATATATATATATTAGATAAACTAGTAAAAAATTTTGGAAAGAACCCAAATACATGGAGACTAAACAGTATCCTTCTAAAGAATGAATGGGTCAACCGGGAAATTAAAGAAGAATTGAAAAAAATCATGGAAACAAATGATAATGAAAACACAACGGTTCAAAATCTGTGGGACACAACAAAGGCAGTCCTGAGAGGAAAATATATAGCGGTACAAGCCTTTCTCAAGAAACAAGAAAGGTCTCAGGTACACAACCTAACCCTACACCTAAAGGAGCTGGAGAAAGAACAAGAAAGAAACCCTAAGCCCAGCAGGAGAAGAGAAATCATAAAGATCAGAGCAGAAATCAATGAAATAGAAACCAAAAAAACAATAGAACAAATCAACGAAACTAGGAGCTGGTTCTTTGAAAGAATTAATAAAATTGATAAACCCCTGGCCCGACTTATCAAAAAGAAAAGAGAAAGGACCCAAATAAATAAAATCATGAATGAAAGAGGAGAGATCACAACTAACACCAAAGAAATACAAACTATTATAAGAACATACTATGAGCAACTCTACGGCAATAAATTTGACAATCTGGAAGAAATGGATGCATTCCTAGAAACATATAAACTACCACAACTGAACCAGGAAGAAATAGAAAGCCTGAACAGACCCATAACCAGTAAGGAGATTGAAACAGTCATTAAAAATCTCCAAACAAACAAAAGCCCAGGGCCAGACGGCTTCCCGGGGGAATTCTACCAAACATTTAAAGAAGAACTAATTCCTATTCTCCTGAAACTGTTCCAAAAAATAGAAATGGAAGGAAAACTTCCAAACTCATTTTATGAGGCCAGCATCACCTTGATCCCAAAACCAGACAAGGATCCCACCAAAAAAGAGAGCTATAGACCAATATCCTTGATGAACACAGATGCGAAAATACTCAACAAAATACTAGCCAATAGGATTCAACAGTACATTAAAAAGATTATTCACCACGACCAAGTGGGATTTATTCCAGGGCTGCAAGGTTGGTTCAACATCCGCAAATCAGTCAATGTGATACAACACATCAATAAAAGTAAGAACAAGAACCATATGATACTCTCAATAGATGCTGAAAAAGCATTTGACAAAGTACAACATCCCTTCCTGATCAAAACTCTTCAAAGTGTAGGGATAGAGGGCACATACCTCAATATCATCAAAGCCATCTATGAAAAACCCACCGCAAATATCATTCTCAATGGAGAAAAACTGAAAGCTTTTCCGCTAAGGTCAGGAACACGGCAGGGATGTCCATTATCACCACTGCTATTCAACATCGTACTAGAGGTCCTAGCCTCAGCAATCAGACAACAAAAGGAAATTAAAGGCATCCAAATCGGCAAAGAAGAAGTCAAATTATCACTCTTCGCAGATGATATGATACTATATGTGGAAAACCCAAAAGAATGCACTCCAAAACTGCTAGAACTTATACAGGAATTCAGTAAAGTGTCAGGATATAAAATCAATGCACAGAAATCAGTTGCATTTCTCTACACCAACAGCAAGACAGAAGAAAGAGATATTAAGGAGTCAATCCCATTTACAATTGCATCCAAAACCATAAGATACCTAGGAATAAACCTAACCAAAGAGACGCAGAATCTATACTCAGAAAACTATAAAGTACTCATGAAAGAAATTGAGGAAGACACAAAGAAATGGAAAAATGTTCCATGCTCCTGGATTGGAAGAATAAATATTGTGAAAATGTCTATGCTACCTAAAGCAATCTACACATTTAATGCAATTCCTATCAAAGTACCATCCATCTTTTTCAAAGAAATGGAACAAATAATGCTAAAATTTATATGGAACCAGAAAAGACCTCGAATAGCCAAAGGGATATTGAAAAAGAAAGCCAACGTTGGTGGCATCACAATTCCGGACTTCAAGCTCTATTACAAAGCTGTCATCATCAAGACAGCATGGTACTGGCACAAAAACAGACACATAGATCAATGGAACAGAATAGAGAGCCCAGAAATAGACCCTCAAATCTATGGTCAACTAATCTTCGACAAAGCAGGAAAGAATGTCCAATGGAAAAAAGACAGCCTTTTCAATAAATGGTGCTGGGAAAATTGGACAGCCACATGCAGAAAAATGAAATTGGACCATTCCCTTACACCACACACAAAAATAGACTCAAAATGGATGAAGGACCTCAATGTACGAAAGGAATCCATCAAAATCCTTGAGGAGAACACGGGCAGCAACCTCTTCGACCTCTGCCGCAGCAACATCTTCCTAGGAACAACGCAAAAGGCAAGGGAAGCAAGGGAAAAAATGAACTACTGGGATTTCATCAAGATCAAAAGCTTTTGCACAGCAAAGGAAACAGTTAACAAAATCAAAAGACAACTGACAGAATGGGAGAAGATATTTGCAAACGACATATCAGATAAAGGACTAGTGTCCAGAATCTATAAAGAACTTAGCAAACTCAACACCCAAAGAACAAATAATCCAATCAAGAAATGGGCAGAGGACATGAACAGACCTTTCTGCAAAGAAGACATCCAGATGGCGAACAGACACATGAAAAAGTGCTCCATATCACTCGGCATCAGGGAAATACAAATCAAAACCACAATGCGATATCACCTCACACCAGTCAGAATGGCTAAAATCAACAAGTCAGGAAATGACAGATGCTGGCGAGGATGCGGAGAAAGGGGAACCCTCCTACACTGTTGGTGGGAATGCAAGCTGGTGCAGCCACTCTGGAAAACAGCATGGAGGTTCCTCAAAATGTTGAAAATAGAACTGCCCTATGACCCAGCAATTGCACTATTGGGTATTTACCCTAAAGATACAAATGTAGTGATCCAAAGGGGCACATGCACCCGAATGTTTATAGCAGCAATGTCCACAATAGGCAAACTATGGAAAGAACCTAGATGTCCATCAACAGATGAATGGATCAAGAAGATGTGGTATATATACACAATGGAATACTATGCAGCCATCAAAAGAAATGAAATCTTGCCATTTGCGACAACATGGATGGAACTAGATCGTATCATGCTTAGCGAAATAAGTCAAGCAGAGAAAGACAACTATCATATGATCTCCCTGATATGAGGAAGTGGTGATACAACATGGAGGCTTAAGTGGGTAGAAGAAGAATAAATGAAACAAGATGGGATTGGGAGGGAGACAAACCATAAGTGACTCTTAATCTCACAAAACAAACTGAGGGTTGCCGGGGGCAGGGGGTTTGGGAGAAGGGGGTGGGATTATGGACATTGGGGAGGGTATGTGATTTGGTGAGTGCTGTGAAGTGTGTAAACCTGTTGATTCACAGACCTGTACCCCTGGGGATAAAAATATATGTTTATCAAAAATAAAAAATTAAAAAAAAAAAAAAAAAAAAAAAAAAAAGAAATAAAGCTTTGTTTGACCTTTGCTTTGTATCAATCTCGCTCCTTTGATAATAGACCCTAACAAAGTACAAGACAGATACAAAATAATTTCACAATCCTGTTTTTATTAAAGGCTTGGGGATACCTGTGTAACCTGTTAAGCAAGCATGTGCATTCATTATCCATTTCACTTTTACCCTAAATGATGTCAGAGTAAGTGGAAGATTGACTGTGGTTGACTAATTCACTGGAATTAGTTCTCTTGTCTGACCCATCTCAGGAGGATATCAGAAATGCAGCATTGTAGAGTTAATATTATAAAATTATCTGTAAAAATAGTTACAGCATTTGGTAGGAAGCTTATAAGGGAACTTGAAAAATTCCTTTGTAACTAAGATACAAATGGCTTTTAAAATCCTTTGATATTTTTGGGGCTCCTGGGTGGCTCAGTGGGTTAGAGCCTCTGCCTTCAGCTCAGGTCATGATCCCAGGTTCTGGGATAGAGCCCTGCATCGGGTTCTCTGCTGGACAGGGAGCCTGCTTTCCCCACTCTCTCTGCCTGACTATCTGCCTACCTGTGATCTCTGCCTGTCAAGTAAATAAATAAATAACCTTTAAAAATAAATAAGTAAATAAAATCCTTTGATGATATTTAAGTACTTATAACTTGTTAGGCAATGTTGTGATCACATTATGAAGCCAAATTTACATATATACTCATAGTCATTTTGAAAGCTTTGTTATAAAGGGCATGAAATAGGTATGAAATAACTTAAAAAGCCCAGCCCCTCATTTCTTTTTGTCAAAGGCATCCTGTGGAATTGATGAATCTCAAATCTGTTTGTCATCAGGAATATTCTTGCTTTCTTTCACATAGAGAATAGTGATGTGGAAATGTTGGTGTTCAGAGCCACTGGTCAAAAAAGAGCAGAAAAGGCTGCCCTGGGATTGTGAGCAACTGATTATATAAGATGGAGTTGGGGAGGTAAGGACAGGGGAAGTTTACAAAAGGATTTTTTTTTTTTTTTAGGATTTTTCATATCCTAAAAAAAGACTCACAAGATCCTGGAGGGCTAGTTTTTGTCAAGCTAAGTTTGTTTTTCCCTCTAGCAAAGCATTAACATTAAGGCAGTTGGGAGTTCCTGGAGGGATGTCCTATTCTGCCTGCCTCAAGTATTTGTCAATGGGCTGCACTGCAAGCTATAAGGAAATTTAATTTTATCTACATTTCTTTTGCCTTTGTTCCCCATATCAAATAGGAATAGGAGTTGTTTGGTAAGGTGAAAGAGGCTTTTGAAAACTAGATTTGATTAAAAAACAAAACAAAACTGTATTTACATTTTTTCAGGCCTTTTCAAAAAAAATGTTTTATTATTTTTATTTTTTTAAGATTTTATTTATTTATTAGAGAGAGAGAGAGAGAGAGAGACAGCGATCACAAGTAGGTGGAGAGGCAGGCAGAGAGGGGGAAGCAGGCTCCCTGCTGAGCAGAGAGCCCCATGTGGGGCTTGATCCCAGGACCCTGAGATAATGACCTGAGCTGAAGGCAGAGGCTTTAACACACTGAGCCACCCAGGTGCCCTCAAGCCTTTTTTTAAATAAATTAAGCAGAAACTTTATTGCTAAGCCCATCCAAGATTGTTACAAACACAAATAAAGTATCCTTTTAAGTGTCCTATGTTAAATCAAAGATACCTCATCAACGTAAAACACTGGTGACCTTAAGAATTCATTTAGGTTGTAGTATTTTTACATTATTTTGCTTTTAATCATTTGCAGTGTTCTGAATATTACATTTAAACATTTTTTAAAGACATGAAATCATGTAGTTTGTGTTGTTTGTTTGAAGTACAACCATAACTATAAAGTCGAGGATCTTAAGAAGACAAAGACCAAATTTGCATACACAGGATGGGGCGATCTAATACACAACACAACATGAGTCTTCCCAAACAAGTTTGCTGTGACACAGCTCCCATGTATAGTGTGACAAATAAACAGTCTCATTTAGGAAAATTAAGACATCACTTAGGAAAGAGGTGTATTTTGATATATTTGGTGCTAACATTTTTGTTTGTCTTGAGTATAAAAGCACTTTGCCAAAAGAATCAGGCCTTTGTTATTTCAAGTCTCCTTCTTCACCCAGTTTCCTTATCTGAGTAGAAACTCATTAATTTCTGTAGAATCTTGGCTCTAGGACTGGGCCCCAGGAAAGGTCTGAAATTTCTAAACGTCATTTGGCTGGAGAAAAGTGTTTTCTTGATACTTGGAGGCAGTCATTCATCACTTTGTGCTTAAAAGCGTTCCTTAGTGAACTTCTTCCCTACAGTGTTTAGAAAATAGCACAGGATCTGGGCTCCCGGAAGGGGTTCCTTCCAGCTGAACCACCTACCAGATGGGCATCCTTGCAGGGTCTCTGCATGCGGTACCGTTGGAGCTCTCCTGCTGCCTGGGAGACCTTGATCCTCTCCAAGTCAGCCTCCAGCTCCGCTGCAGTACCAAGGGGCTTTCCATGCTGGCCCTGGAAGATGGGGTGGCCACGCTGCGCTCCTTCAGGCCTTAATTATCAAATTCATCTACAGTCTAACTATTTACAAAATTTTAAATCAACAATTTAACACTACTTAAGCGTTAATTAAAGGAACAAGGAAAGTTTTTCTTAAATCTTTTATCTTCAAAAAAAAAAAAAAGAAAGAAAAAATCATTATTTTGGGGGGTCCTGTGCTTAAAGAGTAAGTAATCTCACAGGGATCTGTAAATCATTCTATATCCAATGCAGACAATAGCTGTTCGTATTTTATATTTGAACAAGATATTGGAAACATGTTTGTCAGAGAAGTTTGACCTTGAGAAAATACCAGACTAATTTTCCAATGAACAGACAGGTGTTTTTATTCATAGAATTAAAAAGGGGGGAGAAGAACCTATAATTTAACTTAATATACTCTGATAAATGTGTGATTGACACTTGTACTGTCTTCCTTTAATCATGACTTCATACATACAACTTTGTTCAGGAAATGTGGTGAATAATCATTGTTGATATAGTTATTGCTTTTTACTCTCTGAAAGTAAACTCTAAAATCTTGTATCTTTCAAGCCATTTTTGTTTCCATGTGTGTCATTGAATTCATTTCTTACTATATAGATTTTTCTCATATGTAAATGTGAATAACTTATGGAACTTCATAACTTTTGCATATGTAGCCAATGACATGTATTTATCCTATTAAAAGATTGAATTACATGTGCAGTTTTGAAATTTTAGCTTAATTTTCCCAGATACTTAATGCCTTGTAGAATTTTTCTCATTGTTTATTTCTCTTTTAGAAAAGAAGGAAGACCTTTATTTACTATTAGTTTAATATACCTATGCCCTTGGATATGATATATCAGTGGTCACTACATTTTAATACATGTAATTTTTGTTCAATCAGATGATTCCTAGTCACAGATTTTAGGGTCAACACCAGTTTATCTAATTCAGCAAAACTGATTGCACTTACTTAACTGTTCTCTTCTCCTACTTCTCTGTATATTATGATTGTTTCTTATTTTCTCAGTCCCTAGAGCTGCCTTCCACTCTTTGGTCATCTATCTTTCTTTCTTTCTTTCTTTCTTTCTTTCTTTCTTTCTTTCTTTCTTTCTTTCTTTCTTTCTAAGATTTATTTATTTGAGAGAGAAAGAAAGAGACAGCTGTGTCTAGCAGGAGGGGCAGAGGGAAAGAGAGAATCTCAAGCAGAATCTGCGCTGACTGCCAAGCCAGAAACAGGGCTCCATCCTATCAGATCATGATCTGAGCAGAAACCAAGAGCTGGTTGCTTAACCAACTGTGCCACCCAGGTGACACTGGTCACCTCTTAAATCCTGTTCATTGCCTCTGTCACTACCCAGAGCTATGCTGGATCAAAATGTTTGAACATTTGCAAGGCACTAGTTATATGCGAGATTATAATTGTATCCTGGCCCACAGCCTTGATTCTCCCACTCCTACTAAAGTCAGAAAACATGCTGTTTTAGTCCACATGACTGTGCAAGTATTTTTCTACATGTTCAAAAGACTGGCTTGCATAAGACCTCGGAGGATTTATTTATCCTTTTGTTCTAGAGATTGGAACAATTTGTTCATTTCTCATGTACACCTCAGTGCAACTACTTAGATTATGTGTATCAGCGGTACTCATATGGTAGGTAAGTCACTTGGAATGCTTGCAGAGATATTTATTGTTGGTTGAACATTCTGGTTCAGTAGGTAGTAGGTATTAACCTGGGAAACTGCAGTATTAAGCAAATAGCTAAGTGATTCTGGTGCATGTGGTCCAAGGACGATACTCTTTAAAAAAAAAAAAAGTAATATTTCTCCAACTGTGAACTACTTAGGATATGAAACTAAAAAAGTTAGGATATTTTGGCCAAGACTGATCATCCAATACTCCTTCCTACCTAATTGCAACAAGAATAGCTCTGGAGCCAGTCTTAGGTTCATTGCACGTCTATCTCTTGCATCCTCACTCATTTCTATGAGGTACAAAAGATAGACTTCAATTTCAGATGGCTAGAAGAAATTTTACTTGCAAGTATATCTATATCCCTAGCTCTTCCAATTTATTAAAACTGAAAGGTTTCAGAGACAGAAGATACATTGTAGATAATTTGTTCTAATCCCCTGTTTCTAAATGACATAAAATGTAGTCTTTTTAAAGGTTTTCTAAATTAAACATAAGCTTGTTCTTGGTATTGTCACTAGTAGAAGATGGGTCTCTTCAGTCTCAGTAGGAACTCTTCCCACTGAAGTAATATTTTGAAAATTTTATTATTTATGAGAATCATCTAAAGTACCTATCAAAATGAATATTCCAGGACTCAGCCTCAGAAATCTTGCTAGGGGAAGTGGGGAGCATAGGAAACTATCTTTTTAATCATCATCGAGGGTGATTTAGTATAGGTGGTCCAAGGATCACATTATGTGAAGTATAATATCCTGCTAGAAAGATTGAAGAGTTGAATAAATAAGGCCTGATAACCAGCTTTAATTAGTTAAGAAAAAAAGCTATTCAGCCAGTTTCTACAATAGGCCCTGGGCTAATAGATATAGTCCTTACCATTCAAGAAGCCCACTGCTTTGAGGTGGTGGTGGCAATTAGACAAATGAACCACTTCCAGCATATCCTGTGATATGGAGCACAGGGAAAGGGGTCTCAGTAAGGCACAGGAAAAAGACACACAGAAAGTGATCCCACTGTGGGGAGTAGAATGTGGCCTGGGGCTGTCAGGCAAGGCATGTAGCTTGGGTAGGGGAGGACAGTAAACAACAAAAATCTGTAATGAGGGAAAGCATGACGCATAGGATTATTACAGAACGTAAGTGTGTGCTTAGCACCCATCATAAACATTCAGGAAATACTTGTCATTATTTGTATTTAACAGTGGATTCATATTTAACAGTGAACTAGGACTAAGAAATGGGAAAGAGAATCCCATAAAAGACATCTGGGAAGGCCTGGGGCAACTGAAGCTTTTTTTTTTTTTTTTTTTTTTTGAATTTATTTATTTGACAGAGAAAGATCACAAGTAGGCAGAGAGGCAGGCAGAAAGAGAGAGAGGAGGAAGCAGGCTCCCTGCTGAGCAGAGAGCCCAATGTGGGACTCAATCCCAGGACCCTGAGATCATGACCTGAGCCGAAGGCAGTGGCTTAACCCACTGAGCCACCCAGGTGCCCCAACTGAAGCTTTATGGTCAAGCACTAAGCAGATACTTAGGGTGGATGATATTGTCTGTAACTCATTCTTACGAATTTACTGATAAATTATTTATGCGAGAGTCAGTGATTTTCCAGGACTTGGGCCTTGAGCATCTGGGAAGATGAAATTTCAAGAAGATATCATAAAGAGTATCAAATATTGCAGAAAGTTCAGATGGGAGCCAAGGAGTCACAAATAGGGTCTGGTTGTTAACTATTCATGCCATTATTCCTAACCATCTACATCAGAACCATTTAGGAATGCTGACAAATATTCAGATCCCTGCCTTCCAACTTGGGACTACCAAATTAGAACCTCTGTGGGTATGTGGCTTAAGGATCTTGATTAAAAAAATATCCAGGAGATTATTTTGCACACTGGAGTTTGGGACCCAGCGAGCTAGAGAAATATATTTCAGTATGTGATAAGGGCACAACCTACTGCACAGCTTTAGCCAGTATGCAGAGGAGAGGAAGTGGAGAGAAAGCAAATGTAGACAAGATTCGTTATGAAAGCCAGACAGGAAATGAGAAGATAACTAGATCAAGGAAGGATTTAGTATTTATATTTTGTTTGAACTAATAGGAAACATGGGCGTACTTAAGTATGTTATATTCCGATTAGAAAGTTCAGAGGATACTCTGGATCATATGCTTAGTTACCAAATAACTTTTATTTGAGTTCTGAGGCTGTAGTTTTGTATTAATTTGTTGATATAGTGATTTAATTTGTGTATTTAGGAATCTTCAATATTTGAAGCACATTCCCCCCACCCCCCCTAAAAAAGGCTTAGAAAAGAAGACTTTTGGATTGCTTATTTAGGAGTAAAACTTACTTCATTAAAGTCTAGGATATTATTGATATGATACTAACTTGGTACATTCTATGAACCATGCACTCTTACAAGCAAGTGTTATTGAAGATGAGTCGTATCTCTAAGTAACAGACGAAAAGGGTTGCCCACATGGTTCAGTCAAGTGGCTGCCTTTGACTCAGGTCATGGTCCGATGGTCCTGGGATTGAGTCCTACTTCAGGCTCACTGTTCAGTGGGGAGTCTGCTTCTCCCTCTACTCTTCCCCCCATGCTTGTGATGTCTCTCTCTCACTTTCTCTCTCCCAAAGAAATAAATAAAATCTTTTAAAAAAGAGAGAGAGATGAAGAAAAATGATCTCAACGTGGCTAAGTGGTTTGTTGAAGAGCACAGAGCTGGGATGTGATAGGGACACATTTCTATTTTAAACTGTGATCATTCATTTCAATAAAAAGCATTTAGGTTCTCATTGAAAAGTAGTTTAACATATTCTTTTTTCTTCTTTCTTTCCTTCCTTCCTCTCTCCTCCTTCCTTCTTTCCTTCCTTCCTCTCTTTTTTCCTTCCTTTCTTTCTTCCTCTCCCCTTCCTCCCCTACTTCCTCCCCTTTGTCTTCTTCCTTCTTCCTTCTTGTTTGTTCATTTGTTTAAATAATCTCTCTACCCAATGCGGCGGTTGGACTCACAATCCTGAGAAGAAGAATAGCACGCTCTTCTGACTGAACCAGCCAGGAGTCCCTTAATATATCATCTTAAGCTTTTATCCCATGCTTTATATTTATAATACTAGCATAATTTTTATGCCAGATAATATTAAACTTTTTAATTGTCTTCTATGCTAAATACCAAAGAATGACAAGGATAGCAACCACAGACATGTAGGGAGAAGTAATTTTAACAATGGCCCACAAGTCACACTTAATACTAAGAGTATTATGGGATAATGGAACTATAGAAATGAGACCTTACCTTACACTGTGGTGGAGGAGCTGAGGAGTAAAATTCTGGAAGGAAAGTTGGAGAAGTCACTAACCAGCTAATCCAAGAAGATAACCACATTCAGCTGCCCAAGTGTGACCAAAAAGGTGTGTTCATAGGGAGAACTCTGTGTAGCCTCCTCTCTCTGAGTTCGTAGAAAAGTATCTGTTGTGGGTCTGGATCTGTGTTTGGTCACAAGGTCAATTAGGAAAGAGTTGTACTCAGAGCAGAGTAGTGGGAAATGCACGGAACCCACAGGGCAGCTTTATATCTGTTTGTCACCACAGCTGTTTGCAGAAAGACTGTCAGAAAGTTAGTTGCTTCACTTCTGCTTTCTGAATCTTGTGGAAATTCAGGGTGCCTGAGTGGTTCAGTCAGTTGAGTGACCAGCTCTTGGTTTCTGCTCAGGTCATGATCTTATGGGTCTTGGGATGGAGGCCTGCACTGAGCTCAGCAGGAAGTCTGCTTGAGGATTCTCTCCCTCTACCCCTCACCCCCCTTGCACGCTTTCTTCCTCTCTCTCCAAAATGAATAAATAAGTCTTAAAAAAATAAATAAATCTTGTGGAAATTAAAATTTTGGCTAACTCTAATCTGGGAAATTCAAAGGAGGGAATTTAGGGAAATACAGTTCCCAGCTCAACCATGTTGCCACAACATGATAACTTATATTGCCAGTGTTCTTCTTTACTTTGCGTTTGGGAGTTATAGTGGTTCCATGTGTGTTAGAAGTTTTGCCTTGATAAGAACACAAGGGATGCCATGTAAATCAGAAGGTAGTCTACCACTTTGCTCCTGTTCTTCCTTCTCTTACTCCTGTAAAGAGGCAGCATTTATTGACTAGGATCTGCAAGAACTGTGGAAATTGTTTACATACAGTTTAATTTTATCTTCTTAGAAATGTGAGAGGGAAGTTATCATTCTCGTCTAACAAATGAGAGAGCTGAGCTTAATGGATGTTAAGTAATTTGCCAACATTATAAGGTCTATTAAAAAAAAAAATCTATCACAACCCTTGATGTAAATAGGTCAGAGATTGACAGAAAGGCCAACCAGAGGGCTCATAGATCTTCAAGGCAAAGAGAACTGGGAGACACAGTGCAGAGCCTCATAAGATAGAAAGAACTATTAGGAGGTAAATTGCTCACATTGGTGTTGATAGGGTTCTCAATCTACTTTGAATGCTTTGTGTAAATATAGACAGGGAAGAGTGCCTAGAGGGATCTAGCTATCAGAAAAAAATAAGAATAAGAAAGGATCAATTGAATGGAGTCTATTTTTTTTTTTTTGAACACATTACTCCTGTGTAAAGCAACTGCTCATAGAATTATTCTGTTCTTCATTTTCTAGCATAACCGGGCTGTCTATCTTAGTTGTGTGTTGATAGTCTAGTGAGACTCTAGCAGAGAATTTGTTCTTATGTGTTCTGTAAGCTGGTCTGCATGTACACAAAGCAGCTCGTGGAGTTATTTACTCAGAGTTCAAGAACATGGAAAGAGTTACTAGTTTCTGGGGGTATGGGGGATGGTAAATAATCTCTGTCCAGTCTAGTTTATACAGGAGTGTATTAAATATTAAGATGAGCTTACATAAAAATCAAATACGTTATTCTTTGAAAATGAGAAGATATCCCATGGGAGGAATACAACTTGATCAATACACATTAAGCACCAAAAATAGGTTTAGTTTGGATTGGAATTGTTGATGTGATCACAGTAGCAATCATAATAAAATGTTTCCCGTTTCTTTTTCCCTCCCCTTTTTTTCTCACATAGTAGTCCTGAGTGTTATAAACACTGGGAAAATATCCTCATTCATCTCGCCTTCCATCATTCCCAGAAACATAACTGCAAAATTAAGCTCTCCTTACAAGTGTTTGCAAATCATGGGAAGACATGGGGAAATAAAATTATAGTTAGATTCTCTCCCATAGGTGGTTGCTAAATTTTATAGGAGTGCTGTTATACCTTTAGCTTTTATTTATTTGTTTTTATTGAAGTTTTGTTGACGCACAATGTTACATTAGTTTCAGGTGTACAGCATAACAGTGGGACGAGTTTATATGTTATACCTTTAGCTTAATATAAAAATGGTATAAAAATAGCTAATAAACTATATTTAAAAATGCAAAATGCATACTATTTCTCTAACTGTAAAAGATAACAGCATTCCAGAACATTGATTAAAATAATTTTCAGTTGTTTGTGCCAACATTTTGTATCTTTTACCTAGTGGTAATTTTTTTTGGTGGTATTTACTACTAAGATTAATGAGTTTGATTTTCAGTAGCTTGAGAACTAAGTAAATAAGTTCTTAATTTACTTGGGGTGTCTCAAACAGTAATACTCAAACATTCTAGAATTTCTTCTTTAGTCCAATGACACTAAACAAAAAACAAACCACAACAACAAAACACTTAGGAGTAATTATACAATGTGCATTCACTCACAGAAGAAATGTTTTTTCTACCATGAGATAGAATCCAGTCAGAAAGAATTTTTGTAAGACTTTCTCCTAACATGTTGGTATTGATTGAATTGAGATATGGCCCACAGAAATCAATACATGAGAAGACAAGTTGTGTGTGATGACAGTAATTCTATCTGCAGGGTAACTGCCAAATGTCTGGGTACCAGTGATTGTATTTCAGCTGGCTGGTCTGCACATGATAATTTGTTGTGAAGCCATTTTGTTTTCTTGGCTTACAAAATCATACTTATTTTCCTCAAAATACGTATTTTGTTTACTATATCAATATTATATAAATGATATATATATAAATATACATATATTTATAGATATACATATTGTATATTATGATAAGAAGGCTTAAAAATGCACATTTTAAAATGTGTCTTCCTTTTCTGACTTTTTAGAGAATGGTTGGTCTCAGAATCCTCATTTTGTCTGGTTTCCAGTATTGTTTTATGCAGGAAGGTGTTTGTGGCCAGGTATAAGAGAATGACATGCTACTGTCACTACTGAAATGTCCTCTTATATGGACATTTTTTGGTACCAAGCTAAAGAAAGCCAAGGGAAGTAGAGCAGCAAATTATGTTAGGAATTTCTATAAGGGGCTAACAAAGGAGGGGTAAGAGGTACCATCAGGAAAACCATGTAATTGGGTGGGGCGTAAAAGTCTCTCATCTATCCTTCGTCCAGTGCAGGAAACCTACCAGGGCATTTTTTTCCCACCACCTACTCATATCTTGGTTTGATGATGTTAATTATCAGTCAGTGAAACACATTTTACATAGGTAAGAGATGATAAACATCAGAGTACAAGAAAAGCATCACACAAGGAAGATAATTTAGAATTTTCAGTCCATGAGCAACTAAACTTTACTATCATATGATCCTGCTTAGTTTCTTACTTCTTTTAGCTCTGAAATTTTTAGTATAAACATGCAATGTCTATATTTAGAAACCAGGAATGAGAAGGAGCGGAAGCTTCCTCCGTAGAAGAGAATAGCGGTTTTTAAAAACATTTCCACTGCAGTTTTAATAGCTAGAACTAATACCTACTATCCACTTTAAATTACAAAATGCATTTCTTTTATAATGTATATGTCCATTTCTAGTTAGAAATGTAAATCCGATTATAATGCCCTGTTAAATTTATTTTTACTTCTTTCATATTCCATTGTGACTGAATATTTTCTAAAATTGCAGTTACCAACTTTGTTATCAAGGCATATTTTGTGTCAGTATTAAATATGTCTGGTTGTATATTAGTTCATGGATATTTGCTTTTAATCAGGAAGATTTTTTTCAGAGAGCATTTCTCCAAATTTAACCAGCATTTTGTTTTGCTCACACAAGGAAAATTCGTATTCCTAACAGTAATTTAAAGGTGGTAAGAAGTCACAGAAGTTACATATTCCAAGAGTTTTAAAATTATCTTATCTGGATGTTTCTAGATGCTTGTAAAAGAAAATTGACCAGTAATACATTTAATCTGTGCTAATTCTTTTTACCCTTTGTCAAAGCCCTGAGTAGTAATTGCAGTTAAAAGACACTAGAGTTCATTTAGAAGAGTTCTATATATTTTTTATAAGAGTTCTATATTTTCAAGAAATTTCAAAATCCTAAGTGTAGGGAAAGATATTAGTCTTATCCACACTTTTCAGAAATGGAAACTGATGTGTAGAGTGTTGTTTAAAGTATCCCATGCTGGGCCACATTAATCAACAAAGATAATCTATTTTAGTAGTTAGTTTCTTTAATGAATATTTCAAATTATTATCACTACTTCTGCTGAATGGAAAAATGAATCATGCAATAGATTTTGCATTTTATCCCCCTGTAGTTTCTTAAGGCTCTTTTTAAGTAAGGAGCGTGCATGTTTGTAAGGGGGTGAAATGCAATCTAAGGGAATTAATTTTCAGCTGATGAAAGTGTTATTTTTATAGTTGGATTTCATTCTCCCAAAGTTTCTATTTTGTGGCTTAGGAATTGTTCATCTAAGGGAAACACAGAAGCCAGGAAAAATTCTAACTCATGGTAATACCTTTCCGTGGGGTAGGAAAGGCTCCTTAGCCATTACTCCTAGAGTTTGAGTAGTAAGGATGGAGGGAAACAAAACATGATGGAGTATTTAGACAAGAATGGTGGCTTCAATATGTAATATAGGCTGTCACTCACTCCTTGCTTTGCTTTCTTCTGACCCTACATTCCTAAATTTCATGGTTGTGCATACAAATTGTCCCCACTAGGGTTGGAGTCAGTTCATCCTAAAATTTGATGTAAAATAATAGTAAAGAACAAAATCACCCTTATTTAGCAAAGGAGATATTTGGTAAAGTTGTTATCCTGTAGCACTGCTGTTTAATATGATAGTTGTAGCCATTTGTACTATTTAACACTGGAAATATGGCTAATGTGATAGAGGAACTGAATTTTCAATTCTGTTTAATTTTAGTTAATTTAAATTTAAATAGCCCTCTGTGGCTAGTGACTACCACACAGACAGTGATGTGTGTAGCTCTGGAACTTAGGAGTGGCTGCTTGATGTCCATGCCCCTGTTCTTTCCTGAATATATGGAGTGCTAGCTCCTTGCTAGGGCTCATTGACCCCTACCTCATTTACAAACTTGAACAATCCTTTTTCCCTTATGTGGGCCCATCTTGAAGAGCTAGATTTCTATCTATAAAAGTCGTTGGTTTGTCAACATCTCCTCATCACCCTCTAGCTTTGGACCATAGGTGGCCTGTTTGCTTTCTCTGGGTCTTTTCTAATTAGGAATGGGTCCTATTCCTTCCAGTTCTGATTTACACTGACAATACTGAGCATGACTGGCAGAGGGTTACAGCCATTCACAGTTGGCGATTTTTGATTCTTGAACATATAAGTTCTTTTTTGTAGTTTGTGGTGAACATCTTGGCTGTCGTCATTGGGGCTCTATAGCTAGTTTCAGCAGCTGTCCTAGATCCCTGCATGCCAGATCTGGTGATGAAACTGTCATTTTTCATTTTGTTCCTACACAGCTAGATCATTACTGGCTATAGAACCGTGGGTTCTTATCATTTTGCTCTAGCTTCTTTAGTCCTAAAATGGAGGTAAGTGCTTGCTTTGGCAGCAAAGATACTAAAATCAGAACTAAAATAGTAAAAATACTTGTACCTAGCTCACTTGGTTACTTGAGGAATAAATGAGTTAATATGAGAGGGACTTTGAATGGTACTTGGATAAAATGATTGTTGTATAAATCACCATTAATAATGGTATTTCAGTAGTTTACTTAAGATGCTGTGATTGAAACTATTTTCATATAACTTCATTTTTATTTATACGTCAAAATATTATAAAAATAGATTCTTTTAATTTTTTTATAATTTAGATTGAAAATTTTGTAGGGGAATCTTAAGAAGGAGACTATATTACATATTCAACTTCAAGAATTTGAAATTTGCATTCAACACTCAATTTTCATCCAGAGTTTTCTACTCTGTGACCTTGGGCCATTAAATGAATGTGCGTTTTATTTTTCTTTCCTGTCTCCCATTATTGCCTAACTTAATAACCACTAGAAATTCTCAGAAGGTAGTTTTAAGAATGTCAGTTATTAATTGCATATGCCCTTTTGGGTTTTACCACTATCCCAAAAAGCTTTAGAATTTTTCCATGCAGAATAGTGTTCCCAAATATAAGACAGCTTTTCAAATAACTTGTAAGAGAATGCATTTTTATTTATTTATTTATTTATCTATTTATAGAGTGAGAGAGAGGAAGAGAGAGAGAGAACATGAGGGGGAGGGGCAGCGGGAGAGGGAGAGAGAATCTCAAACAGACTGTGCACTGAGTGGGGAGCCTGACACAGGACTCCCATCGCATGACCCCAAGATCACAACCTGAGCTGATACCAAGAGTTAGATGCTTAACTGATTCCACCACCTAGGTGCCCTCAGAATGATTTTTTTTCATATAATTAGAATTATTTACTATAATTAGTGTCTCCTTAGTTTGAGTTTTTTTTTTTAAATAATTAGTATCTTTACACCAGATATCAGGCAGAGTTTATATGGAAATATGATTTCCTGAAGAATAACCAAGCCAAGGACACTGTGTACTTATCTTCGTTGAGTACCACTGACTTTATCTGTTTTTTTTAACTCTGGCTTCTATTCTTCTAAACATTCAATGTATATATAAATATATATGTACATATGCATGTATATGTTGGTAATTGCTTATTATTTTTCAAGCACTTGTGCCCTGTAGGAGAGAAGAAGAAAGTGGAAAATAAAGATGAATAATCTTGGCAAATATGTAGACAAACAAAACAACAAAAAACATATTCCAAGAGGAATAGATAAAACATTTATATGTATATGAACTCTTAATAATATAAGAAGAAAAGCTGAGGAAATATATAATCTTACAATGGAACAGAGCTTCATAGCCATAATTCTTAATCTGGAAACCATAGAAGGAAAAACATTACATTTAAAAATCAGTTACATTAGAATAAAATCTGTATTGCAAAGATACACAAATCAAATACAAAGACAGGGAAAACTATTTGCAATTTATAGCATAGAAGTGTGCTAATATTGCTAAGATGTTCTAGAAATCAAGAATAAGATAAAAATTAAACAAAAAGGGTGGACTTTTATTGTTTTTCTTAAAGATTTTTTATTCATTTTTTTGACAGAGATCACAAGTAGGCAGAGACAGAGAGGGGGAAAGCAGGCTCCCTGCCGAGCAGACAGCCCGATGCAGAGCTCGATCCCAGGACCCTGGGACTATAACCTGAGCCGAAGGCTGAGGCTTTACCCACTGAGCCACCCAGGCGCCACAAGGGGTGGACTTTTAATAAGATAAGATGATATAGTGGTTCCTACAGTTACGGAATGAAGTCCTAATCCTAACCCTAATGTCCATCAGAATCCCAATAGAAATTCAAATTAAAGCAACACTGATAGAATTTAATCTCTTGAATTGATTAGTATTTGTAAGATTCTTAAACCCTCACTATTGGTATAATTGTTAGTAACAAAATAATATGTGCTGCTTGTGAGGGTGTAAACAGTACATGTTGGACAGTTTTAGAAGATCTATAAATATTAAAACTCTATGCATCTTGTTAACAGGCATTTCTTCTTCTAGAAGTTTATTACTAGTTGTATAGTTACATATTCATGAAATAAAATTTATATAAAACTTTATACTGTTGCATGCCTGCCTGGCTCATTTGAGAGAGTATGCAACTCTTGATGGAGTCATGAATTCGAGCCTCACTTTGGGGGTAGAGTTTATTTAAAACACACATGTGCACACACACACACACACACACACACACAAACAAGCGTGTCAAAAAAATTATACTATAGTATTATTATAGTAGCAGAAACAGCTTAAGCTTTTATAGTGTTTGATGGTTAAGTGAATTAAGGTATGCCCGTATGACAGAAAGCTCTCAAACTCTAATAATTAAAAAAAACAAAAACAAAATGAATAAGGAAATTTTTTATACAGGCGACCAAGTTATACTGGCAGAGAATCAAAGCATTGTGGGAGCTCTTTCCTTTCTCTGTCCTGGCTATTTTGGTGGCCACTCTTGGTTGGGGCCATCCCATACCTAAAGCAGGAAGATGGTGGCTGCAAAGAAGATGAAAAAGTTGCTGGAGTCAATCAACTCTAGGCTCCAATTCAATATGAAAAGTGGAAAGTACACGGTGGGGTACAAGCAGACTCTACAAATGACCAGACATAGTAAAGGGGAACTGGTCATCCTCACCAACAACTGCCCAGCCTCATGGAGATCTGAAATGGAACACTATTGGCCCAAACTAGTGTCACTACAGTGGCAATAATATTGAATTGGGCACAGCATGTGGGAAATACTACAGAGTATGCACACTGACTATCATTGATCCAAGTGATATTGATATCATTAGAAGCCATGCCAGAACAGACTGGTGAAAAGTAACTCATGAAAAAGTTTTCTTTAATAAAACTAGCCAGAGCTTGTTTAACAGAAAAGAAGAAGAAGAAGAGGAGGAGGAAGAGGAGGAGGAAGTTGTTGCTGTATGGTATGTGAAGTAAATAGCATAAAGCAAAAATACAGTCCAATAAAAATATGTATTTTTTACATATGAATAAAAGTATTCATATATGTATGAAACTCTGGGAGAATGTGTATTATTGAAGGTCTCATGTGGGAACTGGATATATGAACATAGGGATTAGAAGGAAACTTTTTCCTATATTATTTTGTGTATGTTTTTGATTTATGAATAGCAAAGACACATTACCTATTCAAAAATATATATAAATTGAATAAAAAATGTTAATTAGGGAAAGTATCCCTTTGAGAAACTCAAAATAAATTATATTTCTATAATTTATGTTTCAAGCCATCTGTAACAATATTAATTTCATTCATTATTTTGGCACAGTGGATCTTTGGGCCTCTGGAGTTCATTGTTTTAAATTTCATCTTTGGTTATATTTTGTTAAGTTATAAAGTCTTAATTTCTCACTGGAATAGTCCTGAAATTTGAATCATTTTTATTTCAGCCTATAGCAAAATAAAGACCCAGGAAGGTTACATTTACATAATGTCAGAAAGCATGGTAGTGGGAGAAATGGACTAAATTTTCTATTTTCTAACTTCCAGCTAATATTCCTTCAATGATGATGAATTCTATTACATTGTGCTATCATTTCCTATATGTTCTATTTTAGCTTTAAAAGCTTCTATTTTATTATTTTGTAAAAACCTTGAACTGCCTCTGCAAGGACAAAATGTTAGCAAAATGGAACATTAGAATTTGGAACTAAAAATACTAATATCTATTTTTCTTTTAATTTATTATTAGTCTGTAAAGGTCATCCTTGGCTACAAAGGGAATTCATTTTCTAATATGGCAATACTTTGAAAATATGTCTAGAATATTTTACAAAGTTATTTAAAGATATTTCTATTATCAAGAAAATTTATAATTTTAAAAAGAAATCAAATTCTTAATACGATAATAGCATATGATGAGAATTTGGACTATCTTTCCTGAAGTCTAAAAATTATCTTAATAAGAAACTAATAATTATTTTATCCTAAAAATGAAGGGCAACTAAATAGCATTTTCCTCTTTAATGTATTTTCCCCCTACTTGTAACATCTTGCTTCCTTCTCTTAAATCTTAGATAGCAGATGCTCTAACTCATCATCTGTATTTGTTCTTCCTCACCTCACTTAAGGCAATTAATCCTGTTTCTTTGACTCCAGTACCTCTTTCAACAATCCACCTCTCTTCGAACAAGATTGTTAAATAAATCTTTCTAAAGCATCACTTTGTCTCAGATAGTTTCCAAGCCAAAGAAGCTTCAATATCTCACAATATGTTCAGGAGGGATAAAATACCTCAGAGTCAAATCTTGATTCAAAATCTATTTATTCAGTGTCTGGCCATGTTGCAAGGTCTACAGGGATGTATTTCCTGTATTCCTAATACTAGTCCTTCTGAAAGCCAGAGGCTTAATTCATTTTCAAGTTCTAGCTTTAGTAGGTAAGCAAGGGCAAAATACTCTTTCTCTAGATGCTACAGTTTCCTTATTTGTGAAATTGGGATGAAAAAGTATACTTACCATTACTAGATACTGTTAGGATTAAATGAGGTTGACACATGTAACATTGATATGATCTCCCTGATATGAGGAAGTGATGATGCAACATGGGGGCTTAAGTGGGTAGGAGAAGAATCAATGAAACAAGATGGGATTGGGAGGGAGACAAACCATAAGTGACTCTTAATCTCACAAAACAAACTGAGGGTTGCTGGGGGGGAGGGGGTTTGGGAGAAGGGGGTGGGATTATGGACATTGGGGAGGGTATGTGCTTTGGTGAGTGCTGTGAAGTGTGTAAACCTGGTGATTCACAGACCTGTACCCCTGGGGATAAAAATATATGTTTATAAAAAATAAAAAATTAAAAAAATAATGAAAGTTTATTAAACATTAAAAAAAAAAAAAGAATTGTGTTTGGCATATAGCAATCACTCTTCCCTTTTTAACACTTTTAATTCCCTTCCTCCTGGAAGAGTCAAGGTTGTATTTGACTTCTCTTAGGTACGTCTGTGTCTCCCGTGTCAGATTCTATTCCTCCTCATCTCAAGTTATTCAAATTCTATCCTTCCTTCAGATCACAGTTTAAATGACTTCTTTCTGATACAGATACCTCCGTGCACTTCAACGAGACACCGAATAGCACCGGACTGCAAATTTCACTTAGTTCTTAATCAGATACTTCTCAGGAATAAAGATCATTTTTAATTATTTGATTCCATCTAATGTCTGGATGCTCAGACATCTTATATAAAGCGACAGAATCAATAAAGAAACAAATTTCTTACATGTTATGTATATATCTTATGGACTCGACTTGGAAAAAGTGATAACCTTCAGTCCTTTCATCATATTGGCAATCCACATGTCTTTCTATTTTTACATGTTACTCATTGGAGGTTCCTTGGATACAAGAATCTTTTCACTTGTATTTGTGAATGGAATCAGTATGTTTAAATCTCCTCAGGTGGTTCTCTTTTGCAGTGAAGGCTGAGATTCAGTGCTATAGGGACACGGAAGGGAGCAAGGACTGAACTGGATAATTGAGAGCAAGGAGAACTGGGGAAGATTTCAGAGACTGGATTCTAGTCTTGTTCTGCTATTGAGAGATAATTATCTATTCTCTGTGAAATCAGTTTTCTCTCTCTCTCTCTCTCTTTTTTTTTTTTTTTTTTTGTATTTGGCAAATATTTATTAATGGCATGCTTTGTGCCAGACACCATGAAAGGAGTTGGATTAATGATCTCCAAACCCCTTCCGATTCCTAAATCATCTGATTTTACTGTTTATGATTTATAAATTTGGAGATAATTGGCAACACATAGTAGATTGGCAGTAATTGGGATGCCTGGGTGGCTGTGAGGTCATGATTCCAGGGTTCTGGGATCAAGTCCCTCCTCAGACTCCTTGCTCAGCGGGGAGTCTGCTTCTCTCTCCCCCTCTGCCTGCCATTTTCATTGCTTGTGCTCTCTCTCTCTCTCTCTGACAAATAAATCAGCATTGGCAATAAGCCTCTATGTAGGGTCACTGGGTGAGTGGGTGGTTAAAAAAAAAGGTTGCTGGTTATAACTGTTCCAGGAATTGAGTATGGAGTACTGATAAGAAGCATCTATTGTATGAAAAACAGAAAACTAATCAAAGTTAGTTTGTAGAAATGAAACTGTATAAGCTAATGGATTTATTAGAGTATAAGTTGAAGAAAGTTTGAGAAAATACAAAATGGGAAAAAGTAGATGACAGACTTGCAGGTTTTTTCCCCATTTTTACCACTCACCAGAGTAGTGAGAATTAAATCAATGCATTTCAAACATTAACATACACAGGCATCACCAAGGAGTTTTTGTGAAAATGAAGATCCTGACCTACTAAGTCTCAGGGGTAGGGCCTACAATTCTGATTTTCTGATAAGCTGCCAGATGATGAAATGCTTCTGGTATGGGGAGCACACCTGTGGCAGTAAGGAGTGGAAGTTCTACTACCCTTGTTAAATACAAGCAGAGCAAGGATCTCACTAACAACTGACCTGCTCATGCCTGTTTCTTAGTTTCCTTGGTAACTACCTCCCCACCCTGAAGGGCAAGACTAAGGCACCATTTTAAGAAATACATGTGAAAATGTTACAAACTCCAATGAGAGATAGAGCAACATGTCAAAAGAATATGAAGGGAGTTTGGGGAAAGAGTTTCTGCAGTTTACAAAGGTAAGGTGATTTCAGGAAGAACTTGTTTCATATTATTATTTAAAGATTGTATTAATTTGTTTGAGAGAGAGAGAGCATGAGAGGGGAGAGGAGCAGAAAGACAGAGAAAGAGGGAAAGAATCTCCAGCAAACCCTGTGTTGAGCATGGAGCCCTATGAGGGGCTCCATCCTATGACTCTGAGATCATGACCTGAGCCGGAACCAAGTCTGAGGCTTAACTGACCGAACCACTTAAGTACCTCAGAACTTGGTTCATCTTTAAAAGTGTAAACATAACTTCTGAGATTAGGAACTTCTAGAGTACAGCTGGGCTGTTTTATTTCCAACTGACTTTGGTTATAGTGTAAAAATTCACATACTTCATGAGGTCATGTCCTTACCTGTTTATGTGACATTAATATTGTGAGGATGAGGGCCTTATAGAAAACAGGGTTATTGAGTCAACACCAAAGACTAATCAGAAAATGATCTGCACTTTATTTATTTACTTATTTATTTATATAAAAAAGGGCTTGAAGCCCAGCATAGAGCTCAACATGGGCCTTGAAGGCTTAAACTCACAATCATGAGATCCAGACTTGAGCTGGGATCGAGAGTTGGACACTTAGCCAATGAACCACTCAGGTACCCTGACATGAATTTTATATGGAGATATGGTCAGTAGTAAAATTGAAAGGAGGAATATTACAAAGGCAACAAAAGAAATAAAGTAAGAACATCAGAGTTGAGAGTAGTAACCATGGAAAGAGAAAAAGACCTATTTTTTGTTGTTGTTGTTGTTTAAACAATAAAAAAACAAACTGATGAGGGAAAGCATATTTGTAGGCTGTTCACATCAGGGGAATAGGAGGAAAGAATATCTGTTAAGAGTGAAGAAAGGAGATTTATAGATCAGGGAAAAAATCAGCAAGACAGGACTAAAGCACTTTTAAAGCAACATTAATAGTGTACTTTTCTATGAGACACATACATTTTTGGCAGAATAGATGCCTGGTGTTGATGTTTTCTCCATCTATGTTCTGCAGCCCAGGAGAAGCTATGGAGAAATAGCTGAGGGTATGAAGGGACTGGTGACTACTGCTGATAGTATCACAGAACCTAACTGTGGAGCGGAGTAAGGATTGCATGGGAATAGCTGGCCATATATTTCAGGGGAAATAAAAGTAGCTAGAGATGAACCAGTGAGTTGAGTGAGTTAGAAGGCACTTTAGTCTAAGTTTCTGATGAGTATAAAGAGGGAAATGTATTACTTTTTAGATCTGGGGGTGAAAAGGTATTTGAAACCTTGGGATTCTGATATGGTATGAGGTGATAAATTATAAAACATGGTTACACAAGGCATAGATGACTGATACAGGGTGAATATTATCATGAATGGCTTGAAGGAGAGAAGTTTCTTTAAGATGATTATGGTGTGAGCTCCACAATGTGATTATTAAAATGAGTACAGATGTCTGCAAATATGGGATGGAAAGAAATCATACAAGCCAGTTCTTGAACTTGTCAAGGAGGGAGAAAATGAATCCCACTTTTGAACTGCTGTGGAGTATATAATAATATAGTAGATCAATATGGTTGAGGAGAAGTTTAGAGGTAATACAGTCCAAATGCTTATAATTTATAGATGAGGACGCTCATAATCAAGAAATTAAATTACTTGCCCCAAAACACGAATCTCTTACAAAAGAGTTGGGATTAGGATATAAGATGATTGATCTCTCTTGTTCTTTGTACTGGTGAAGATGATGGCTACAACTTTGGACAATAGGGGCTTAGGTATACATACCAAGGACTTACTGTAGATGGGAACTTTGCTCACAGCTAATGCAAACAAAATACTAGAGTGACCTTCTGATTCTAATTCCCCCTCCATAATATTCTCTCCATGAGAGAAGTGATTTTTATCTGGTTTATTTCCTGGTGTATCCCTAATAGATATTTGGTACTCCATGTATATCTGCTGGATCTATGTCTAAAAACACATTTTTAAATTTAGGGTCTGCT
This sequence comes from Mustela nigripes, assembly GCF_022355385.1. Lineage (NCBI taxonomy): Eukaryota > Metazoa > Chordata > Mammalia > Carnivora > Mustelidae > Mustela > Mustela nigripes. The sequence goes on from NC_081569.1 coordinate 89,341,631, forward strand.
AATCAGCTAGCTGCTACTGTAGAACTATGACTGTTAAGGGAAATGTTTACTGAATGCTGATCACTTCAAGTGCCTATTAAGTATTGATGGACAGGAGGAATGGATAACACTTTTGAACAAACATTATGAACCATATGATGTGTATTTTTTTTTATTACATAACAACTCTTGAAAGTAATAATTATAATATGGGAGACCTAATGTATTTAAGCTATTTCCTACTACTAAAGTTCAGGCCAGTAATATATGGTGAACTCATCAGGCAAAACACATTGAAGATAATTTATAAGGAGGATTAAGGATTTTCTTGGGAAAGAATGTAAGAATGTCTCCTAAAACAGAAGATACCAGACCAAAATGGGTTTATCAAAAAACCATTAGTGGGACACCTGGGTGGCTCAGTGGGTTAAGCCTCTGCCTTTGGCTCAGGGCATGATCTCAGGGTTCTGGGATCGAGCCCTGAATCGGGCTCTCTGCTCAGCAGGGAGCCTGCTTCCCCCTCTCTCTACATGCCTCTCTGCCTACTTGTGATCTCTCTCTCTGTGTCAAATAAATAAAATCTTAAAAACAAAATAAAACAAAACAAAAAAAAAAAACAACATTAGTTTTCAAATAGGAGTTTCTGATGTGGAAGATGGAATATTTCCCCCAGTGAGGCTATATGTTACCATGTGTGCTCTACTGTCAGGAAGAAAGGCTGCTGTAATAATTGGTGTAATACTTAGGAAAATGAGTAGTATGATGGAGACATGAACTCCTTCAACATAGACCACTCACTAATGAGAAGGTTCAAGGCAATGGTAATAGCGTCATGGACACCAGAGGGAAAAGTTGAGTTTAGCACACTAGTCTGAAAGTCTGTGACCTCTCAGACTGAGCCACTCTATCAGCAGTATCACCATCATATGGGAACATTTTAGAAAGGCAGCACATCAAGCTCTACCCCAGATCAGTGGATTCGGAAACTGCATGTTAACAAGCTTCCCACCTTAAAGGAAGTGATCCCTGGCCAAGCAATTCATTGAAACGGAACCAAGCAGAGCAATGACAATGCCAGGGAGAGCAGTCTTGCCAGGAAGACGTAAGACGTATGAAGATTCTCTACAGATTTGGTAGATGGGTAAAGATGTTATGGGAGCCGATGAAGGAGAATATGAATGAGATCTTGGTAATGATTATTAACATGACTTCATTTGTAAACACAAGTCAGTGAAGCCTAGTGAAATTGAGGTTTTTGTCTACTTCACAGATAAAGATAGCACAGCTCAGAGAAGTTAACTTCCTTCCTCAGGGTGATACATAGTCTGTTTTTTTTTGCTCTACTGCCAGGATTTTAAATGAGAAGTGACCTGGCTAACAAGAATCATGCCCTCTCTACATTTTCACACAATATCAGGAGCCAGGAGAGACAATATGGCCTTTTCGTAATGAGCACTTGGGCAAGATAGCTGTTCATGTGTAGGAAATACCAAGTTTCTCCTAAAGCAAACAAGTAGAGAAGGAAGGTGATGAAAACTGGGTAGTAAAAGGACTCTGTTGATTTGAAATGTCACCCAAAGAAACTAAGTTGATTCAAATGAGAGTTACAAGGTAGGAGTTGCAGGTGTCATTCACAAGAATGATTGCAAAACATCAGAGAAGATTTTGGAGGCCCCAGAAGTGAAGGTGGCAGGCAAAGTGACTTACAAGGATGAAGATAGAGTTGGTTTGGGGAGCTGGCAGGAGAATGATTAAACACTAAATCCAACATCTTGTAGACAGCCTACACTTCTAAATAGAGTCAATGTGGACACACTGGCACAATTGTTAACTAAAATCCTGATTATGAAAAGGCCAGCTTCTGTCTAAAGGCTCAGTATGTTTTATAAGCTTAATCACATTAATTCCCACTGCACTCCCTGGAGACCAGGGGATATACAATACTACTTAAATGTATAAGTTTCCTATCTCTCAATTGAGGCATAGAAAGACCTTGGTGAAACAGCCCCCTTCTTTCAAGCTGAAATAGTATAGAGAGTATTTTTATAGAATCTGAGTAAGCCGGATAGCTCTTCAAAGCATGGTGCTCTTATACCACTGTCAAATTCCAGTGTCTGACTTAATTATTGGAATAGCCTGTTAGATCTTCTAGTAAGACTTCAAGAAGAAAGAAATGAAACAAATTTAAAAATTAGAAATATTTTAAGACTCCAGCATAGCCATTCAAAAGCTGATGATGATGTCTGTATTTATCCACAAATGGAATATAGTGTTATTTAATTAGCAATTAAATAATTCAATTATTTTAATTGCTTAATTTAATTTCTTCCAATCTTTTTAATACAGATGAAGGGTAGTGATATTTGATGATGATGAGTCTGGCTTATGCACCATCTGATTATCTTCTGATGAGAAATTTAATGAATGTTGTTTCAAAAGTGGTTCCTTAGAAGAAACTTTTCTACAAACTAGCATTGGATTTCTGCCTTTCTTTTCCCCTTGAAAAAATCAAATTATTTTCCAGGTCCATGAAATAAAAACATTTTCTGCTTTTAAAAAATGGCATTAATTACAGTCTATTTGACCAGTTTTCTCAGTTATCTTTCTGAGTACATTTTTTTTTTTTTTCCCATTAAACAGAATTGGCCTTCAGAGCGATGACAGCAAAACAGTGTTCTCTCTCGGCTAAAGTGTTTGCTTTTTTAAAAGGGCTTCAGTTTTTGCTCCTTGTCATCTTTCCTTTAGGAGAATGACTATTTATAAATACTTGTCTAGAATACTGTGCACATTTCCCAGAGTAAATGCCCCAGATTTGATGATCATTTCATTGTAAAAGCCCTAGGAAATCAGCACATTTCCTTCTCTAAGATGGTACTGCCAGGTGGTACATGAGATGTCCAAGTGTTTTATCAGCATCATTATGTCTGCTTTTTTGTTTTTGTTTTTGTATCACACGGTAATAGTGTAGGTTTTTTTTTTTTTCCCCCCCTTTGGAGGACTTTGACCTTCATGTATTTTGGTTTCTTAAATAAAATGGGAGGAATATATTCACTACCTTGCAAAAAACACTGCAAACAATGTGTAAGTCCCTCTTTGACTTTCCAGAATACTCAGCTTTTACCTGAACTAAAACTCCGTGTATCAATAGGGAGTGTCCTTCACATCAAAGTGCTTTCTCCTCTGCTCAGTTCTAAGTCTTTTCTCTGAAGTAGGAAAAAATGGAAGACGCCTGAATTAAGAATATACCTTCCTATTGCCTATCCCTGAATGACTTCAGTGTGGATGATTGATGCTATTCTCTGAGGTCAGAAAGGAATGCACATCTTTATAATATTTTAATATATGAGAATTGGTGGCATTTCCAAAATGACCCTCCTAGAGACAAACTTTCATTTTTATTCCCCTCTTTGCCTGTGCTTAGAATTAGCCTAAATGTGGATGATGGTATTGCTTCATTTTTTGGAGTTGTAAAGGATTAAATATCTTTTTCTAGCTTTCATTGTATGTGGGAAATGCAGTATTTGCAAATATGACTCTCCTGGGAACCAGCCTTAATATTTAATTCCCCCTTTTTCCCTGTAACTAAGTGGAGCCCATAATTATGGCAGCAGATGATTCAGATGGATGTGGGGAAATGGAACATCAGACATGTTCAGCTCTAAAGCTGCATAACACATAAATGATTCTGTAGCACAAGGTTCTGAGGTGCATTCATCACTGAAAATAGAGAGTTTAGATGGCATTTTGGCATCAAGTTGGCCCACAAGGTAGTACATTTCTGGTGGAGACTGTAATCAGAAATCTGGTCTTCAGAGTTAGTTTAGGATCACCTGAGCCAGAGGAGGCTTGCTTTTCACCTTAATGCTATGAATGAAAAGATTCCTCTTCACGGAGAGTAATATATTTTTAATCTTCTACCTTTCCAGTCGAGGCATATGGAAGGTCTAGCACCTTTTCGTATTAGGAGATTCTTTCTGGAAGCCAGCCTCCACATGTTTTAGATAGCCATGTGGAGATTCTGTTTAAATCTGAGGTAATTTTTGTGTTTCTTAAATTAGTCTTCAGAAGTACTTACTTGTTCATGATTAGAAACAATTTCCAATTTGCTGTATGTCATAGTACATTAAACCTTTAAGGTTCTGAATTTTGAACTGTCATGGGGCCAATTATTTTAAGGTCCAGTTGAGAAAAATAACCAATAGGGTATAAATAGAGAGAGAAATATGTTTAAGAGGAGATTTATTATAGATATTGGTTCATATGGCTAAGGAACCCAAGAAATCCTACACTCTGCTGACTGCAAGCTGTAGAACCTGGAAAGCTGCTGGTATAACTCAGTGTGAATCCAAAGACCTGAGAATTAAGGGGCTCATGATAAGAGTCCTGATTGAAGTCTAAATGCCCAAATAAGATTCCGGAGCACAAATGTCTGAGGGCAGAAGAAAAAGATGAATGCGTTTGTTTAAGCAGAGTATTGGAATTTGCTTTTATTCTACATTTTTGTTCTATTTGTATTCTCAATGGATTGGATGATGTCTAATCACGTGAAGAGGGCCATTTGCTTTACCGGGCTTATCAATTCAAATGCTAACATCTTCTAGAAACAGCCTTACAGATATATTCAGAAATAATATTTTCTCAGCTATCTGGGCATTCTTTAGCTTAGTCAACATCAAATTAACCATTGCAAGTCCACCCCTTGTCAACTTGACACCTATGCACATCTCCTTAAACCATATTTAATCTCCAAGGTAAGGCAATAATAAGGTCATAATTTCACCTAATAGGATACAAATATATTGCATACGAATGAAAACACGAGTCCCTTCTCCAGATGAGGTTGTGAAGTCCTTGAAGTTCTACTCTTCTCATGATATCTTGTAAGTCAAATGCTATGATTGAAAATTAACAATACTTTAATATTGATATAAAGTCAATACAACTTTCATCATATGATAAGGGAATAAGAAAGGAAGAAAAAATAGGAAAGAAAAAAAGTTATTTGCTTAATATATGTATATATACACACAAATATTCATAACAAAATTAGGGGGAAATACTAATGACAATTGCAATGCCTATTTTTGTAACAAGTCCCATGGTTGTAAGCTTGTTTATGTAACTGCTTTCTTATACTACTCTTTCTGTATTCCCTTTGCCTTCAGCAAGTACTTCAGATGGTCATGGTACTTCACTGGTGGGGTGATTCATTATTGAAGGATCTGGGCCATCTGTAATACTATCCAGATGGGGTTGTTACAGTTTTTCATTGACCTTTATCACAGCTCATGGTAATACTAGGAGATAACCAAGGCATTTCCTATATTCCAGACACGGTTCTTTATCTCTGTTGTAGAGTAGTCATCCACGTTCACATGATTCAGGACCAGTCACCCCAGCCAGCACTATAATTTCCTCCCTTGCTTGTTGATCCAGAAACATGAGGAGCTCAAAATGGACAGGCAATGTCTTAATTTCCAGTTGAATGGAATCATTGTTGTGTCTCCTCGTGGAAGCACTGCTTTCTCTGAAACTAAGATCTCTAGGCTAGCAGAGCATAAAGTCATGGAAACAGGAAGCAGTAATTTTGCTAGTGAGTCATAAAGGGCAACAGTGAGTAGGGCCACTTCCATTTCCACCCCTTGATTCGTGGACCAATTGGATACTAATTCAGAGCACATATAGCTTCCTGGAGAAACTTGTCCCAGCCTTGCAAATAGTGTCACCTAGCTGGTGCTATCTGTTATGGACCCAGTCTTATTTTAAGGTTGAAGTGTTTCCTAAAATCCCTATTGTACAGATAGTACTGGGGGAGAGCACTTAACTTTTTGTTTTTGTAGTGGGACTTTTTCGAGGAAATTTTTCTTTTAATGGGACTTAATGCTCATGGTAATAATATGAAGCAGAGCACTAACGATGGAGAGGTTCTCAAAAATCTGTGAATTATTTGCTTATCATTCCAATCTAGTTAGCTCCATTATTTATCTCAAAATGTTCTTCACTGAGAATATGACCTCTATGTTCTAGATTCAAGGAGATAATAGCTCCACAAGAAGTGGATAAAGGATGGTATATTTTTAAAAATCTGTGGGCTAGCAGTGGCCAAAATAGACATTTCCAAATGGCTTTTGGATTTTTTTTTTTTTGATTAGAATGTTCTCTTATTCTCTATATAGAGGCCATATTTATTTTTATTTTTTTATTGTTATGTTAGTCACCATACAGTCCACCATTAGTTTTTGATGTAGTGTTCCATGATTCGTTGCTCACGTATGACACCCAGTGCTCCATGCAATACATATCCTCCTTAATACCCGTCACTAGGCCCACTGCCCCCCCCCCCAAACCCTCAGTTTCTTGGGGTCTATAGTCTCTCATGGTTCATCTCTCCCCACTGATTTCCCCCTCTTCATTTTTCCCTTCTTTCTCCTAATGTCAGAAGCCATCTTTAGATGGTAGCAGCCACAGCTTTGGTTGGGGAATGATTTCTAACTTCCAGAGTAGCCGTATGATTATTCTTTCTCCACTTTCCCCTCACATCATCTCATCTTCTCAGTACTTTATAACAGGTACTATATTGCTTGTACTTAGCCTCCAATGAGAATTTCACTTCCGTATTCTAGATTTATTATTTACTTGACATCATTTTCCTTATTCTCATGTCCAAAATATGTTGTCACTTATTCTATCAGTTGCTAGGGCACTTTGTATCTTCTGCACTTTTACTTTAAACCAATTATTAGTTTGTAAGCTTCTTTTCTGGGTTTGCAAATAGCCTTTTCACCTTTATCTATTGTCAATATCTAAGACAGGTTTCCTTCTAACAACTCACTTCCTTGGCTGATTTTCAAATCTCGTAGCCACCATCAAGTACAAAGGATCATGTCACTTTCCTATTAGTTCCTTGGTTTGCACTCAACAGGGAATAAATGTCTAAAAATATTTTAAGAGAGGAAATAAAGAAGATACTTATTATGTTAGCTGGAATATTTGACATATCTCTGGAGGAATAAGCTTATTGTAAGTAATTAGGTTTCTGGCTTCTATCTGCTCATGATTTAAATGCTTTTAACGAAGGAGAAATATAACCTATACTTTGTTATATTATGTGATGTATGAAATGATGTATGCAGGGTAGTCAGCTGTATGCATCATCCATTAATTCTAAGGATAAATGATTATGTGGCTTCACTAGTTCACTTGTTTGTTTCTAGAAATGTTTTAAAGTACTAAAATGTATCATTTTTCAAAAGGAGAAAGTAACAATTTTTCTTATAAATTTACTAACATAATTGCAAATGAGCTTCAAAATCTATTCAGTTGAAATGTAAAAATAAATAAATAAACCTCCCCCAACAAACCAGTATTACACATTACTCTAAGCAGCAGTTGTGGCCTCAGTTGCTCTCCTGGAGACTGCAAAGATATGAATACATGTCAATACTGATGTCATCATTGCTTTCAGTGCTCAAAGTATCTACTTCTAGACTGTGAAAAGTCTTGAGGTAACCAAGGTATTTTCTTAATTATTTACAAATGAAGTGACACAATTTGAGGTTAAGGACTTTATGCAAAGATAATACATATTATTTTGGATTATAAAATATCTTTAGTAATCCTTCTAAAGTGGCCATTAGTGTTCTAGTGATTATTCCTACATCATCCTCTCTCTCTCTCTCTGTCTCTCCTTCTCATACACACACACACCCTGACAACAGTATTATATAAATCATTGTATAGACCCTTTTCAAGTTAGAGAAGGTTTTTTGTTTTTGTTTTGTTTTTTATCTTTCCTTAGGTCTACTCCTTTTTATCCACATCAGAGTCTGTCCTTACCCCAGGTAATCCCTGGTGGTAAACCTACAATTTTATGTCTTATTATGCAGGCATATCATACATATATGTGTATAGCATTTATGTATTTATAGTAAATGACCTTCACACAGTTTATGCATGTTTCTTTTTTCTGTATGCTGCAATACAAATGTTTTTTGATTCAAGTATACTCAAACTCCACACTTAATACATGTGTGTTACCACTGTTAGCGATTATAAGCCTGATCTCATGTAATGCACATTCATTATTTAAGCATATGTCTTGGAAATTCTGCTACATTAAGTTTATTTATTTTAATCCCTTCATAATAAATGTGGTAATAGTTCATCCATATTCTCTTGATACCACTACATTGTTTTTTACCACTATAACCACTATAACCATGCAACATAAAATCTTTAAATTCTTTTTATTTTTTTTCCTTCCCTTGAATGAGGTGGATTTCCAGGAGAAGAATTTTTTGGTCAAAAATTCTGTTAATATTATTCATTTAATTTCTTTAAAAGGCCATCAAAATTCACAGTCTTCTAGCAATTGTGTTATACCCCCCATATCCAGGCCATCTGTTGTTATTATTGTTTAAATTTGTCAGACTGATAGATATTATCTGATACCTCACTATTCATTTGAGTTTGAGCATCTTTTCATGTGTTTATTGGCTGTTCATGTTTATTTCATATGAATTCTGTCCTTATTATTAATTAGATCTAGATTCAGCTATATTAAATGAAACATTCAGAATAGTAGTACCTTGAACATAAGAGAGCTCCAAGTAGGCAATACAGATGTTGGTGGCTTTCTGTTGTGACATGAATTCTGGGTCTACTCTGTGCTCTATCCTGCTTGGCATATTCCAGTTTGTCCATTATTATACACTGGTACCTTAGCTGTTAAGTTCCAGATGCTTAGAAGCAAGAAGAGGAGTCAGTGCTTGCTCCCTTTCTTTAAAATAAATCTTCCTTAAATGTACATACTTGCTTTTCCTGCCTATATCACTTTGGCTAGAAGGTAGATATTGTTGTACATAGTTACAATATAATTTGTAAAATATAACATTTTACAGTTTTGGCAGAATACATGGCTTAAAGGCAGGTTTCTGTTAATAGGAAGGCAAGCATATACATTGGGAAGCCATTGACATATTCTGCCAACCGTATTATTTCTGCATTGCTCTGTATTGTCTTTCCCATTAAATTTTAGGTAGTTCCCTGTTAGCTACATTGCAAATATTAACCATAGTATATTATTTGTATATTAACTTTGTTTATGATATATTTTATTGCATAATAGCTTTAATTTTCATATAGTCAGATATGTCCTTTTCTTCAAAGTTTTCTGAAACACTTTCCAAATCATTGAATGTGCACGATTATATAAAGTTTTTCTAAGACTGTTGCTTTATTCCGCATGTTTGAATAGTACATATTTAGTCAGTCTGGACTGATACTTTCATAAATAATGTGGCTAATAGCCTAAATCATCTTTTTTTTTTTGACAGATATTAAATTTGTTACTTGAAAATGGTAATAAATGGTAATGGTAAATTTGTTACCATATGAAAATGATGAAATCTATAGTCTTTTTCTTACTGAACTAAAATACCACCCTTGCCATTTATTCTGTTTTTACATATATTGAAATCTACTTTTAGGCTTCCTCTTCTTGTCTTTTTCCTATTCTTTTATCAACACTATACTGATTTGAGGTATGGTGAATATCATACATACTTTTCAGAGGTTGGAAACTGCAGTCTGCAGTTCATGGGCCAGTCCACCTCAATGCTTGTTTTGGTAAATCAAGTTTTATTGGAACATGATCATGCCATTCATTTGTGTATCCATGGCTGCTTTTGTGCTACATTAGAAGTGAACAGGGGGCATCTGGGTGGCTCAGTGGGTTAAGCCTCTGCCTTCTGCTCAGGTCATGATCTCAGGGTCCTGGGATCGAGCCCTGCATCGGGCTCTCTGCTCAGCGGGGAGCCTGCTTCCCTCTCTCTCTCTCTGCCTGCCTCTCTGCCTACTTGTGATCTCTGTCTGACAAATAAATACATAAAATCTTAAAAAAATAAAGAATTGAATAGTTGTAACAGAGATCATATTGTCACAAAACCTAAAATTCATTTGTCCCTTTACAGAAGTTTGCTGCTCCTGAATGGCTAATTGGGTGGCTCTTCACCAAATTTATAGGTATTCAGAAACTAAACATCTATTGATGTTTAATTATCATGTGTTAGTTGTTTTGAGCAATGAAAAAGATGACATACATACACACTCATACAAATTATACAATTAAATTATCAAAACAAGTTTTTGACATTAAAAAAGACCATTCAGAGAACTAGATAGTAAGACATTTCATATTAGTATTTGTTTTTCACTATTAATGAAGTTGCTTTGGCGATAATCATCTCTAAAAAGCATTGTATTACATTTCATTTTAAATAATTTTATTATAGGAAATTTCAAGTTTACGTTTTTAAAAAGTGGAACGATGGAATAGACCCCCAAGTACACATTACCCACCTTCAGTAATTATCACCAAATAGTCCACCTTATTTCACTCACCTAGCTAATCTCATCTAAAAAAAATACCATTACTTCTTTATACAATCAAATAGTCCACCGATATTCAAATTTCCATATTTTCCTTTCCTTTTTTTTAAAGATTTTATTTATTTATTTGAGAAAGAGGGAGAGAGAGAGAGAGAGAGAGAGAGAGAGCATGAGAAGGGGAAGGGTCAGAGGGAGAAGCAGACTCCCAGCGGAGCAGGGAACCCAATGTAGGACTCGATACCAGGACTCCAGGATCATGTGAGCCGAACACCATCGCTTAACCAACTGAGCCACCCAGACACCCCTCCATATTTTCTTTATAACATTATTTTCATGATTGGTTTCTTATAATCAAGATCCAGAGGTGTTCCTAAAGTGCAATTAGTTGATTTTTCTTAGGTATCTTCTAATCTATGAATTCTCATTTTTTTCCCCTCCTTAAAATGAATTAATAGACAATGCTAGGCTGCTTTGTATTTTATAGATTCCTATCTTGTGGATTTGCTGACTGCTACATTTTTACATATTTTCTCTTGACTGTATTTCCTGTAGACTGGCAGTTAGATACAGAGGCTAGATAAGACTTAAATCCTTTTTTTTTTTTTTGGACTAGTATTCTTGTTGATTGCGCTGTATACTTCCAGTTGTTTTTCATCAGGAGATAATGATGTCTGGGTTTCTCTTAAGTATGAGCTCTCAAGCATTGTGAACTTGATAGATCTGTTACACGGTTATCCATTAATTGTTCACTAGTGATTTGTGATCCACTGTTGAGATTCATTATTTCATTAGGTTCTAGGCTTATCATTCTTCCTTCATCCATTAGCTAACAATCTAGGAAGTAAAACTTAACTCTCATCAAGGGTTACACTTAGGTATATACAGTTCACGTAGAGGAAGAGCAGAATAGATGCTTGATTCTTTTACATTTTTTACATAGTTTCAAATTTTTGGTTTCCTGACATTTTCTAAACATAATCTGTATGGGTGCTTGGGTGGCTCAGTGGGTTAAGCCTCTGCCTTTGACTCAGGTCATGATCTCAGGGTCCTGGGATCAACCCCCACATCGGTCTCTCTGCTCAGCAGAGAGCCTGCTTACCCTTTTCTCTGCCTGCCTCTCTGCCTACTTGTGATCTCTGTCTGTCAAATAAATAAATAAAATCTTTAAAAATAAATAAATAAACATAATCTGTATGTTTTTAAATTGGTTGGATGGAATGCATGTTCAATAGTACTGTGTTTAAATTACCCCAAATTTGGCTAGTAAACACCTTTTGTCACTTCCTAAGTACTTTTTTTAAAAAAAATTACGTTATGTTAGTCACCATACAGTACATCATTAGTAGACCTCAGTAATCTTCCTTACTTATCTGTTAGATGACAACAGACTCATCTTGTATGTTTTTGAACCCAGATATGGAATCCTATTGGGTTTCTGAGGACTAGAACTTGAAATCATTTTTCATTTTTTACACTGTTTCATAAACATATTGATAGGGTGACACTCATATATTCATTTTCCCATTTATGGATTCCATTTACCATGTTTTGCTTTGAATAGTTCCCAGAATACGTGAAAGAAATGCTTTATGCCTATTGAAAATCTTGCCTTCCAGTCTTTATATAGCATTAACTGTGGTGTTGGGATTTACTTTTGTATTGGAAATGTCACTGTATACCATCCCTCTTTATTTAGTCTCTACTTGTTTAATTATTTTAGGAACATTTACCCATAAAATCCAAATAATACAGTGTGTAAATTAAAGGAAAATATATGCTTATTTTAGAAATATGAAGTAGATTTATCTCAATTTTACCTAAATGTAAAAATGTTAAGATAGATCTAATATAAAGATGTGGAAAAAAATATGGCATATTCTGGCTCAAGTGACCTTATCATTGGTTGTAAGGATGCCTAAAGAAATACAAAACAACCTAAGAAACAAAAAGCAAGATGAAGCAAAATATAATATTGAAATCCAGGTTCTGAGATCAGATTTCTCTCTCTAGGTACGGATCAACTGAAGTGTTTTGTGAAGTGTTAAGTGTTATTGTCTATTCTAAACTCAAATATAATGAGAGAGTACATAGTTATTATTAAAAAATTAAACATTGCACAATTTACAACTTTTAAAGAATATAGATTAGGATTGCTTGGGGGCAAAACATTTTTAAGTAATGATATAAACTCAGTAGATCAGTTATTTCTGTATCCCAATTTAAAAGGAGATGGAAATATCAATATATTAGTATTGACATTGGTATAAAGTAATTCTAGACCCTGTCTAGGGCCTTACTTAGTTCACAGTCATTTTGAAAAAAAAACTAAGATTCTAAGATTAATCAAATTTCATTATGGTGTATTCCTGTATCATGGGTTATGAAAATTCCTCAGCACAAAATTTTAGAAAGCATTTAGCATAAATTTTCTTAGTCTTTTTTGAAATAGCTAATGTGATTATATTTTGCCAAAATATGTACTCAATAGAGGGTTTCCTATTAGTGCAAATGTGTTTACAGTAACAATATCAAGCTGTTTTAAAATGAAGATAATAGTAATCATTTTGATGTAACTATCAAGAAAATAGTATAGGATGCATTTTTAAATTTATCATATTTAATCTATAATTTAATGACTTAATTCTAAAAATTACTCAAAAAATAACATTTGGAAATAAATATTTAAAATTTTGTTTTGAGTTTCTCTGTCAGAAGGCAGGACCAGACATTCTGAACAAATATCTTAGTGTCAATAAGAAAAAAAGTTGGTTAAATCTCTCTGTCTCTGTCTGTCTGTCTGTCTCTCTCTCTCTCTCTCTCTCACACACACACCCCTTATAAGAAATACATGGACACTGACTGAAGTACACAAATGAAGTAGAAAATAGAAACCTAGAGAGGTAAGCAACTTACTAATTTGTTAGTTGCTCTCAGGGAGGTTTTGGACTTCCAGTTTTTTGAATTGGTATATATGTTATTAGGGATAGGAGACAAAAGCCAGGACATATATCATTTGAGATAACACACAAGAGAAGCCTCTCTAAAGCCTAAGTCCTGGGGAGTGACATGCTTAGTGAATGAAAGAAGAAAAGACGCTTTACACAGAGGGGGAAGAAAAACAAACTTTACTGCCTCGAATTTAGCACTGCGGCTATGGGAGGTGTGTAAATTGTCCCGTGAGAACTCAAAGCCTCAAACTGACTATTATATATGGAATAGATTTATGGTGTCAATTTGTTATATTTCTGGTTCCAGGCATTCTTAAGATGAAAATTGTTTTCAGATTAGTTCCTGGTTGATAGTGGTTCCAGACAACTGGCAGATGCAATAAGTTTCTCCCTAAAAGAAACCCTCCTTAAATATGGGATCCAAATAATTTCATAGATAAGATTTTATTAACATAAATCCACAATAACACATCAGAAAATACATTGGGGGGCATTATGAATGAGACAATATGACCAAGCAGAAGTAATAGAAAACAAAATCAGAAATCAGACTCAGTGTTTTCAGATTTTAGAAGGATGTCAAATTATAAAACCTGTGTGTGTTTGTGTGTGTGTGTGTGTGTGTGTGTGTGTGTGTGTGTAATAGATACGTAGAAAGGAATAGGAGACTATAAAAAGAGCCAAATGAAAAAATAATGTTAAAATTAGCAATCTAGTGAATAGCAGATTGGATATAATAAAAGGAGGAATTCATGAACTGAAGGGAGAAGTGAAGAAATTACACACACACACACACACACACACACACACACAAACAGTGGAAGTAGGAATGTGGAATATGCAAGAGATATTAATAGACATGAAAGATAGTTTGGAGAATCTAATATATATCAAGACAGCTTTCTTATCTATAAACTGGGTTTATCTTACTATTTTCTTTGTGTGTGTGTCATTTAATGTCTTTCAAGAAAGGGTTAAAAATTCTTCAAAGATATTCTCTAGAAAAATATTTTGAATTTTAAGTTAGTGTTACTTATTGATACCTTCTTCTAAAGCTGACCCTAGATTAAATGTCATTCCGAAGAAAATTATAATAGGTTTCATTATGAAACTTGACAATTAGTAAAATTAATGAAGAGCATAAATTATCAAGAAGAACCAAGATGCATTTAAAAAAATAAATATGCTTAGGGGTTTTTTTTTGGCCAAACCAAATAGCAACAGTGTTCATCTAACTTGAATAGTTAAGACAATGTGGGATTAGCACAAAGATATTCAAGAAAGAGTCAAATGAAAAAGAATCTACAAACAAATCCAAAGATATATGACAACTACAAAATAGAAGGGGCTTTGCAGTTCGTTGAGGGGGAAAAATTGGTTATTAATCATGCTTTGGGAACAAATGATTATACACTTGAAAATACTTGAAATTTGTGGCTATGGTACTCTCAGATCAATTGTAGTTCTAGTAAAAATTTAAGTGTGCAAAATGAATCTTTAAAAATTTTTAAAGTAAATAATAGGAGGATATGATATAAGGAAAAATATCTAAGCAATGCATCAACAATAAACAGTAGAAAAATATGTGCAAACCGTACAGGATAATACTGAGAAATGTGACTCCCATTATATTAGATTTTTTATATCTAAATATTCCATAAAACACAGATAAGTCATACTTCATTAATACACACTTGAAGAGCTATGTAACACATACATAGGTGACAAAAAATTCGTATCAGGATATGTGAAAAATCTATTCACAAACTAAAATCTCTATGATCACCTGAAAATGAGCAAAAGGCATAAATGTTTTCCAGAAGAGGAAATAAGAATAGTTAATAAACCAATAAAAATGCATCTACTATTACTGGTAGTGAAAGAAATAGAAACTTAAAATACCATTTCAAGTTGATCATATTGACAAACCCTAAAATATTCATAAATCAAGTTATTAGGGTATTTAGGCCAGCATTTGTAGTTTTGTCCGCTAGTAAGAGATAAGTTGGTACACTGTCTTTGTGAAACAGTTTGTCATTACAATTTGTAAGTTTGAATATGTGCATACCGTATAACCTGATAATTTCACTACAGGAATAACATTCCAGAGAAGTTCTTAATGTGGCTACATTTCTTATAACAGCAAAATTCAGAAATAATCCAAATGTCCACTGACAGAGCAGTGAATATGTAAATTGTGGTATATTCATACATGGGAACATTTTACAGCATCAATAGGCAAAATTAATGATATAATAGAAATGTAAAATATGAGACTCAAGAATGTGGTTACTGCATATGGATGAGGTATGAAATGGGGAGGAACACGGGTTTGAGAGTCATTATTATTGTCTTCTTGAGATAGTGTGAACATGTACATATACTTGCTTCTTTTTCTTTTTGATGACCCATACATATTTGGCCATGCATCTCCTTAAAGATTTGCATTAAATCACGAGGTTTACCAGGACAACATTAATGTGTTGGTTTACCTACAAAGCCAAGTATATAATACTTGACACATAATTACCATACAAAAATGGTTGCTGAATAGTCTTCATTATTTAGAAACTATTTTTGTTTAACAGTTTCCAATTAAATTTCTCCCCTTCCATAGTGAACCATTGGTAAACTTTCCTACCCTAATAGGAATTTAAAGACAGATATTTCTTATTTTTTAAGATGCATAGAACAGTGGTATTATAGATTTTTGGGTCAAATATATTAAATCATCATGATTTTCCAGAACTTCTCATCCCAACAGTGCTGTTCTCATATATTCTTCAAACCTCCCAGAATAAGGACTATTAATGGGGTTATATGAAATATTAGTGGGGAAAGATATAGAGAGGCAGACAGATGTCCAGGATCCTCATACTCATGAATAGAAGGAAATTATATATTTTAAAGAGAAGACTATAATGAAATGGAAAGAATGAAAAATAAATGAGAATGAAAACATCCCCCACATATACTGCTTCCTCAAATAAACTGCTCCGCATTACTATTCTGAAATGGTTTGCTTAAAAATCAAAGAGGAATTCTCATAGGACCGGATCTTTGACATTTAAAAGATTTTTTCCTCTTGTCTTCCTCCTCTGTATTGAGTCATCAGAACATTCTATCCTCTAATCCAGTCATATGGAATGTTTAATTGACTTTACCTTGGGTTTTAAAATAGCTTTATAATGTAGGAATCATAATGGCTTTCTATGGCTCCATATCACAGGTTTGAATTCCAACTCTTTGTCTTTTTTTTTTTTTTTAAAGATTTTATTTATTTGTTTGACAGAGAGAAAGAGATCACAGGTAGGCAGAGAAGCAGGCAGGTGGAATGGGGGAAGCAGGCTCCCTCCTAAGCAGAGAGCCTGATGTGGAACTTGATCCCAGAACCCTGAGATCATGACCTGAACTAAAGGCAGAGGCTTAATCACTGAGCCACCCAGGCACTCCATGTCCTTGGTTTTTATTAACCTCCTTTAACAGAAGGACCTCAAATCATATATTACATCTGGTCTTATTCTGCAAGTAGAGAATATTCTTTCAGAAACAAATGAGTTTATAATTCTTCCTGGTTCCTATTTGGCTTTCTTCCTGACTTCTCTTCTTCAAGTCGTAGTTCTCAATGGAATCTTTTTTTTTTTTTTTTTTTAATATTTATTAGAGAAAGAGAGAGAGATCACAAGTAGGCAGAGAGGCAGGCAGAGATGGGGGAAAGCAGGCTCCCTGCCAAGCAGAGAGTCTGATGCCTGATGCGGGGCTTGAGCCCAGTACCCTGAGATCATGTCCTGAGCCAAAGGCAGAGGCTTAACCTGCTGAACCACCCAGGCACCCTGGAATCTTTGTTCTAATGAAATTGTTTTTCCAAGTTCTAGTTTCTCCCTCATTTTTTCAACCTTTGGTTTTTGTTAAACCAATTTATTTCCTGAATCATAGCATCTTTGTTTTTACTTACTGCTTTGGAAACACAACACATATGCACATATGTACGCACACACACAGTCTCCTATCAGTGATCATTTTGCACATTCCTGCGATAGTATTTCATGAGCTTATAGATTAGTGTTTTAAGATGTCCATGTCTCTTTACTTTGTACAACCGCATCCAGAATGCCAGCCATATAACCTCCTTACCTTTAGTATTTTCCAAACTCTGGTCTCATATCAGTCTCAACTTCCTCTGTGACTTTTAACAGGCACTAGTCAATCTCTAGGAACAGTCCCTCTAATGTTCCTCATTGAACTGAAGAGAGAGAGGGGGAATTGCATATCTCCTTTCTTGTATGAGATGTAAAAAGGAAAATGCCACAGGATTCCTAAAAATTCCTCCGAGAAGTCTTACTGCTCATTTCTTTACCCCCAAACCTCTTACTTGCCTTATGAGAGTATTATGAGTCAAAAGTCACTAAATGGGTTTTAGATCCTGCCATCATGATCTGGGCTATATGGCTGCCGTTCTAACTAGGGAAATAGAAAGTAAAGAAGGTTATACTTCCAGTGATGAGTCACTGATAGGTATAGAAGTACCTATTTCCAACTGATCAGATGTGAAACTCTTTTAGCAAACAAGACTGGGTTTATATTAGTTTACCCAAATGTGGATAATAGACAAATGTCTGATGGTTGAAACAAGAATCACGCATGGCGACCTAGAAGAAATGCATGCACTGTGAAATACAAGCGTACTTGTCACTTTTATGCACTTAGCTTTTGTGACTTCTCCCAAAACTAAGGCAGAACATATCTACTTTTAACATCTTATTAGGCATAGATAACAATGTAAACACCTTTCAGTGCATATAGTGGAAGATAACTGGTCTTATATTAAGAGAACCGACTATGGTATTGGGTCTGTTATTAACTCAGAGACCTTGGAGAAGTTACTTAGCCATTTCATACCTCCACTTCCTCATCTGTCAGAAGGAAATAGCATATCTACTTTATTAAAGCTAAATGCTGACAAATAGGTTTACAATAAGATGGTTATGGGATGTAATTCTAGAATATGTACTTTTCTGTCTTGCAGTTTGAAGTATCACTAGTACAAGTGACCACTGAGCTTATTGAATTAGCCAACCATATTATTAAATGTCAAGTTATGTACCTGTCCTTTGATTTGTTTGGCAAGGATTAGAAAGGGCAGAGAAGTATGTCTTTTGCTAAAAACGGGCAAAAATACGAGTTATTGTAACCATTCTTAAGCTTATATTTTACATATACTTACCTATATTTCACATTTAAAAAATCATAACATAAAATGCTTTCTTTCTAGAATTACAGTTGTTTATATTAGTTGTTTATCATGACAAGTCTGTGTCTAAAGGATGACCTTATCACGTGCAATAGACATTATGTTTGATTTCCTCAAATCCATGTTACTTCTCCCTGATTGCATAGCCATTTAGGCGATGAGGTAAAGCTCCACAGTTTAGGCTTGATTAATCTAAGCCAGTCATCACAATCCAACCGGTTTTGGTAATAGTCGGTTTCAGAAACCCAGCTCTAAGCATGCGAGTGATTGCCATTCCATCACGACTTTATGAGTGGACACGTGACCTCTCTTGAGCCATTAAAATTGGTAGAAGGGGATGTTTCAGGATTAGAGAGAGAGGTCTTTGCCACTTCCCTTGTGGCAGGTGAAACTGAAGAAGCAAGGACTACCAGACGTCCTCCTACAATCGCAAAGGGGAGTAGACTCAGGATGAAGCTGAAATGCTGGACTGCAGAGTGTCAGACTAGAAAGCTGCAGGGTCCTCAGTGACTTCTCTGAAGGGCTCTTCCTCTGGCCTTCCAGAATTATGAACCAGTAGAATCTTTTGTCTTTAGTCATCATCATGAAAAGCAAAAAGAGCTCCTTCTGTAGGATTGTGTTCTTTTGGTTGTCTCACTCGTATCCTGACGTGGGCACTCAAATCATACAAAAGGGGCTTATGTACATATTTATTGAAATACATCATCTTCTTGTTTGTTCTAGATAAGCTTTCCATTTCAGCAAAATTTATGTTTTGAGTGAGGATTTTATTATTTTTAAGCGGATAGCTTTTAAAATGTATGAGTTCTTAAAATATGAAAACAGCCCAAGACTATAAGGCTTGTAGTCATATGCATGGTATTTTTATATTCATTATGCATATGTATATTTTAAGAAGTCACTGCTAAAATTATCTGACTAAGAGCTATTATTTCAGGTCACCCACATATAGGCTTTATCGTCACCACTGTTTTTATCATGGTACCATAAAACTCAGTAATCTGTAACCTTCACTTTACCTCTAATACGACTTCATTATATTCTCCTACATTCTCTCAGATCACACCTTTTGTTTCTGACAAACCAAATATTGTTTAAATAATTTTTTTTCATCCTTTAAGATTTTACTATATATATAAAATATTGGAAGAGAATGTGTGTGTGTGTGTGTGTGTGTGTGTAAAAAAAATATATATATATATTAGTTTGGGAGAGAAGACAAAAGACACACCAAACAGAAGAGAACTCCCCAAAAAATGTAAACAAAAATGTTTGCTAAAAGTTTTTAGTAAACTTCAACATAAGAAATGACAGATTGGGCTTGAAGACATTATACTGAGGGAAGTAAACCAGTCACAGAAGAAGAAATACTGTGTGATTTCACTTATATGAGTTAAAATAGTCAGACTCATAACAGCAAAGAATAGAATGGTGGTTGCCAGGGGTTGAGGGGCAGGAGGAAATGAGGATAAAATTTCAATTAATCAAGATGAAGTACAACATTGTCCCTATAGATACAACGCTCTATTGTAACTTAAAAATCTGTGGAGAGGGTAGATATCAGTTAAGTGTTCTTACCACAATACAATAAGTTAAAAAAAAATCTAATGATAATTTCTGTTAAGAGGAAAAAATTTCCGTTATGTATTTAATATTTTATTTATTTGAGAGGAGAAAGTGTGGGAGTATGAGCAGGATGGGAAGGGGCAAAGGGAGTGGAAGAAGCAGGCTCTCCACTGAGCAGGGATCCAGCCCGGGGTCCTCATCCCAGGACCCTAGGATTATGACTCAAGCAAAGGCAGATGCTTAACTGAGCCACTCAGGCATCCCAGCATTCACATTTTAGGGATAGAAAACTGGAGGCTTAAAGACATTCACATCATCCCCAGGTCATAGTTATTAAGAAGTAGGGTCACCATAACAATCCAGGGCTAATCTAATTCTGAATCCAAGGTTTTACCTTGTGCTTTCTGCTTCCCATTTGGTTGCATGGCTTCATCTGTTGTTGGGCAACAGTTGACTTTTGACTACATCTTGCTTCACAAATTTCATTCCTATATATCATATAGGCAGTTAGGTCAGGCCTAGCAAGGTATCTTCCTGTTTCTTCTAACCCTTACCAGATATTTTCCACTGCCTGGCACATGGAAACGTGTCAGCTAGCTCAAAATGGAAACCCAGAAGTCCTCCTTAATTCCTCAGTTGCTGTGCCATCCTTTGGAGAGGAAAAAAAAAAATTATACTTATACCTTTCTTACCCTCAATCCAATCTATCTATCAGGTGTTGCTTAATATTTGCTAAGATTACTGGGGTGCCTGGGTGGCTTAGTGGGTTAAGCCTCTGCCTTCGGCTCAGGTCATGGTCTCAGGGTCCTGGGATCCAGCCCCGCATGGGGGGGCTCTGCTCAGCGGGGAGCCTGTATTCCCCTACCCTGCCTGCCTTTCTGCCTACTCGTGATCTCTCTCTCTGTCAAATAAATAAATAAAATCTTCAAAAAAATATTTGCTAAGATTACCTTAAATTGTCACAGTGATGTAATTATTTCAAAGTTTCTGGCCAAATGGTATTTCTCAGTCTCCACCGAAGTGTATCGCTTTACTTTTTAAAATCTTTGAAGATAGTTTAGGAACTATAAAACGATTTCATAGGACCTCTACATCCCCATATACTGAAGACATATTCTCTTCTTCTCTGAAATAATCTGTTTACTCCTAACTCTGCGATTTCGTGTATCTTTTGCTTTCTCTCATGTTAGGCTAGAAAAATGCTGGAAAAAGTATTGTTTAAATTGTTAACCTCTTCTCTCCTGAATAGAAAATTATGAAATTTCTCATAAGTTATTTGATAATGGTTTTGTCTAGTTATTTTTCTAAGCTTACTCTTACAGACCCAAGCATATAGTACCAAGTGTGATTAATGATCATAATAGATTAATTAGACAAAATGGGAACATATTACTTAAACAGTTTGGCTTGTTATATGCTATAGGACTGTGCCTATTTGGAGCTCAAAAGTAGAATACAGTCTTTGCTTCTCTCATTTATTATTTTCACCCTCTGTGTTCCTTATTATCCCATTTTGTAAATCTGATTATTCAAAGGAATCAATAGTACTTTCATTATTGCTTGGCTTTTCTATAAAGTATCTCATTTTTTCTTCCCAATTCCTATCAGTCAAAGCTCCTCTTTCTTAAGTCATAGTTCAGTGGAACTCAATCTTTGTTAAATAAGCAATATACTATGTGAAATGTAATTCTTGCTAATGAGCATTAAAGCAAATAACACAAATACATCCTTTCAGGAGCATTCTAGAAATAATAAGTAGAAGAATATCTATCATGCATGAATTTTCATAAGGACATTAGAATGTTGAAATTGAAGCCTGATGTGCCCCTGTAAACACTTAAGAACTTCAGAGCACCTGAGTGGCTCAGTTGATTAAGTGTCTGACTTTGGCTCAGGTCATGACCTTGCTTGCAGACCTGGGATTGAGCCCCACATCAGACTCCCCACTGAGGGGGTCTGCTTCTCCTTTCTCTCCCCCTCCCTGTCTCCCTACCCTTCCCCCCACCCCACCTCCACCTCGTCCTCTCTGTTTCTCAAATAAATAAATAAATTCATATATATATACACACATGCACATATCTATACGAACTTAGTGATACTTTCTCTACAATCTAAATAAGGGTTTATGGGTTTTTTCCTACTCTTTTGACTTTTTAACAACAATCATGAGAATCAGTCATTACTTTTCAAAGGCTCTTTAGAAGTTCTAGAGGAGAACATAGGCAATAACCTCTTCGACATTGGTCACAGCAACTTCTTTCAAGATACGTCTCCAAAGGCAAGGGAAACAAAAGTGAAAATGAACTTTTGGGACTTCATCAAGATAAAAAGCTTCTGCACAGCAAAGGAAACAGTCAACAAAATAAAGACGCATCCCACAGAATGGGAGAAGATATTTGCAAATGACACTACAGATAAAGGGCTGATATCCAAGATCTATAAAGAACTTGTCAAACTCAACACCCAACAAACAAATAATCAAGTAAAAAAATGGGCAGAAGACATGAACAGACAATTCTCCAAAGAAGACATACAAATGGCTAACAGACACATGAAAAATTGTTCATCATCATTAGTCATCAGAGAAATTTAAATCAAAACTACATTGAGATACCACTTTACACCAGTTAGAATGGCAAAAATTGACAAGGTAAGAAACAACAAATGTTGGAGAGGTTGTGGAGAAAGGGGAACCCTCTTACACTGTTGGTGGGAATGCAGGGTGGTACAGACCCTTTGGAAAACAGTGTGGAGGTTCCTCAAAAAGTTAAAAAATAGAGCTACCCTATGACCCAGCAATTGCACTACTGGGTATTTACCCCAAAGATACAGATATAGTGAAAAGAAGGGTCACATGCACCCCAATATTCATAGCAGCAATGGCCACAATAGCCAAACTGTGGAAAGAGCTGAGATGCCCTTCAACAGATGAATGGATAAAGATGTGGTCCTTATGTACAATGGAATATTACTTAGCCATCAAAAAGGATGGATACCCAGTTGTGGGTTTTTTTTTTTTTTTTTAAGATTTATTTATTTGACAGAGAAAGACAGCAAGAGAGGGAGCACAAGCAGGGGGAGTGGGAGAGGAAGAAGCAGGCTTCCCGCTGAGCAGGGAGCCTGATAGGGGACTTGATCCCAGGACCTTGCGATCATGACCTGAGCTGAAGGCAGACATTTAAGACCTGAGCCACCCAAGTGTCCCATAAATACCCAATATTTGCATCAACATGGATGGAACTGGAGGCGATTATGCTAAATGAAATAAGTCAAGCAGAGAAAGTCAATTACATGGTTTCACTTATATGTGGAACATAAGGAATAACATGGAGAAAGCATGGAAAAATGAAGAGGGGGAAATCAGAAGAGGAGATGAACCATGAGAGACTATGGACTCTGGGGATCAAACTGAGGGTTTTAGAAGGGAGGGACATTGAGAGATGGGTTAGCCCAGTGATGGGTGATAAGGAGGGCATGTATTACATGGAGTACTGGGTGTTATATGCAAACAATGTATCATGGAACACGACATCAAAAAGAAATAATGTACTGTATGCTGACTAACATAACACAGTAAAACAAACAAATAAAAGACTGTATAGCTTTTGATGCACCATCTTCTCCTCTGTCAGATTATTCTATTATTACCCTTCCTCCTTTCATGAGGTTCAAAGTTATAAAGCATGTTATAGTTAAACTGTATAAATATGTACCAAATACTAATATGAGTACTAGTTTAATAGTTGATAAGTTTTCAGTCAAAAGACTAAATCAACATATTATTTGCCAGAGCAATATATGCATATAGAATTAACATGAATATACTATTGTAATTGTATGTAACATTTTTATATAAAATTATTTATTTGGCTTTCAGACTGTTTACTAGTGGTTTTTCCATATCTTGCTCTTAATTTGAATGTTGTTTTAGGACAGGGTTATAATACTGTAGCATTTTATGAAACCTTTGCAATGTGTGCATACCTGTACACAGTAAGGCACTTCCAATTGAAAATGGAACATCCATTAGCATTTCACAGTAAAAAACTTCTTATCAATCAATCATTTATTTGAGGCTAATGACTTTATACATGGCTGGAAGAATAAAATCTTAATACTGGAAATGAACTTAAAAGCCATTTTTAAATCAAAATGAGTGAGCTGTTAATTGGTACTGTTTTACCTTAATAACATTTAATATTGGGGTAAGTGCTCTATAAATTTCAAATCAGCAATTGAGGTGAAGTAGCAAAAGTCAAGCATCATGGTATGGTAAAAAAAATAAATAAGTAAAAAGTAAAAATGAAAAAACAAGAATAAAAACAAACTATCGACAACAAACAATTTTAAAATATTTGGATTTGAAGTCTAAAAAGTGTGGATCTTCATACTGGCAATATCTTTCGCTGCATATACAGCTCCGAGCCAGAGTCCTTTTACTGTCTGTATGACTAAAATATTTCAACCGTGAAAGTTATCTTGGTTTTGGAAAGATTTGTGTGTTGGGGGGCAGAAAGTATGGGGGTAGCCAATAATCTCAAATGCAATTACTGTCTCTCACTCCAGAAAGGCCAGTTGCAGATAGGAGTGAATTTGATATTCCAGCATAGTACGGAGATATTTATGGTTTTATGATATCAAGAATGATATCTTACTGAAAAAAGCCATATGGCCAAAAGGAAAAGATGTTTAAAAAAAATCCATCCTCCTTTCCTCTTTGCTTATGGGTTGATTATTAAATGCTTTTTTGAAGTATCAAAAGAAGTTTTACTTTTCAGGAACTCCATGTTAAAACATCTAGACCTTTTCTCAGAGGGTTTTTTTTTTTTTTTTTTTTTTTTCAGCAGAAGCTTCTTGTAGTATTTAATATTAATTCAGACTATGACCAGTCTGTTAGAAGAAAACCATCTGAATGGTCCTAAATTCATTCTCACTTAACGTAATTTTGTTCATGACCTGTGTCCTAAGAAAACCACCTTTCTTTCTTTTTTTTTTTTAATTTATTTTTTTTTAAATTTTTTATTTTTGATAAACATATATTTTTTATCCCCAGGGGTACAGGTCTGTGAATCACCAGGTTTACACACTTCACAGCACTCACCAAAGCACATACCCTCCCCAATGTCCATAATCCCACCCCCCCTTCTCCCAAACCCCCTCCCCCCGGCAACCCTCAGTTTGTTTTGTGAGATTAAGAGTCACTTATGGTTTGTCTCCCTCCCAATCCCATCTTGTTTCATTGATTCTTCTCCTACCCACTTAAGCCCCCATGTTGCATCACCACTTCCTCATATCAGGGAGATCGTATGATAGTTGTCTTTCTCTGCTTGACTTATTTCGCTAAGCATGATACGCTCTAGTTCCATCCATGTTGTCGCAAATGGCAAGATTTCATTTCTTTTGATGGCTGCATAGTATTCCATTGTGTATATATACCACATCTTCTGGATCCATTCATCTGTTGATGGACATCTAGGTTCTTTCCATAGTTTGGCTATTGTGGACATTGCTGCTATAAACATTCGGGTGCATGTGCCCCTTTGGATCACTACGTTTGTATCTTTAGGGTAAATACCCAATAGTGCAATTGCTGGGTCATAGGGCAGTTCTATTTTCAACATTTTGAAAAACCACCTTTCTTTCGTCTTAACTTCTTCTTTAGGAATCTCTTCTAGCTTTAATCACACACAGATTACATTAGGACATCCTTAAGGAGCTTTTATTTTTTCATTTCAGGTAGTATCTGCTTTGTTTTCATGGCACTGCAATAACATGGCCTGTCCTTATTTTCAGATCAGTCCTCATTTAGTGGGGAGGTGCTGGTGGTGATGTTGGCAATATTTCTCCTCTGTGTGTGGCTTTTACAAAATTTAAGGGGCTGTACCTTACGTTGGGCAATCTGCCATCAGTCACATTTATTGCATAAACTTGCAAGGTCAGCAATGACTAAAATGCATGCAGACAAAATTAGCTGGTGTTGCTTCTTTCTGAAGAAAACACAAATAACATGGCTGTTAGTAACTACCTCTTTGAGAGTTCAGAGTAACATTTTTTTAAAAAAATCTGTAGTTGAGAGGAAAATGAAAGACTGGATAGAATCAGCAAAAAAGTCTGACAGTTTGTTGAACCTCATAGAGATAGATCATCTTAATGAACTCAAAGATTTTCAATGAAGGAAAAAAACACCTCTTTCAAAAATTGGCCCAAAAATCTTAACTATAAAAATAAACTGAAATCTATATCCCTATCTATGTTTTAATAAGACAAGAATGTAAGACATTGCATGATCCTTGTACATGTTTCTAGTCCTTTAATTAACTCTCAGATTTCCTTTGCAAATAAGAATTACAGTCTTTTTCTAGACTTCTAACTTTCTTAATTCTTCATCATTAAGAGAATCCATCAAATCTACTGCATAAGATTGGGAACGTTTCCAAATTTTATAGCTGTCTTTTATCTTGAAGCCAAAACATTTTATGAGTCTCTTGGTTCTAATGTTCTTAACTCAGTTGAATATCTGAGCATTTTAGATGAGAGACATTTTTATCACTTTGACAAAAATGGCAACTTTAATTTTAATGACTCCATCAAAAATTGATCAAGTATGTTGTTTTTGTGAGGCCTTTTAAGAAAAATGAACTTACTAACTGATAATGTTAAAGACCCATCCATTTTGGCTTAAAAACTCCCCTTCAGCTCAACACACGAATTAACTATTTCTTTACATATGACATCTTTTAAAAAATGAATCTGAATTGCAGTTAGAAATTCAAAGTGAAGTTTCCAATAATATGCTCACTTTTTTGCAATTTATCATATAATCAGGTTATCAAATACTGTATTCCCTATCTCTATTTATTTTACATTAATCCCTTTTAAGTACAGAGAGATTATTAATGTGAATGAAAGTACTTTTGTAATTTCAGTAATTTCTTACCTTTGTTAAATAATGCTTGAATGGCTCCTGATATTTTCAATACTTTTATGGAAGAGATGATTTTTAAAATTAAAGTATGTTGACACACGATGTTACATTAATTTCATGTATACAGCACAGTGATTTGGTAAATCTATGTTATGCTATGTTCACCACAAGTGTAGCTACCATCTGGAAGAAGTTGATTTTTTTTTTTAGCTTTTATTTATTAGAGAGAGAGAGAAAGAGAGAGAGGGAATACAAACAGGGGGAGTGGGAGAAGGAGAAGCAGACTCCCTGCTGAGCAGGGAGCCCAATGAGGGGCTCAATCCCAGGACTCTGGGACTATGACCTGAGCCGAAGGCAAAAGCTTAACAACTGAACCACCTAGCATCCCCGAGGTAATTTTTTTTTTTTTTTTTAATTGAAAGGTTTTTTTTTTTTTTTTTTTTTTTTTTTTCTGTATTTTTGTACTCTGGTTTAAAATTGAGTAAAAGGCCCTTGTGAGATTATTTCACGGGCAGTGCCCAGAAAAGTGCCTTGCACAAAATGTGCATTTGGTATCTAGAGGTTCAATTTCAAAAAGTGAAAAGAAATTTTGTATTTATATAGTCCAAGTCTTAGTTAACTTTGTAACTAAAATATTTGATAATGCAAGAAATTAATTAACTTGCCCAACTTGAGTGTTGAGTCTAGGACTAAGGTCGGAGCACGCACAGACTGCAAGTCCTTGTCATTCTATTGTTTTCCTTTTGCTTATGGTTGAAATTATCTAAACCTTTTGGTTTTTTGGTTGGTTTATTGCTATTGTTATTAACATTATATTTTTAGATCTTGTGAATTTGGGGGGTCATTTTCCTCTAAGTATGCAAGTATCTGGTGTTTGCAGTGCTCCTCTACTTTTTACATTTGTCTCAAACTTAACTTATTTGATACTTTTTAAAAGGTAACCCCCCTTTGACTAGCAGCTATATTCCAAGCTTTTGTGTTAATTCTTCACTTACATGATTTCATTTAATTTTTACATAAAATATATTAGATGAGGTCATTGATGCTTAGGTAAAAGGGCTTTCTCATAGACATATAGCTAGTCAGTGATAGAGTCACAATTTTAGGTGTGTTCTTTGTAGCACGATGTTTGCAGTGGCTCAACAGCAGACGGATACGTACCAAGTTACATTTGTGCTCCTGCTACCATCCTACTCTAAAAATTTTGTCTGTGTCCTGGGATATGGAAATCATTTCCTAACTTGTTTCTCTTCCACATTGGCCAGCATTAGCCAGGATAAATAATTATTTGCTAATATAAATTTAATCATGTGACCCATTCTTGGCTTTTTTATGTATGTGGGGTTCTTTTCCCCTTCTCTGTCTCACTTCAACATTGAGGCTAATTTTGGAAGATAAGGAGGTAGCTAGGCAAAGAAGAGGGAAAATAACACCGAAGGAAGGGTGCCTTAGTGGCTCAGTCAGTTAAGCCGCTGCCTTCAGCTCGGGTCATGATCCCAGGATCCTGGGATCGAGTCCTGCATCAAGATCCTTGCTCAGTGGGAAGCCTGCTTCTCTCTCTGCCTCTGCCTGCCTCTCTGGCTGCTTGTGTGCTGTCTCTCTCTCTCTCTCAATCTGTCAAATAAATAAATAAATAAAATCTTAAAAAAAAAAAGAATACTGACGGAACAACCAATGCAGAGTCCTCACATATCCAAAAGTCTAGTTGTTTTGAGGATTTTCAAGCATAGTGTGAGATTTTCAAATTTGTCTTTGAAGAGATATGGGTTAGTATGCTTCGAGCATAGGGGATCAAAAATGTTTGAAACAAGATTCCTATGGGCCTTGTATGCCATACTAGAATTTTATATATGACACATAATTTGATATATATTTTATAGAGACAATTATGGTGGCAGCAAAATGAAAATATAGAGGACATGTTGTCTTGTGATAAGAGGGAACAAAAATTCCATTTATGAAACTGTTGTATTAATGTACGTAAAATAGAGTGAAATAGTGAATTATGATAATGGTAGTGAGGAACAGGTGCAAACATATCTAGGTATTAAGGACATTGAATGAAGAGAACTTCATTGATTAGATGAGAAAATTTTATCCTAATTTTAGGTGTCATTACTGTCTAAGTATTTCATTAATTAAGAAGTAGAGTTACTGATGCAGGTTATAAAACCACATATTTTAATAATGTAATCTCAAAAATGGTAACTTAAAGCAAACATCACTACGCATGCATGCTCATTTTGAAACTTTCATTTCTGTATTAAAATACATTTCTCTTCTGTTTATTCATTTTTGATATATTGAGATAAATTTCAACATATATTGCCCTTAGCTCCAAATTAAATTTGAAGTGTGCATAAATGATTTACCAATTTGGCTTCTGTGAGTTAAATTTCCATTTTATTTCTTATTGCTCACATCCCTTATAGTGCTACCAATTCTCTTCTTTCTTGACATGACTTGGTTGAAGTTTCCTGTGCATGAATAACTTTTTCTAAAATTGTTTAAGATGGAATTGAATGGAAAGATATGTACAAGAATCAGAGATTCTATAATCTGTTCTTTTACCTGCTACCAAATAGCAGTATGGCTTTGTGCAAATGCTTTTTTATATTTGAGCCTTTGAAATGAGATCAAATAACAGTGCTACCTGCCTTGTAAGACTATTTTGAAGACCACACTAAATAATGTGTGAAAAAGCTTTGAAAATGGCAAAGAACACACATAAAAATTTTAAGTTAGCTTTTATTTTATTATGAGGTTAGTTACACCAATGCAGAATCATTTAGCTAATGCATATAATCAACCTAAAGAAGAAAATTAAATTGTACTCTTAGAGACTTAAAGTTCACAGAGCTAATAGCATTTAGATTAAATTTAAATGCACACATTTTTAGTTATAAAGGAAGTTACAGTTCCCTTGGTCAAACATCAAAATCATAGACTAGAACGTATTGAAAAAATAATTAACACTAAACCCCTCACCCACACACATATGTGTTGGAGTAGGAATGTATTGCCTATAGATATGTCTTAAGATTTGAGGTAAATTTTCTCATTTATAATCTTAAATATCATATTATAAATTCAGTGATGAAATATACATGTATCTATTTTCCTCATCACTTTGAAAGAGGCCACTCCACAGAGCCACACTCTCAGAGTGCAGGAAAGTCAGTTTGCCTTTGAAGAAGGACCAGCCTAAACCTGGCTGGATCATTAGAGTAGTCTCATAAAATATTAACATTAGAAGGTATTCTCATGGCCATCTCTTCCAACCTTAAGCCCTACACAAGAACATCACTTTTTTTTTTTTTTTTAAGATTTTATTTATTTGTCAGAGACAGAGGGAGAGAGAGCGAGCGAGCACAGGCAGACAGAGAGGCAGGCAGAGGCAGAGGGAGAAGCAGGCTCTCCGCTGAGCAAGGAGCCTGATGTGGGACTCGATCCCAGGACCCTGGGATCATGACCTGAGCCGAAGGCAGCTGCTTAACCAACTGAGCCACCCAGGCGTCCCAAGAACATCACTTTTGATAGTTACATAGAATGAACCTGTTGGCTAACAGTGAATTCTTAGGCAGACCATACTAATGCAGTGCTATGAAGATAGCGTGCTCCTTAATGTACAAAATCTCCATGAAGTTCTTATCCTTCAGTCCATGTCTCTGACCTTAACATCACCACCTCTCTCCTCTTACAAAAGGTTTTTGAAGATATCGGCCCTGTTTCTTATCGTTTTCCAAGATAATATTTCCAGTTTTAGTTTTCAACCATTTTTCATTGTAGTGATTGGGATTGGCCATGCCTTCTTTGGGAGTCTGTCCCTAGGTATGTTTTGCAAGAATTCAGAATAAGACAAACAGTATTTCAGGTGTGGTTTGACAAGGACTATATAATTCACTGTGGCTATTAAACTTGTTGTTCTAGGTATTTCTTTTCTATTAATGAATGCTGAGATTGCAGCTCTGAAACTATTGACCCTTAGGACTATGGGGACAATTAATACCCTAAGTGTATTTCATATAAACTGCCTTTAAAGACATATCCTTCACCCTACACTATAATCGTTTAGTTTTTTAATCTAAGCATCCTTACCTTTGGCATCATTATATTTCATTTTGACAGTCTTGGCCCTCCATTAAACCTATGGAGACATTTTTAAATCCCAGTTTTGTGTCAGTCACAGATTCACAGATTTAATAAGCACTGTTTCTTATGTCTTCTTGCAAGTCAATATTAAAATGCTGAACAAGAAAAGATCAAGGACAACAGGGTTACTGTCTAATGAAATAATGTATCTGAAAGCGATTTGCAAACACTATTTTATATTCATCTTTGGTTTTGTGTCCTTCCTTCTGTTTTATACTTCTCCCTTTATAATCCGACCTTATGGAGAATTTCTCCTCTGCAGTCTTCATAGTTTAACTTTCCTTCCAATAACCTCTTTACCATCAGAAATCATTTCTAATTGTATGATACAGATTTTGCTTTTAGAACTTTCTAAGTCCTCTTTTCTTTTAGAAACTTTCTCCCCAAGTGTTAACTCCCTGGGTTTTTTTAGTATATTATTTTCCTTTGTTTGTGGTTAAAATTCCTTAATTTGTATTTTTCAAATGTCTGTTGTATGGAGGTGAGCACGGTTGATGCTGTGGGGCACACAATGATCCGTATGATATTCTAGGGACTCAAAGAGTTTGTAGGCCAGTAGGAAATCTGGGGTTGTGAATTATAAGTGTGCTTCTCTCACTTCCTTTCTCTTAGTTCTTCTCTGGAGTCATTAAGTATGGTTTTAAGCCAGCCCTTATCCCCACAAAGAAGTATTCCTTGTGCTTTTAGATATTTTCTGTACTCATATTGCTTTTCAGCATATTTGCAGTGTTTTCAGCTCCCTGTCTTCATGTGGTCCTTGGATTGTCTAAGATTGCTCCAAAATCTTTTAAGCCCACGTGAATCTGCTTCACAGTTTCTCAGTAGTTACTCAGGACTTACAGACTCATGTTCAACTCACTGACTTTAGTCAAATATATATATGCGTTAGGGTTTTTATTATAGAGCATGTTCTCTCTCTCACTCTCTTACTCTTTCTATCTCTCAATCCCCCTGTATCTATGTACATTAAAATATCCTACCTATGTATATGATATAGTATGCTAATACACACTTACGTGGGTATGCATAGTCAAGATACTTTATTCATATATGCTTAAAGTATATATTTCTAATATATACTATATAGATATTTCTATTATATATATATACATATTTTTAATACAATTTGTTAAACATTTTGATCAGAGCTTAAAATTGATTAAAAATGAAGAAATCGCCACCACCAGAAAAACACAGACTCCTTGTCCACACTACTAAGCATTTTCTTCCACTCTTAAACCACCTCACATTTCCCAAACACCAGAAATCTACATTTTCTTTGGTTATTAACTAAAACAGGAAAATACCAGTTAAGAGCAGGTTGAGACTCTACTCAACCTCAACCCATAGGGCACTCAGCAGTTAGATAAGTTACCGTACCACATTGCTGGTATAAAATCTAACCCCTATCCTGACAATAAATGCCACAGATGCACTCTAGTACCCAAAGCAAGGAGCAATTCAATCCTTTTCATTCACTAGTAAATTTAAATTTTTTCCAGTCTTTCCTGTGAGACACACTGTAACCCAGTTGTGATTTGATAAAGACCAAATAATTATTATTTTTAAGATTTTATCCATTTATTTGATAGACAGAGATCACAAGTTGGCAGAGAGGCAGGCAGAGAGAGAGGGGGAAGCAGGCTTCCTGCTGAGCAGAGAGCCCGATGTGGGGCTTGATCCAGGACCCTGGCATCATGACCTGAGCCAAAAGCAGAGGCTTTAATCCACTGAGCCACCCAGGCGCCCCAGGACCAAATAATTCATTACAGTGTTAAACTTGATGTTCTAAATATTCCTTTTCTATTAATGAACGCTGAGACTGCAGCCTGAAGTTGTTGGTCATTAAGTTTCACTCTAATGTCACTCTAATCTATGTAATGATATACCATTACATAGATTCACATGCAGTTGTGATAAGTAATTCAGAGTGATCCCATATACCCTATGCAGAGTTTTATTCCTAATGGTAACCTTTTGTAGAACTGTAGTACAATATCTAATGTTACAACCAGGGAACTGACATAGAGAAAATCTACTTATCTTATTTAGGTTGTCAGTTTTACTTATACTTGTGGGTATTTACATTTTGTTTCCTAAATTTTATCACATATGTAGGTATATATGTACACAGTCAAAATACGGAACAGTTCTATTACCACAATTCCTCCTGTTAACCGTCTATACTTACCCCCGCCCCTCCCAAGTAAAGCCTGCACCGTGGGTTGTATCTTACTGAAATACAGCATCACTTAAAATTATTTTCTTGAGTTGTTAACAGGAAATTACAAATGCAGTAATAAAATTTTTAGGTCACCAAGATTCATGTTTTATTTAACTGCTGAACTCTTGCTATTAGAGGAAAGGAATGATTAGTAGTTCTCATTTACAAAGTGACATTTACATTAAGCAACAAATTCTCTAGCGGTGCATTACTTTATTTATCATATGATCCTGGGTGTGTATAGTAATGTGTAAACATTTTCCTATAGCTGGGTGTATGGTACACTTTTATTCAATAACACAAATAGATTTCCATATTCAATCAGGGTATCTAATTTTTAAATTAGGTTTTCACAGTACTGGTGATGAGGCAAACATGTTGAATCATAACATTTTTATGGATCTCCCGAATATCTATGTATTTCAAAAACCCATTATCAAAAAATAATTTCTGATTTTATTCTATATTTCTGGTCCAAATTTTTTCAAGTTATTTGTGTTAATAAAATAGCATTTCTTATATTATACCCTTATTTTTGGAATAGTCCACTAATATCATGGCTATATTATGCCAAACAATATATTATTATCAAATAAATGAGTGACTAAATTACAGTGAAACCATCTAATTCATTTATTCATCATATATTTTAAAACAACTGGCTTTTTGCATCATGTAGATCAAACATCCAGATGACTAAATGTTTAATTTTTAATTATTTTCAACACAAGGTAAATATAATTAAAAACTAATGAGATCACCTCCTTCATGGTATTTATTTGTACTATTAGAGGTAAGATGGAGAAAGATTAGTAATGATGCTTTTTCATGGGTTCATAATTGCTCAAACGGGATCTTTAAATATGAAGGAATACTTAAGATTATGTTACTGCTACCCTTAAAATATTTCAAGGGTTTCTTTAGTGGTTAGTGCGGTAAAATTTAGGGCAACCCTAGGAAGAACTTGCTGAGGGAAACAAAATTATCACATGCCTATAATGAATTTTATTCCAGGTTGGTACTTTCAGATATGATACTTTGAAATAATGACAACTTTTTGTAATACTGTTTTTCATTTTAAGAGAAAAAACTGAGTAATATGGTCATTGCTGTGATTCCAATCCAGGTTCATAAGACTTTTAAAGTCCTGCCTTTATCGATAGTGAGACTTGAATCGAAGTATATGTTCAGACAACTGATGAGCACTTAGCAAAGACCTTCAGGGGAAGAAAATACCACTAGGATCTAGAAGGGATCGTGGTTCTCCATTTTGAAAAAAATATTCCCTAATAACTTTCTGAGTTTTGCCTATGTTTCCTGAGTTCTTTCAGAGTTTAATGTTGACATTCAAGATAATTGTTGGAGGAAGAACCATATTTCTTGGGAATACATGTACATAAACAATAACAGTTGCCAAATTTTCTAAGACTGTGGAAGAAGGCCAACATAGCAACTACTTGGAACTAAGGGACTGATCAGAATTTCTTTTTTTTTTTTTAATTTTTTTTTTTATAGATTTTATTTATTTATTTGACAGACAGAGATCACAAGTAGGCAGAGAGGCAGGCAGAGAGAGAGAGGAGGAAGCAGGCTCCCTGCTGAGCAGAGAGCCCAATGCGGGACTCGATCCCAGGACCCTGAGATCATGACCTGAGCCGAAGGCAGCGGCTTAACCCACTGAGCCACCCAGGTGCCCTGATCAGAATTTCTTATAAAATGTTTTATTTCAAGATATTATCAAGTAGAAAAGGACATCTTTGTAAGATCACATCACAAAATTGCAGTATTAGAATACCAACCTAAAACCTACTATTTTTGGCATTGTGCTGACCGAAATATATAGATTGAAAAACAAAACAAAACAAAACAAAATTCAGGACCTTCTTTGTGTTTCTTTACTATAGAATCTTATGATGGCTTTCTGAAATCTTCATTTATAATATCAGATATAAGAGCATTGATTTGGAGTGAGCTAGCCTTAGATTAAGAATCTCAGCCCTTGTGAAATAAATCTATGGTTTGACATTAAGTCCTTAGGGAAAAACAAAAAACAAAAACAAAACAAAACAAAACAAAAAGAATCTCAGCATTACCTGGTGCTAGCTATATGACCCTGCCCAGGGTTAGCTGACTTATGTCTATCCCTACTTTTCATAGCAATGTATAAGAATATGCATTTATTTCATTTGATTCTTGGGAGAATTGGTTTAGATAATAGATGCTTTTTGGAAGCTGGAAGATAATAAGTACTTAATAAAAGAAAAGGTAAGATGTCATTAATAAATGATAGAACCATATATAAAAAAGAACTTTGGGTTATTAGAATTTAGAAAGGATTGTATCAGTTACTATACTTTCCATGCTAAAATGAAGGTGTGGAAATAGTTGATCATTAACCCATTTTTATTGTTAATATAAATATTGGAGACATTAATAATACTTTGCTTTTGCTTTATACTACCTCTTTACAATAGAGAGGGAACATAATCAGAGTTTCAATAACAGGATTCTGGACCTAAACATTTTACTTCTAAGAATTTATTATAAATGTATTAACTGATATGTGTACATAGATGAATACAGACATCAGTTATATCATCTTATAATAAAATCCTGGGCATTTGCTTATTTTCAACTAGGACACATTATGAGCAGATTATATTGTATGCATATGATAGATATTCACAGATAGAAATGAATAGGGTTGATGATAGAGAACAGGAGTGATCTTCATGGTGTATAAAATAAAAGGAATAGAGCAAAATAGGTAGATGTATAAAAATCCATACACAGACTCACATTCATACATGCATAAAGTATTTCTGAGAGGAAGTTCTGAAATTTGAAATTGGTTTCTTTTAAGGGGTACATGTCTTGCTTTGAAGGGAGATTTGCTTTTGTATTTCTTGTATTTTTTATCATGCATATAAAATGTAAAAATTAGCTTAAAATATTCATGGAAAGAAATAAATAGCAAAGCAAACAATAGCTGTCTCAGGATGGTTGGCATATGATTGACTTATATTCATGTGTGTGTGTATGTGGTGTATCTGAGTTATTCTCTAATTCTCTAAGATGTATATTTCTTTTGTAATAAATATAATTTTTAAAGAGATAGAATCAGTTGGCAGATTCATAAAGGTAATTTGAAATGAACTTTATTCCACTTTACCATTAATCTGTGCACTGGTTTTTAGCATTTTTGTGTAATTTCAATATAAACTTTAAGCAGTAGCTTTACTTTTTTTTTTTTTTTTTTAGCCCTAATTATCAGCCATCTCAGGACAATATAATCACCTTCTTAAATTTTAACTTTATAAGATTATTCCCACATTTTTACAAATGTAGACAGCAGAAACAATAAACTAAACCCAAATTGTCTTTGTATCATCTTATATTGTTCTTAATAATACCCTTTGGAATTATATTATTCCTCACTTTTGCTTCTGCAGCTAAGATAAGTCATAGCTTAAGTAAAATTAGAATGCCTTTGTTCATTTCAAAAACATTTTTAAAATGCAGCCTATTTTTGCATTGAAAGTGGTAGTAGTTGAATATTAGTTGGCATTATTATATAGATGTTAGGGGGAAGAAAGTTAAATATTGTGTCCCATAAAGGTAGGCCAGTTATTATTTAGGTTAACAGGACTCCCAGAAATAGGTAGAAATCAACAATCTTCTGACCTAAAGTTAAAATACAAGTCACACATCTGACTATTTCCTCTATAGACAGAGATGTGTTTAAATAAGTAGATTTTTTTCTTGAAGGAAATACAGCCATCGCAACATAAAACAATTTGCTGCTGTAAGGGCAGGATTTATGAGCTTCAGCCACTGCTGACTGGCCGGCATCATTTGCTGGTACATAGTAGATGATGGTTAAACATTTCTTGACTTTTGTAATTTTTTAACATTAGTCTGCAAGTTGAATTAGTTGAAATGTAAAGAAAATTGAACTATAGATCTTTCTGTTGTTTTAACTATCTTCAATGAGGAGATAAGAAAACGTCTATAGATGGAAGACAGAATGCTGACGTATCTGTTGGAATCAGGGCCCTAGAGAACCTTCTTATGTAAATCTGTTTAAATTCTATTTAGTGATATTCCTGGTATATTTTGAGATTGATCACACAGTTCACAGCAACTCTATTTTTTAAAGATACTTTATAAACATATTTTGATACACTTTTTTTGTGCTTGTCTCCTTTGAAGAGTCCCTGTAACCATTCAGCCAGGTGTTGGGAAGATATGTAGTAGCTGAGCGTCCTTCTGACACTATCCTCAGAATCAGCTTTGGAGATGCTTTTACCCTGTCCGTCTTCTTCAGCAGCCAGGCAGAGTGCTGACTCCTTCACAGCAGTGAGGAACTCTTCTGGCTCCAGAAGTAAGTTGACTACATTCAGTTTGATTGTTGCCAGTGCTTTTAAAAATAGTTAGAGGAAATATTGCAAATTAATGTACAAATTAAAACCAGGATTATTCATCACTGACTATTTCAATTTTTGACTTTTATCTTTCTGGAGACATAGTTACTACTTTTTATGTTGATAACCTATATCTTTGTGGGGTTTTCTGAGATTTTTTTCAGGATTGCTTCACATGATTATCCTGATTCATATTTACAGCTTTGAGACATAGAGAGGGGAGAGATTAAAATAATAATGTTTGCACATGAGCAAATGCAGTCCTCATGACCAGATATTTTATTAAAGTTGCTTATCTAATGAATTAAGAAGATGGAATCAAGTCTCCGGTCTTTTGATTCTTAAATATCGAGTTCCTTTTCTATGACTGTGATCTCCAGTAGTATATGGAGGGTAAGGGACTGGTGCAGGAAATGACATTTCTCTTGATTGGTTGGTTTACTGAGTGATGTGTTCTCTGTGTCCTTGAAGGAGAGTTTATGGCAACTTATAAATATGCATACTAAAAAATAAAAGAGAAATCACAGGTAGGAATGTGGATTGAAATTGGGACATGAAGGGATTATACCAGATGCGTAATGTAATATATTATACACCACCCCCAGACCAGTTCCCAGCTGCATATTTATCTTTGGACTTTTTAATTACTAGATATATCAGGCAAATACAATAATTATCTGATTGTTTATATTTATAGGATTTGAAAAGTAAAAACAGTATTTGGGGAAATGTTCAGACTTCACTAGTTCATACTTATAATCCTACTGCTTTGCCATTTTTCTAGTTTATTTCATTTAAATTTGATATATTTCTCTTTTCCCTTCTCCCAAATACTTGTATAGGCATCCCTTGCTTCTCTTAGGATATATTTGTGTCAAAATGTCACCATACAAAGTGATTATGAATGCATTTTTATAGACATTAAAAGTTTGATTTATCCTAGATAATTTATTTTAATTAGGTGCTTGGCAATTAAAATTTCCTTGAAGAGAATGGGTAGAACACATTTAATAATCTTAGTTTTCTTTTACAACATATTAACAGCTTCGATATGCCATCAACAGTTAGGTTTATGTCCTTAAGGGAACAGAGAGACTGTTGTTAAGAATTTATTTCTGAATTGTGGTGCTATCTATTGCATAGTTAAAACAGGGATTCAGTATGTTGTTGCTAATATACTCAAAGTAATGTAGGACTACTTTTAAGACATAAACAAATAGGATATATTAATTTATATTAAATTTAATTCATTACAACTGTAACTGTAGCATCAAATGATGAGTCGGACTATGCAGTAGATTACAAATCATTATTTTACTGTAGGTTTTATTCTGTGCATATTTTATTACCTTGCATGCTTTTTTTTTACATCATTTATTCATTTCTTTTAAAAATTCCTTTCACTGTTTTTGTTCTTGTGTTTTTTTATTGAGTAAAGCAACTTGAGGGAGACATTTCAGATTTTTCCAGGTTTTGCTTTTTTTAAAGAAATGGAGGACCCCGACTAAGCCTGAGTTGATTTCACACATTTTGAAGATACAGAAATATATAAGGTTTGTTTCTTAAAGGCATCCCCACAAGAACCTACAGAGATTTTATATGTCTGAACAATAAATTAGATACTTAATAAATTTTTGTTTTCCACAGATAAAGCGACCTTTCTAAATAACATGTCTGACTTTATGAATGCTGGTAACAGGAAATATATTTACTCACATAGATTCTCTAGTGTAAATCACAAGACTAGTGAATTCAAATACATTTTCATTTACTAATGACTATAATCAAGGCCAAAGGATTTACTTAATTAACCTGGCAATAGAAGGCTAAACAGAAATAATTTATATATTGAGAAGGACTCTTCTGAGTTAATGCTTAATTCAATTTTTAAATTACCAGTCCATTAGTCTGCAGAAGTAGAACCTCCTTTTCCCTTTCTATTTTTTCTTTGGAGTAACACTAGGCTGAAAGTCTTGCATGGAATTAATCACCCTGAAAAAAGAGAAAGTAAATACATTCCTAATTAGGTTCCTCAAATTTCAAATAGCTCATTGAAAATTCATAGCACATCCATTAAAATCCCTTTAAAAATAAATGGAATACTAGGAACTTTCTTAGAAAAAGTAAAGCATGGAGAAGTAGTAAAATAATAAGGCAATGGAATAGCTATTCGTTACTCATATAGGACAGTTGAGGTAGTGGTGGTGGTTATGATGCTTATTTTTCTCATTGTGGCATTTTCAATTAGTCTTGGCCAGTGAAATAGTACTTTTGTCTGTTTCTACTGTTCCTTCTTGTTTAACTAAAGCACTGTGATAAAATTAAATAATAACAGGAAATGTGAATGCCTGTCTAAATATATACATATGTATATAATTTACTATATACATAGCAGTAATGATAATCTCTCTAGAAAGCTAATATGCCTTATAAATATTAAAGATTCTTACTGATATTAAATATATAATTTTTTTCTGAAACAAATTTCCCTATGTTTAAGACTTGTAAATTATCAGCTCTGATAACATTAATATATATATATATATATATATATATATATTTACATTTAATACCTTTGGGTATATATTTACATAATTGAAATTATCTTAGATGCTTGAGCCATAAAAACACAGATGGAAGGGGCCCCTGGGTGGCTCAGTCAGTTAAGTGTCTGACTCTTGATCTCAGCTTATGTCTTTATCTCAGGGTCATGAGTTTAAGCTCCGTAACTGGGCTGCATGCTCTATGTGGAGCCTAGTTAGGGAAAAAAAAAGAGAAAGAAAACAGAAGGAAAATTAGAAATATTGGTAGGAAAAAAAGTAATATGTTAACTATGAATGCTAAAAGGGTTAATGAATTATGTTCAATAGCCCTGAAAGGTAGAGCAAAGAGGAAATATCTGCTCATTTTAAAAAAGAAGAGAGAGTAAAATTCTCAAAGAAAGGAAATTCTAAAAAGAAAAAAAAAAGGCAGACTTTTGAAATGACTCTCACAAATACATGCATTCAGTGCCAGTCAATTCCAAATTAATTACATCTAATTACCTAAGTGCCTTAAATTTAACAATTTAACGTGTTGCTAACTAACCTATTGGTCATCTTGCCAAATACTCTTTTTTTTTTTTTTAAGATTTTATTTACTTATTTGACAGAGAGAGATCACAAGTAGGCAGAGAGGCAGGCAGAGGGAGAGAGGGAAGCAGGCTTCCTGCTGAGCAGAGAGCCCAATGCAGGGCTCGATCCCAGGACCCTGAGATCATGACCTGAGCTGAAGGCAGAGGCTTTAACCCACCGAGCCACCTAGGCACGGCTCTTTTTGATATTCTTGAGCTCCAAAAATATCACTGTATACCAGAAAAAATAGGAATCATCTTCTCTCCTTTCCCCTTCATTCTACAGATTCTATCACCTAATAGAGTCAAATTTACTTGGAAAATTTTTCTTGAATTTATTCATTTTTCTCCATTCAGGACCATTAGTACCCTCGTCCCAACTACCATAATCTCTCCATGAGGCTAGCCCAGAGGCTTCCTAAATTATCTGCCCACACACTTTGATGCACCAATTCTGGCTATTCTCCATAGGCAAGCAGAGAGAGTAATACAAAGTACAAACTGACATGTCCTACCTATTTAAAGACCATTACTCTTAGAATATACACAGAATTTCTCATCATGGCTTACTATGCTTGAGTGGTTTAGCACTTTCTAATTGTCCCCATCTTGTTTCACACCGTGCTACTCACCTCTCCTGCATCCCAGGTATAGAGGTCACTCAGTCTTTCTTCCACATCATGTAACCTACCCCCAAAGTCTTTGCATGTGGTTATTTCTCCCTCAACAGATCACCACTCCCAACTCCTTTTTGCCTGGTATCTCAACACAGTAGTCTCTTCCTGAAGGTAGACTTTCTTTGGTCATGTCCTGTTACCATATGGTTTCACAGCACTGTATAACTGAAATCCATTTCAAGTTTATGTCTTTTCGTGCAGTTATCTAACGTTGACCTCTCTTTCAGAATGTAAGCACTATAAGGCCGTGATCCATGTCCATTTTGCTCATCATGGAAACCTCTTTTTATTTTTTAGGTGCTATAAACATAGGCTTGGGTCCCTCTCTCCCTTCTCCCCAGCACCACCCCACTGTGGGGGTTTCAAGGACATCAAATGTAATAGAAATTTTAAGCATCAATGATGAAATCTCTTCGTTTGGGGTTTTCTTGATGTCAAAGTTTGACCCAGTTTTATTGCAAGCTTGCCATTCTCAGTTGGTGTTTATTTTTCCAGTGCCTTTATACTGCTACCTTCTCCCCTTCTTAATCTTGCTGCATTCCTCAAGGTCTTAGTTTCTGATAGGTAGTGGGTCAAGACCCTGCCCTTATTGTTATGAAGCAGGTAGAAATGAATCCAATTGGAATTTTTGTTTAAAAATAACTATAGATCAATAGGCAAGATCAAGGTAGTCCAATGGAAAAATAACTACTATAATATAACTAGTGATGAAAAGCTACAAATAGTCTTGTTAGCTCAGTGGAAAAAGAAGTTTTTCCATCTGAGATTATGCAAAATGCTACTTAGTATAAGTAGAATTTGAGCCTTAGAGATAGGTTTCAACATTGGAATATTGTTAATGTGCTGATGTATTGTCTCACTTAGGTAAAAATTCCAGAAGCTAGAGAGATAATGCACAGTTCTCCCAAAAGCCCTTAAGTACTGACACCAAAACTAAAAATGTCGTAGCTGGCAATACTTGATGTAGAAAGGCCACTGCTCTCTCTGTCTACTGTTAGTGTCAGCTCTGTGGGTTGCTAATAGCTCTTTTTTTTTCTTTCTTTTCTTGTATGTAAGTTTTTTTTTTTT
Organism: Mustela nigripes; assembly: GCF_022355385.1. Classification (NCBI taxonomy): domain Eukaryota; kingdom Metazoa; phylum Chordata; class Mammalia; order Carnivora; family Mustelidae; genus Mustela; species Mustela nigripes. Next base: position 89,384,346 of record NC_081569.1, read on the forward strand.
TAATTTTTTATTTTTGATAAACATATATTTTTATCCCCAGGGGTACAGGTCTGTGAATCACCAGGTTTACACACTTCACAGCACTCACCAAATCACATACCCTCCCCAATGTCCATAATCCCACCCCCTTCTCCCAAACCCCCTCCCCCCGGCAACCCTCAGTTTGTTTTGTGAGATTAAGAGTCACTTATGGTTTGTCTCCCTCCCAATCCCATCTTGCTAATAGCTCTTACTGTGATACTATACTATACAATATACTATACTATAGTTCTTACTGTGAAGTGCCCTGGGATGAGGTCGGAATAAATGTTTTGCTTTAGGAGGTAGTGATTACTTTACATTTAGGACCAGGAGAGATTGATGTCATGTGGAGAATATTCCTGGCAACTGACATTAAATGTATGGCAACAATCTTAATTGCAAAGCATTGGCTATGAAACTCATAGGAAAAAAAAATTTGTACAGACTTAACCCAAGTTATTATCCCAGTTATTGTGATGACCACCCTGTTTCATGCCTAGTTAACTTCCCTTCTATCACTGTAGGCTGCACTGGGAGTATTTTAACATATGTCAGATTTAGAATTCTCTGGGTAAACTGAGGTATCTCAGTTTACATCTCAGAGTGTAGGAGACTTTATAGCAAGGAAAACAACTGGGGGTACCAAGACTTCATTTAGAGAAAAATCTATGATTTACTACAGCAAGAAACTCACAGACTAAAAGAATCCGTGTAGGCCACACTGATTATAAACACTAACTTAATATTACTAACGACTTATGAAGGGGAATGCACAATGAAATTATAGAACTACATAGAAATATGTGTGAAAAAAAAATCAGGGACTCTGTAGATATATCAATACCAGCTAGAAACATTAATAGTTTAGGAAAACCTAGGGATTTTATTTCAAAAAGTGCTAATTTAGAGATCTAAGACAGTTACCTTAGATTATATGGTTTTGACATAGAAGTATTTAATATCTAGAATGTTGGAGAATCCTGAAGATATTTTATCACCCAGAAGGATAAGTAAAAGACACCAATTCAGAATGTGAACAAGCAGGAGGAGATAGGTTAGTCTCAAATGATTACCTTTTCCATCATCCTCATTACATAGGTAAAGCTGAATGATGACTGTGAATTGGCAGGTAGTAGCTTAGTTTCATTTGTCTAATTAATCTTAAACCTTCAGTCTTTAGGAATATTGAAGGTGTAATTTACTTGACATACAAAAGCATTTTCCCCCTGTATTTATATAAAATATCAGGAGCATAAGATTTGGCAACTGAGGTAAAAGCTTTGTTGCTGAGGTGAAAGCAACTTTTTTAAGGTGACTGTTCGTCTTAGTGTCAGGCAATTAATTCTAAATCCATAATAAGAATCTGGCTCTCTTTTTGATCACTTGCAAGCAAATATGGACTAATGTTCTAAAGCCTGAAGTTTTAACATACTGTTTAATATCTGAAAAACAAATAACCTTTTAATACCTGCTTACTTATTTATGTCTTGAAGATAGAATTCCTTTACAGGAAAATGAATGCCTTTTAGATTATTTCAATACCTACTACAGTAATGACTTCAATGCAGAAATAATCCACAGTTGAAAACATACATTCATTATTTATAAGGAGACAGAAAAGGAGAGTAAACTTTTTGTAAGGAGAATTCTCTACTTAAAAGAGATGACTGAAAAGGAAGTACTGACACAAATTATATGTAATTGTATATAATTTTAATGTAATATTTTCACTTAAGATTATATTTTGGAACACTTTTCAATATTTCTTGTATGTATCTTGAAATGTAATGGTGAAACTTAAAATTTTAGGTCAGGTTTAGTTAAATAATGATTCTGTTTAATAACTCTAATAATGATGAGGTAGACCTATGGCAATCATGGATTTTGTTGATGTAGTTATATTCAAATGTCTCCAGTCTGGAAGCTGGTATCCACGAATGAGTCACATAATAGTAAGTCCAGCAGAAATCCAACATCTGAATCACTTCTTGGGTTTGTTCTCTATTCATCTTAATATGTAAGCAACTTTTATTAAAGGAATAGAGACATTCTTTAAAATCCTTTGGTAATGCTTTACTGTGGTTTGTGGGCAATTTCTCAGTGGTTTACCTGATTTCATTTGAAGACAAAATCCATATATATGACTCCTTGTGCAAGGGTATTCATGTATAGGGATCTATAATATCTCAGTATGGATCATAATGATAAATAAGGAAGATATTGAAGAAAATATCCAATAAGAATCTAGCAATCATCAAGTCTAAGTCCAGCTCATCTTTCTCCAGTCTTAGTATTATCGTTATAGTTATTTTTGTCACATGATACCCACATGAACAAGTAATTAGACCTCAGAAATTATCAAGTCTTTCCTCTACACCTAGGCAAGTATTTTGTTGAAATGTTTTTTTTTAAATGCTTTTGTTTCTCAGGATATTTCTTGAGCTACCTTCAAAAATAAGTGCAGACATTAATAAAATAGAAACTTCAGTCTATAAGACATACCATGATATGAAAAAGTCTAACTATAGATTCAATTCAATCTCAATCGAAATACTCAGATGTTTTTTCATGAATATCAACAAACTGACTCTGAAGTTCATATAGACGGGCACAAGACACAGAATAGCCAACATAATATTGAAGAATAAAACGTTAGGGGACTGGTGCTACCCAACTTTAAAACTTAACTATAAAGCTACTTACTATAAAGCTACAGTAATAAAAAAGGTATGGGATTAGTGAAAGAATAGTCATATAGATCCGTGGAACAGAGTAGAGAGCCCAGAAATGGATCCCCACAAATGTAGTCAACTCATCTCTGACAGAGGAACAAAAGCAGAACAATGGAGCAGAGAGTCTCTTCAACAAACAGTTCAGGAACAACTGGACATACACATGTAAAAAATGAATCTAGACACAGATCTTAATACCTTCACAAAACTTAACTCAAAATGGATCAGAGCCCTATGTGCTAAGCAGTACAATAAAACATCTAGAAGATAACATGGGAGAAAACCTAGGTAACATTGCGTATGGTGTTGCCTTTTGACATAAAACACCTGAGAAACAATCCAGGAAAATAACGGATAAGCTGAACTTCATTAAAGTTAAAAATGTTAAAAAGTTAAAGTTAAAATTCACTTGAAGTTCTCTGTGAAAGAGAACTTCAAGTGAATGAGAAGGCAAGCCACAGATTGGGAGAAAGTATTTACAAAAGACATATCCAATAAGGACTATTATCCAAAACATACAAAGAACTTTCAGAACTCAACCATGAAAATACAAACAACATGCTTTAAAAAGGAGACAAAGACCTTAATAGATACCTCACCAAAGGATGTATACAGATGCCCCCCCCCCCAAAAAATATGAAATATGCTCCACGCCATGTGTCATCAGGGAAATGCAAAGTAAAACAACAATGAGCTGCTATTTCACACCTAATAGAATGGAAAAACTTGGACCACTGACAACTCAAGTGTTGCTGAGGATATAGAGCAACTGGAACTCATACGCTGCTGGTGGGAATGCAAAATAGTACCGCACTTTGGAAGACAGTTTGCCTGTTCCTTACAAAATGAAACATACTCTTCCATAAGATCCAGAAATCATCCTTCTTGATATTTGCTCAAAAGGATTAAAAACATATGTCCATACAAAAATATGGACACAGATTTGTATAGCATCTTTACTCATAATTGCCAAAACTTGGAAGCAACCAAGATGCCCTTCAGTAGGTGAGAGGATAAAGAAACTGTACATCCAGACGATGAAATTATTCAGGACTAAAAAGAAAGGAGCTATCAAGCCATGAAAAGACATGGAAGAAACTTAAATGCCTGTTAGGTAGTGAAAGAAGCCAGTTTGAAAAGGTTACATTCTGTGTGATTCCAACTACATAACACTGGGAAAGGAAAAATTACCAAAACAACAAAAAAGATCAGTGGTTGCCAAGTGTTTAGGGTATGAGGGTAAATAGAACATGGAGAATTTAGGGCAGTAAAAATACTCTGTGTGACACCTTAATGATGGATATCTGTCATTATATATTTGTCTAAACCCATAGAATGTGGAACACCAAGAGTGAATGAAAATATAGTCTATGTATGGGTTTTTTGGTGACTATGGTGTATCAAGTTTACATTCATTATTTTTAGCAAATATTCCATCATAGTGGAGATTATTAATAACAGAAGAGTGTTTACATGTGTGAGCCAAGGAGGAGATGAGTAATTTCTTTGCTTTCCCCTCAATTTTGCTATGAATCTTAAACTGCTCTGAAAAAATAGTCTTAAAAAAAGGGGGGGATATAAATGTATCCTTAGTTTCATTGTTGAATTTTCTTTTATGTTTCAGGTCTTAAATAAATTCCTTATATATTATGAGATATTATTATATATGTAATGCCCATATTTGATATGAAATGGTTTCTCATTCTCCTATTAACTTGTATTTACTTGATTTATTAATAAGGTTGAGAATCTTTGCATGAATTTATTGGCCTTTCAGATTTCCTTTTTGGTAAAGTCCTTTGTTAATTTTTATATTAGGTCATGTTTTTCTTATTAGATTATAGTAGTTTTTTAAAAATGTATTTTGCATTCGAGTCTTTTGTGGATTTCTTGAGTTATATAAAATTTCCCGTAACCTATGGCTAGTGTTTTCTCTTTAATGGTGTTTTACCGTATTCATCAAGGACTAGTTAAGTTCAGGGGTTGAGGTAGGCATTATGTATTTTTCTTCCTAAATGATACACAAACTCATAAGATAATGGGTAATACACAGCTTTGTTTTAATGCCTGCACCAGACCCTTGACACTCAAAAGGGCATAAGTGGGGAATAATATATAGCTTATATTTCTTACCCACTCAGGAGTTGTTTACATACACTAAAGTAAAAGTAGAGTAGGCATTATAGAATTGTTGCTACAGCTGGCTGGTGCCCAAGGAAACTTGACCCTTTCTCATCTAGACAGGAAGCAGCACCTCCCTCAAAGAGTCTGCAGGTACAGTAGTGGTGATATGGATGAGATTATGTTGCCTCAGACTGTACTGCGGAGATGGCCATTAAATACCCTCTTTTATGGTGTCAGCTGAGAGTTTTCCTACATCGTTCTTAGTGTAGGTCTGTGAGCAATCTGGGGCTTACCTAGTAACCCAGAGATAATTTTTAAATATAAAGCTGCCACCACATTTAACATTTCATACATAGGATGATCTCTGAATTCACTGTATTTTATTGTCATTAAGTTTTCATCAGATTTTTTTGCTATCTACTAATTATAGTTCTTAATTTGAGAAAGTAAATCATTTTTAGAAAGAGGAATTTGAATGAAGGATCCCAAGTTCCAAGAAAGGGAATGTCCCCAGCAAGTCCTTGTCCAGATAAAATATTTTCACTTTAATTTGGCAAATTTATCAACTGTTTCTTTTGGTTTGGGGAATGTGGAGTTTCTTTCTTTCTTTCTTTTTTTTTTTTTTTTCATTGTTTAAGCTATTCTCTGTTATTGAAGAAATAAAGATATTTTCTTATATGTTTTTTTAGAATTTTAAAAGTCTCTTCACATTTTTCATATAGTGTGGAAATTAACATGGATTTGGAGTAAAGTTCAGTTCTATTTTCTTTTTTTTCCATACTGAAAACCAGTTGCTCTAATGCTGGTTATTGAAAATGCCATTCATTCCCATTGAATTGAAACTCTAATGTTGCCATAACCAGAGCTTTCATATATGCACAGACATATTTCTTGGTTTTTCTGTCTTATTGTTCTCCTCATCAGACCTGCACAAGTACCATGCTGTAATTTAATTATTCTACTTACAAGTTTTGATCATAAAATAAATGAATCCACTGCTTTTGTTTCTCCTTCAAGATTTCATTGGCTAATAATGTTGGCTTTTTATTTTTTAATCCTCTGTTTCAATGTTGGGAATGGGCAAGTTTGGTGAAAAAAATCATGTGTGAAATTTTACTGGAGTTACATTTGCTGTAGTAATTTTTATTTTGGTTTGGGAAAACATAGTTTTTTTAAAAAAAACTTAATATTAAATTTATCTATCCATGAACTTATTCAGGTCCTATAATAAAGTTTTATTTCTTTCTCCTTATAAGTCTTGCATTTTTTCTATTTCTTCACAAACTTTTGTATTTTTATGAATGAGCTTCTAAAATGTTATATTTTTTAAAAGATTGTGTCTATATAGTAATGTTGTATTTAATCCTTATGTCTTCTAAGGAACCTTGATAAATATATTAGTTTTTGTTATTTGCAATGGTTCTTATAATTATATAATTTTATTTATATATTTATATGAATAGCATTATTACAATTTCCTTTGTATTATATTTCTATTATTTAATTGAACAGGTTAGGAGATCTCTTAAACAGTGATCAATGCAAATGGTGAATGTGGCCATTCTTACATTTTTCTGGATTTTAAGGGAACTGTTTCTCATGTTTTGCCATAGTGGATGATGTTTGTTTTAGATTCTTTTATGGTAAGTACTAATTTGGGATATATACACTTTTATCAAATTATAAAAGCACAATTGTACTTTATACCATTTTCTCTGTAGTGAACATTATATGGAGTTTCTATTGCAATAATCAGTTTAATTTTTAATGGATCATGACGATGGAGCTCATCAAAACCTAACCCAGTGTTTGACTGTCTTTAATGTGTTCTTTTTTCCCCAATTTACACTGTAGTCTGCATTAAAATACCATTATGGAAACTCATGGCTTATTACTTTTTTTTTAATTTGGGTTGGGATGGGCGGGATTATGCTTTGAAACCCTCAAAATGAAATAATACTCATATTTTTAGAAGTTCTTCCACCTCCAGAATCATGTCCTCTACTTCTATAAAGCTTGATTTTGGCATATTTAAGTACAAAATTTTTATGATAACTGGAAATAGAATGATCAATCTAATTTCTAGTTGGACTCTAGAAGTAAGTAGGAAATACATTTTTTAAATAAAAAGGCAAGTAAGTAGATAATCACATAATTGAATAGAATTTTATTTTATTTTATTATTTTTTTTAAAGATTTTATTTATTAATTTGACAGAGAGAAATCACAAGTAGACGGAGAGGCAGCCAGAGAGAGAGAGAGGGAAGCAGGCTCTCCGCTGAGCAGAGAGCCCGATGCGGGACTCGATCCCAGGACTCTGAGATCATGACCTGAGCCGAAGGCAGCGGCTTAACCCACTGAGCCACCCAGGCGCCCCTTGAATAGAATTTTAAAAGAGCTTGACTTTACAGTTGAAAGATTAAGGACTATGAAAAGATTTTTCATTTGAGCTTCCACAGACAATTAATGGAAGAAACTGGCTTATCTTCTTCTAGGATATAACTTTAAAATTTTATAGTTCTTTTTGGGCCTGTTTTACGGATAAAATCTCTTGGCTTTCCATGTTTCAATTTAATTCTTTGATCATCCTCTCTCTAAATACCCCTCTTTACTTCCATTGTCCAGTGGTCATTGTTGTTATGATTACTATCATGATTATGGCTTAATGTTTTACTTAAAAATTTCTTCTTATTTTATTGGAACATTTAACACTTATAGAAAGGTTCATAAAACATATGTACATTTTAATGAATAACTACATTGTGGGTAACTGAAACTAGCACTTACTTCAAGAAATAGAACATTGTCATCATCCTTCTCTGCTTCTTTTTTTTTTGTTTGTTTGTTTAATTTTTAATTTTTTATAAACATATATTTTTATCCCCAGGGGTACAGGTCTGTGAATCACCAGGTTTACACACTTCAACTCTAAAAGGAAACAAATTATTATCACATAGCTTAGATTATTTTATGACATTTCAGATAAGAAGCAGAGAAGGAGATTAAGAGTCACTTATCTCCTTCTCTGCTTCTTATCTGAAATGTCATAAAATAATCTAAGCTATGTGATAATAATTTGTTTCCTTTTAGAGTTTCACTTCCTATATAAACTTCTTTAACCAATATTGTTACTTTTGTCAGATTTTGAACTTTATAGGAGTGGATTAATATTGTACTTACCATTTGAAGCTTTCTGTTTTGCTTATAATTCTGCTTTTAATATTTTAGAATGTATTTCAGTTGTTACATATAGATGCAAATTGTAAATATTCATCACTTTATAGTGGCATATTAATATACTAAAATTTATATATCTCTTTTTAATGGATGTTTAATCTCAAGTTTAAAGGTATGCAAATAAAGAACATTTTTGCACATACGCATAGATTTTTCAGCAGATATCCTATATGTACTTTGTTAGATTTCTACTCACTTACTAAGTCCAGTTTTTTTGGTCAGTTCTCTGGAGTTTTCTAAAGGATTATATCATTTTCAAAGATTTTTTTTCTTCCTTCCCAGTCTATGTAACTTTTATTTCCTTTTCATGTCTTATTGTGTTAACTAGGACTCCCAGTATGCTATTGTATAGGAGTGCTGAAAGGGAGCATTCTTGCATTCTTTCCAGTCTTAAAGGGAAAACATCTAGAAAACATCTAGAAATCATCTCTCAATAAGTATGATATTAGCTGTAAGCATCTTGAAGATTTTATTACCAGATTGAGGTAGTTCTCTTTTATTACTAGTTGACTGAGAATTTTTATCATGAAAGGCTATTAGATTTTGTGAAATGTTTTTTTCTGTATCAATTTTATATATACCTTAATTTGTTTGTTGATATTATGGAACATTGATTTTCAGTTTTTGAAATACCCTTGTATGCCTAGAATAACTCATTTATCTATTATTTATTTTATCATTGGATTCAGTTTTTAATGTTTTAAGGATTCTGACATTTATGTTAAAGAGAATTCTTGGACTGTAATTTTCTATTCTTACAGTCTCTTTATCTGGTTTTAGTATTAGGCTAATGCCTGCCACATAGAATGAGTTAAGGAGTGCTACTTCTGCTTCTTTTTTTTATGGAAGAATTTGTATAGAATCAATATCATTTCACATTAAATGTTTGGTAGAATTCACTAGTGAGTCAGTTTAAGTAGGTGCTTTGATTTTTAGAAAATTGTTAATTGTTGATTCAATATCATTAAGAAACAGAGCCTATTCTCTTATTATGCTTTTAATGTCCATTCAGTCAGTGTAGATGACACTCTTATTTCTGATATTAGTAATCTGTATCATCTGTTTTTATTTTTTTGCTTTTGTATGTTTTGATTAGCCTGTTGAGAAGTTTATCAACTTTATCAATCTTTTTTTTTTAAGATTTTATTTATTTATTTGACAGAGATCACAGGTTGACAGAGAGGCAGTTAGAGAGAAAGGAAGGGAAGCAGGCTCCCTGCTGAGCAGAGAGCTTGATGTGGGGTTCTATCCCAGGACCCTGGGATCATGACCTGAGCTGAAGGCAGAAGCTTAACCCATGGAGCCATCCAGGTGCCCTTCTCAATCTTTTCTAACACCCAGATTTAGGTTATGTTGATTATTTTCTATTATTTTTCTGTTTTTTATTTAATTGTTTTCTTCTCTGATTTTTTTTATCATTTGTTTTCTTCTATTTACTTTAGTTTAATATTGTTCATCTTTCTCTATGGTCCAAGGGTGGAAACTTAGGTTTTTGATTTTGTATCTTCTTTTTTCTAATATATGGATTTCATGCTACAAATTTCCCCATAAGCAGTGCTTTTGCTGTATTTTGCTATTTTGATCATTAGAATTTTTTCCATTTAGTTCAGAATATTTCTAAATTCTCTTGAGTCTTCTGAGCTATTAGTTATTTAGAAGTGTGTTTCTTCATATACAATTATTTTTATATTTTGAGCTCTCTTTTTTATTGGTTTAATAACATTACTTTTAATAGTCAACTAAGAACATATTCTCTATGTTTTCTATTCTTTTATATTTGTTAAGGTGTGTTTTATGGCTTGGATTGTGCTTGGTGAATGTTCCATATGAGCTTGAGAAGAATGTGTTCTGCTGTTGGATGGAGTATTCTATAAGTGTCAGTTATTTCAAGCTAATTGGTGGTTCAGTTTAGTTCTAATTTTCTGCCAGCTGGAAATTTCAGTTACTAAAAGAGGGATCTTGAAGTCTCCAGCTACAATAGTGGGATCATCTGTTTCTTTTTGCAGTTCTGTCAGTTTTTTCCTCATGTCTTTTGATGCTCTGCTATAAGGTACATGCATGTTAACAACTGTTATGTCATCTTGAACAATTGACTCTTGTCATTATGTAATGTTCTTCTTTATCCATGATAATCTGTTCTGAAGTCAGCTTTGTCTAAAATTGAGTTATGTCAACTTGTTTTTTGTTTTCTGATTAGTATTAGTATGATCAATCTTCATCCTTTTTATTTATTTTTTTAGACTTTTTTTTAAGATTTTATATTTATTTATTTGACAGACAGAGATCACAAGTAGGCAGAGAGAGAGGAGGAAGCAGGCTCCCCGCTGAGCAGAGAGCCTGATGTGGGGCTTGATCCTAGGACCCTGGGACCATGACCTGAGCTGAAAGCCAAGGCTTTAACCCACTGAGCCACTCAAGCACCCCTCTTCATCCTTTTTATCCTTTTTAATCAGTGTTTCTTTATATGTAAAATAGGGTTCTTGTAGAAAACATATAGTTAAGCATTTTTTAAACTTAAACCAGATAATCTCTATCTTTTTCTTGGAATATTTATACCATTTCTATTTAAAATATTGTTGAAATAGCTGGATTAATTTTTGCAATGTTTTAACTTTTTCGCTTCATTGTACTTGTTCTTTTTAATTTTTTAACTGCTTCCATTTTTCTGACTCTTCTGATTTTAACTGAACATTTTATATGATTTCATTTTCTCTCTCCTCTTAACGTATTAATTATACATTTGTTTAAAAGATTTTTTTTAAGTGGTTGTCCTAGATTTTGAAAAATACATTTACAGGGCGCCTGAGTGGCTCAGTTATCAAGCTTCTGCCTTAAGCTCAGGCCCAGATCCCAGGACCCTGAGATGGAGCCCTGCATCAGGTTCCCTGCTCAGCAAGAAGCCTGCTTCTCCCTCTCCTACTCCCCTTGCTTGTGTTCCCTCTCTCACTGTCTCTCTCTGTCAAATATATAAATAAAAAATATTTAAAAAGAAAAATACATTTACTTCTAATTAAGTCCACTTTTAAATAACGCTATACTAGTTCACAAGTATGCATGTAACAGAGCATTCCCAATTTCTTCTTCCTATCCCTTGTAGTATTGTTGTCATTCATTTTACATAGCCATATATTTATTCATGTAAAACATTGTTATGATTATGCTTTTGAAATAAATAGCTATCTTTTAAATCAATTAAGAATAAGACAAGTATTTTACTTTCATTTTTTTCTTTTCTGATGTTTTTCTTTTCTTTATGTTAATCCAAATTCCTGATTTACATTATTTTTTTCCTCCCTAAAGAATTTCTCTTAACATTTATTGCAGAACCTGTCTGTTTGTGATGAATTACATCAGATTTTATTTTGTCTGATTAAATCTTCATTTTTTACTTTAGAAGAAAAATGTTGCTGGACACATTGGTTTATTTTTTTAAGTACTTCCTATGTTTTAATCGACTTTCTTGTTATATGGTTTCTGATGAGAACCCAAATATAGTTCTCACCCTTATTCTTCAATAAGTAAGGAGATTTTCTCTTTCTGGTTTCTTGCAACATTATGCCTTTATCTTTGGTTTACTGCAGTTTGAATATAATATGCCTGAGTGTAGATATTTTTTAAATATTTTTTTCTGTGTGATGTTCTCTTAGCTTCCCTAGCTTACCTTCCCTGCTGTTTGTTTTTAATATTAGAAAAATTTTGCCATTATTACTTCAAATATTTCTTCTCCATTACCTGTATCCTTTCCCTTTGATATTCCAGTTGCTTGTGTTTCACCCTTTGAAGTTCTGCCACAGTTCTTGTATGTACCATCCCCCACCCCCAACTTGTATTTTAGTCTGGAAAGTTTCTATTGACATATCTTTAAGCTTATTCATTTTTTCCTAGTCTACTAATGAATACATTAAAGGTATTCTTTATTTCTGTTAGTGTATTTTTAATTTCTACCATTTCTTTTTAATTTTCTTAGAGTTGCCATTTCTCTGCTTATATTATTTATCTGTTCTTGCATGTTGTCTTCTCTTTCTTTTATAGCTAACTCTTAATGAATTAATCATAGTTATTTTAAATTTTGTCTCTGGTAACTATAATATCTGAGTTCTATTTAAGTCTTGTTCTGATGCTTGGTTTGTGTTTTTCTTGCTTTTGTCATACCTTGTAATTTTAAAAAAATTAAACATCAGACATGTTGTACTGGATAAAAGAAATTGAAGTAAATAGCACTTCACTGAAGATTTATATTCATCTGGCTAGAGATGGGATTTCTTGAATGTTTATTGTGTGTAAGTAAGTGCCAGAGTCTCAAATTCTTCTAGTGTCTTTGTTTTTGTCTTCCCTCATAACTTTGTGCTTCTCTTTGTACTTCTCCTTGGAAAAAGTCTTTGCCTTGTAGCTAATCCACTCTGAGTATATTGGAGCTCTGTTTTCTAGGTAGCAAGTGGGGAAAGGGAAATCTGCTATAATCTTAGGATTTAGTCTGTCTTTGTCTTTTTTACCATTTACATAACCTGTAGGTGAAGTGTGACTCTTGTCTGTGATCTTCTGAAGTTTTTCTATGGATTCATAGCTTTTTCCTCTTATTAGGTGAGTAAAAAAGACTAAATGTGACTTTGGTGGTTGGGAATCTTTTTCAGGAGGCCTAGAGGCAGAACAAGGCTCAGGTAAAATATTTTTCTTTGAAGAGTATGCCTTTGTTATGGAGAATGATCTGAATGTATTTAAACATGGTTAGTTTCTCCTTCCCTCTGTTAGAAACACAAGATTATTCTTCTCTTTTCCCTCGGAGTCCATCTGGGTGTATGCAGGTAAAAGCCATCAGTGTGGGGGATCTTAAGGACTTGGCTTCACTTTTACTCTCATCTTTCAGCAATTTAACAAAATTACTATTAAATTATTCTTAACAGTTTATGATTCTAGCAGCTTCTGCTCCAGATGTTTCTCTGGATGCATCTGGTTTTCCAGATTTCATAGTGGCAGTTTTTCTTGTGACTTCAGTTCTCTAATTGGCCCAAGAAAAGTCACTGATATTTTGTTTGTTCAGCTTTTTTTATGGTACAAAGACTAGAATGACAACTTCCAAATCCTTTACATGTTGGTGAAGAAAGCTTTTCGGTCTTTTTATTCTTTCCTAGCTTTACTGAGATATAATTGACATATTGTGTAAATTTAAGATGTATGATGTGATGATTTGATACACATATGTATTGTGAAATATTTACCACAATATGGTTAATTAATATATTTTCACCTCACATTATTGCCTTTTTGTTTCTGTTGTTATGAGGAGAACATTAAAGGTCTGTTCTCATAGCAGTTTTCAAGTTTGCACTACAGAATTGTTAACTATCATCACTATGTATTATATTAGCTCCCCAGAACTTATTTATCTTATGACTGAAAGTTTGTACACTTTGACCCAAATCTCCCCATTTCCCTCACCCCTTAGTTCCCGGCAAGCACCATTCTGTCTCTATGAATTTGGTATTTTTAGGATCTACATGTTAGTGAGCTCAATGGCTTATACAGTATTTGTCTTTCTCTTTCAGTCTTCTGAAATGTAGCCACTCAGAGGATTTAATTTGTTGATGACTAGTTTAATTTTGGCTGATGACTAATAAACTTTAGCCAACTTTTTGTATGTTTATTGTCCTTTTAGATATTCTTTTAAATGCATTGCTGTTTAAGACTTTGCCTGTTTTTTTTTTTTCCTAAGTAGTCTGTTCTTTTCTCAGTGACTTGTAGAAGGACTTTATGTATTCTCAATGTGTCCTTTATCAAATATGTGTTACAAATATGTCTCACTCTGAGTTTTTGCCCTTTTAACTTTATAATGGTAGTTTTTAATAGGAAGAAGCCCTTATATTTACTTTTAATGCAGTACAATTTATCAGTGTTTTCTTAGCTTTTACTTACTGATTTTTGGAAACTTCTATAGTCTCTTTCTAGAAGCTTAATTATTCTGCCTTTCACATTTACATGCACAATCTATTTGGCATTGGTTTTTGCATATAGTGTAAGGTAGGATGAAGATTTATTTTTTCTTATATTAGGACTTATATGACTTATTAATACATTTTTCTTTACTCCTCTGCTATATTCTGCCACTTTTCTTAAAAATTATGTATACATGATTAACATGAACATTCAATGTATGGCAAATATGACAGAGTTCAATAATAAAATGACAGTAGTGTTTTGGATACCTTATTACATTCCTCACTTTATTTGGTTCTATCTATACCTATACCATACTACCATAATTAGTGTAGCTTGTAGCTTTAGTATGTTTTTCTTTTCTTTAATTTATTTGACAGAGAGAGTGAGATCACAAGCCCGCAGAGAGAGAGGGAGAAGCAGGATCCCTGCTGATCAGAGAGCCCGATGCGGGGCTCTATCCCAGGACCCTGAGATCATGACCTGAGCCCAAGGCAGAGGCTTTAACCCACTGAGCCACCCAGGCACCCCAGTAAAAGTTTTGTTATCTGGTAGTGATAATCCTCCAACATTGTTGTATTTCGTAGTAGTCCTAGTTTTTCATAGCAAGTTTTATTGCAACCATAGTAGTAATTTAAATTTACTTTATTGTTTATTTTTTCCTTTATCTCCATTTTTAAAAAGACTTTATTTAATTATTTGACAGAGAGAGAGAAAGAGGGAAAGAGAGAGAGAGAACATAAGCAGGCAGAGATGCAGAGGTAGAAGGAGAAGCAGGCTCCCCACTGAGCAGGAAGCCTCACCAAGGGCTGGATCTCAGGACCCTGGGATTGTGACCAGACCCCAAAGCAACTGCTAAACAGACTGAACCAACCCCTCTCTCCATTTTTTCCTATCCTATTTTTTATTTTCCTCCCCTAAAGGACTCTCATTGGCATTTCCATTATAGTGGGTAGGCTGCTAATATATCTTCTTTTTTTGTTTAGCTGATAATGTCTTCATTTTTCTTTATTTATAAAAAGCTTTTAATATTTGAATGCACATTTAGTATCATGTACTCTGAAAGAAATTGACATCTTGATTTCTGTTATTCTGAAATCTGTTTGAATGATATTAATATAGACACTCTAGCTTCTTTGATAGTATTTGCATGATCTATTTTCCACCTTTTTGCTATTATATGTTTGCATTTTCAAATTGAAAATGGCTTCTTTTAGGGCACCTGGGTGGGATAGTCGGTTGAATGACCAAGTGTTGGTTTTAACTCAGGTCACAAACTTAGGGCAGTGAGAATGAGCTCCGAGTTAAGCCCTGCCCTCAGCAGGGAGTCTGCTTGGGATTTTCTGCCTCTGCCCTATGCTTTTGTATGCTCTCTCTCTCAAATAAATAAATAAAATCTTTAAAATGGATTTCTTTTAGAGGACGTATTGTTGGCTCTGGGTTTCATATGTGATTTGATCATTTCTGTCCTTTAATTGTAATGTTTATACCACTTATATTTCATATGATTAGAGATATGGTTGAGTTTTAATTTTTCATTTTGCTACTTGTTTTCTATCTGTCTTATGTATATTTGGTTCAATTTTTTCCTCTTTTTCTGCTTTCTTTTAGAATAATTGAGCATTTTTATTATTCCATTTAAATTTTACTTATAGATTCTATAGTTTCACCTCTTTGTTTTATTTTTTCAGAGTTTTTTCTAGGGTTAATAATATGCATCTTTAATGTATCAGTTTACTTTTAAATTATATTTTACCATATTACCCATATACCATATCACATATACAATGGACTATGCCCATATTTCTGCTCTTTTGTCATTGTTGTAGGTTGTAGAATGTAGAACAATAATATTGTAGAACTCTACCTATATAGAAGTAAAATATGTAATATAATCAACATGTGTAAAGTAAAATAAAATCTACAACTATTATTTTTAAACTATTTTAAAGAGATAAACAATGAGAAAAATACTTTATATTACCTACATATTTACCATTTACATAACTTAATTCTATTTAGAATCATTTTCCTTTTATCTCAATTATTTTAACATTTCTTTTTTTTTCTTTTTTTTTTAAAGATTTTATTTATTTATTTGACAGATCACAAGTAGGCAGGGAGGCAGGCGGGGGGCGGGAAAACGGGCTTCCCACTGAGCAGAGAGCCTGATGCGGGCTTGATCCCAGGACCCTGAGATCATGACCTGAGCCGAAGGCAGAGGCTTAACCCACTGAGCCACCCGACACCCTCATTCCTGGTATTTTTTTTTTTTTTAAAGATTTATTTATTTGACAGAGAGAGATCACAAGTAGCCAGAGAGACAGGCAGAGAGAGAGAAGGAAGCAGGCTCCCTGCTGAGCAGAGAGCCCGATGTGGGGCTCAATCCCAGGACCCTGGGATCATGACCCAAGCCGAAAGCAGAGGCCTCAACCCACTGAGCCACCCAGGCGCCCTCCTGGTATTTTTTAACATGGATACCAGTCACAATAAATTTTATATTGTTGTTTGCTGGTTTTGAAGAGATCCCTATGCAGATCTCTGAAGTCTCCCTGTAGCTTCCTTTTCTCTGATATCTGCATATATATTCTAGACCCTTGACCTCTGTGAACTCTGATCCCTATCCACATAATCAGGAAGACTGCTGGATTCAGTTTGGGCCACTCCTCCTCCCCTTGTTACAACATGGAAATTGCCTCAGACAGGAAATGGAGACAATTTTATTTTCTATCAGGAATTATATTTCTGGGCTATCTCTTATCAATTTTAAAAACTATGATAGAATATTATACAATATGTTGTAAAATATATCACATTTTGTATACTTTTTCTAGTTGTTTAGAAGGTGAGAGTGTATATCAGTCCCATTTACTTCATCATAGCTGGAAGCAGAAATCTCTATTTTTACTTAATTTTTGAAGAAAAATTTTCTCGGGCATAGTATTTTAAGTTTGTGGATATTTTGTTTCATTTCATTGCTTTCTAGTTTCCATTGGTCCTTTAATTTTATTTTTCTTTGAAGGATTTTGAAGGAATAATATGTTTTCTCTTACTGGTGTTTAAATGTTCCCCTGTGTTTGTTTTATGTCAGGATTTTTTTATGCTGCAACTGAGTGTTATAGACTGAATATTTGTGTTCTCCCCCAAATTTATATGTTGAATTCCTAACCACCAGTGTGATGGTATTTGGAGATGAGGCGTTTGGAAAGTAACTAGGGTTAGATGAGGTCATGAGAGTGGGGCCCTAATGATAGGATGAGTTGAGTGACTTTATGAAGAGATGCCAAACACAACATTTGTGCCTTCTGAGACTGGCCATCTGCAAGGCAAGAGAACTCTCATCACACCACA
Source organism: Mustela nigripes (assembly GCF_022355385.1). Taxonomy (NCBI): domain Eukaryota; kingdom Metazoa; phylum Chordata; class Mammalia; order Carnivora; family Mustelidae; genus Mustela; species Mustela nigripes. Next base: position 89,401,742 of record NC_081569.1, read on the forward strand.
CAGGCACACTCATCTCAGACTTTCAACCTTCAGACCTGTGAGAAAGTAAATTTCCACTATTTAAGTCACCTGGTTTTTGGTGTCTTATAATGGCAGCCTATGCAGACTAAGACACTGAGGTATACTTTTTAATTTATTATGCCAGAGTTTATAGGTTTTCTTGAATTTCTTCATACCTTTTACCAGCTATAAGGAATATTGTATCTTTGAATATTACTTCTTCCCCCTTGTCTGGAAGTCAGGTCATCTGGGACTCCAGTTACATGTACGGTGTATCTGTTCACAATGTTCCATGTAGCTCTTTGTTTTCTTTTCTGGATTCCCAATCATTCCTCTTAATGCTTAATTTAGATATTGTCTTCCAATATAGTTCTCCAAATTTCTAGTTTTTCTTTAAAAATGTCTGCTCTCCTACTAAATCCATCTATGGAGTTCTGAATTTTTGTTCTAGAATTTATGTTTGAAGTTTTAATAAGCTGTACTTTTCTTACATATTTCTAAATTTTATCATTTAACTTGTAGTTCATATTAAATTTATTTTAAGGTTTGTGTCTGGCAACCAACAAATCAAAAAGTTCAATATCTTGTATCTTTTATAATTGTATATTTTACTTTTTTCTATGAAGTCAAATATTGCCTTTCTATTTGACTGCTTATTTTTTAAATTTTGTTCCAAATATTGGATATGAAAAATTATGAAAATAGTTTGAATATATGGATAATATTTCAGCAGACAAAATCACATCCAGAGTGTACTTTTGCTAAGAAAATGCAAGTAAGGTGAGGGATGTTCACTTCAATCCAATTAAGACTTGACTTTAGTCCTTCTGAAGACTGATCTATTTGTAGTCCGCACGTGTTCTTAGATGAAGCCTAACACTTGTTCTTAGATGAAGCTCTTCTTCATCCAGTGTAAAATTGTATGTTTACTAAGGCCATTCCTGTTTTGAAAGCCTATTTAGAAAGCTCCTTCTTTTGTTTGTTTATTTGTTTGGCTTCAAACCCTGGAACTCTCAAAAGCTGTGTTTAGCATCTTTGCCTGTCGTTTTGTTCTAATTCACTGCAGAATGAGAAGGTTTTATGTTTATAGTGACCTTTAGGTTTATAGTGACCAAATGTCTGAATCACTTTGGGGTCACAGTAAAGAACTTTCCTTTTCTTCTGGATCTTGCCACAAACTTTCACTACCTTAGTCACTTTAAACAGACAGACACAGAGACACACCCACTTTTTTTCTAGAGGGTTGGTTCATATTAAACTAGTTATTGTCAAAACGAGAAGTCATAATAGAGTTTTATGTTTAGATTCTGTATCTAACAAATTCAGTTAAATTTCCTCTTTATTTTAATAATATATCTGTAGATTTTATGTACTTTCTACTGCCAATTACATTAGAATTATGGACAATAAGAGCTTTGTTTTGTCCTCTACAATTCTTCCTTTTTTTTTTTTTTTTAAGATTTTATTTATTTATTTGACAGAGAGATCACAAGTCGGCAGAGAGAGAGGGGGAAGCAGGCTCCCCACTGAGCAGAGAGCCTGATGCGGGGCTCAATCCCAGGACCCTGAGATCATGGCCTGAGCCCAAGGCAGAGGCTTAACCCACTGAGCCACCCAGGTGCCCTGTCCTCTACAATTCTTATTTATTTTTTTTCTTGACCTACTCTGATAGATAAACATTCAGTAGAATTTTGAATAGAATTTGTAATGGAAAGCGTCATTATTCTTTACCTTAAAAAAGAAATTCAGCAAACGTTTCACTATAAATATTATGTGTGCTTTCTTCTCTAATCTTGATTGGCCAGTAATCAATTTTTAACGTTAATGACCAGGATATTATCATCCATTTTTTTTTCCACATCTGCTAAGATCAGTGTATGATTTCACAATGTCTAAGTAGCTTTACATTTGGGATTAAACTTCTGTTGGTCATGATATATGATCCTTTTTATGTTTTATTGAATTTGATTTGCTAATGTTTTTCTTAAGATATATATTTATGTGTTTATGAATGAGATTTTCCTATAATCGTCCTTTTCATATTCTTAATGATAACACTGCTTAAGAAAATGCTTTGGGAGAAAAAATAAATGAAATAAAGTAAATAAAATAAAATATAAAATAAAATAAAAATCTTTGGGGGAATATTGTGTCCTTTTATATTTTCTAAAAGTGTTGATATAGGGTTAAAGTTATTTCTTTTTTGAATGCTTTGTAGAATTTAACAAGGACAATGTCTAAGCCTGGAATTCTCACTGTACAAAGATTTGAGATTACAGATTTCACTTCTTTAGTGATTATAATACTATTCAGGTTATTCAGTTACATTTAAGTTAGTTTTGAAAGATATATTTGTTTTCTAGGAGCTAATACCTTTAAGCTAAATATACTTTTATTATTTTAATGTCTGTATCTTCAGTACTATTATTTCATTTTTTACTCCCAATCTTGGTTACTTGTGCTTCCTTTTTCTTTTTTAATTTTAGTAGTTATCTGTGAACTGTTCGTGTATTTTGTCTTTTAAAGGTGTAACTATTGGTATTGTTGATATTTTCTCTGGTATATTTGTTTTCTATTCAGTTAATTTCAGCTTACATCATTATGATTCCCTTCCTGTTACTCCCATGAATTATTTTGATGTATTTTTTTCTAACTACTGGAGTTGCATTTTTTTTTTTTAAGATTTTATTTATTTGGGAGAGAGGGCATGAGCATGAGTGAGGGGTAGAGGAAGAAGGAGAAACTGACTCCCCACTGAACAGGGAGCCTGATGCAGGACTTAATCCCAGGACCCTAGGGTTATGACTTGAGCTGAAGGCAGATGCATAACCAACTGAGCCACCCCAGCATCCCTGGAGTTGGATTATTTTATTTTATTTTTGTTAATTAATTTTCAATCCTAATTCCTAAGTAATATGTAAACATAAGGCTAACCATTTTTTTTGTTTTGTTTTGTTTTAAGTACTGATTTAGTTGCAATACTTACTATTGGTGTATAACATTTTCATCAACATTCAATATAATTTTTCCTTTTTGGGGTTCGTTTTCCAGTTTTATTGAGAATTAGCTGACACACATCACTATATCAGTATATTTTCTTTTTTACATTTTCTTTTGTAAATTGATTATTTAGGAATGTTTCTCATTTTGTAGGAGTTATGGTTGATTTAAAACTTCATTCATTTTAGTCAGGAACCATAGTCTTTCTGTTTAAATATGTTAAGATGTTGTCTTATGGCCTTATATATAGTCAAATATTTAAATTATCTATAAGTGCATGACATAACTATCTTATGATTGTTGGGTATTATGTACATTATATATTCACTGGAGTCACCTGTTTACTGAGTGATTAAATCTATATACATTTTGCATTTTCCTTTGTATTCTGTCAATAATAGAGAAAGATATGTTAAAATCCCCAGGTATTGTCTTGGATTTACTTATTTCTTCACAAAATGGCAAAAGGTTTGCTCTCTGTATTTTGAGGTGATGCTATTTGGTGAAAATAGATTTAAAGTGTGTTGGCCTCCAGGTAAATTGAAATTCTTAGCTTTATGAGCCAATTTATTATCTGTATGATGCTTTTGCTTTAAGGTAATTATTTGATTACCTATTTTTTAAAATGTCTTTCAGAAATCATTCTAACTTTATTGAAATTATAGTTTAGAATTTCAGTAGACCACTGCTTATAAAATACTTCAAGAATAATTTGAAGATAAGATGATAACAGATCTGTCATGATCATTTTCTCTAGAAAGGTAGATGATTAATCAACCTCAGGAGAAGAGTTCAGATGTGGTTATCTACCTGTCTCAGGTGCATAATGGATTTACTTGCCTGTAAGGACTGACCAGTCATCCTTAATAACAAAGTGAAATCAATATGTTATAATAGGTAAAAATGATTAAACTTTTTGCATATGGTGTATTATCATTTTAGATTAACATTTGTTTCACTTAATTTTTCCCCAAATGTTTACTCAGTTCTGATATGGGAGGTAAATGTTTCAAGACTAATTAAAACTTCGATTGGTAGTTTTTGCCACAATCATTTCATTTAAAAATTATTTCCTATTAATGGTGTCACTAAATATCTGTCTTGGTTTGTTACTGATAAAAGTGCCTTTGGCAGTGCCGAGTTTACATTAAGAGGCTTATTTCATCTCAATTTTCAGGTTATATTGCTGAAGTAGATGAGATATGATATCCATCTTTATTAGAGGATGGAGTAGGACATTCTTTATTTAAAGGTGAGGCTATCCTGAAAATTTTTGCTGGATAAGCCTTCTGAATATCACTTAGTTACTAAGGATTGATTACTGATATACCTAGAAATTTAAGACATTGTAAAAAGGAATGCAGTCCCTTAACTTTGGTTATCCAATGTGGTAGAACAACAAATTGTGTTTACAACAAATGTGATAAATGCAAATACATTAAAAAATCATTTGTAAAACATAGCAATCACACAAGTTTGATATGAGTCAGACTTTTCTCTCTACAATATGATATACAAAAATCCCATGCTTATAATAAATATATATTTCATTCTTGAACTAGCTTTCTTAGAAAATTTCATACCATTAAAAAGAAGAAAATTTCATAACATTAAAAATTCTGTAATATAATTTTTCTAGAAAAGACTTTTTTATTTGTGAACACATGGCATACTTTTTATTATCTCCAATGCTTTATATTAATTCAGAAGACCTATTGCTTTAGACACAGGACCACTGGCTTCTGGCAGGGTAACATTAAATTTTATTGACCAAACTGGGACACTTTCAGCTGGACAAATGCGAATCCAACCAGTATTCTGAGGCAATGGTCATCCGCTGGAACTCATCCAAACATAACCATATTATACAATTACCCTACTTCTAAAGAAAAGATTAATACCAGTGATCGTCCTGCCAATGAGAAATGTGGATCAAGCACAAAGAAGATTGCTAGCTCATCAATTTCTATCCAGAGATTTTTGCTGTCAGATGTTTGTTTATTTTTGATAATATATACTTGAATGTCCCAAATGTTCCTCAAGTACATTATAACCAGAACTGAATGTACCTTTGGAAATCTATTGCCTTTGTATTCCTTTGCCACAGCCAGAAACAGGAGAGTTATTAGGGCCTCCTCTTATAATCTACTAGTAATTTGCCACCAACTTTATTGATTTTACTCATTCTTATCATTCTCATTTCTACTGCTTTGACTCTGTCATATCACGCCTCATGTTTATAAATATGGCCCCCTCCACAACGGTATTCTTGTCTGTGGTCCACTTCTGTAACCTCATTACATTTTTAATCACATCACATTTTTAATGTGACAATTTAAGTCACACCCACATGAAAAGAATATAATCAACTTCCTAGAGATTTCAGGAAATTTCAAACTGTATCCCAGAATCTGCAATTTTCTCATAATGCTGTACTTCATCCATGTTCTACCTCTGACCATTTCTCTTTCATCTGTATTTGCTTTGTTTAATAATACTAGGGTGTTCATAATCCTTGCCTATCATATGATATTTCAATAGAAGACTGATGTTGTAATTTTCTAAGAATGTAATTTTGTCTGATTATAATAGTCAAGTGTGATTATTATAGAAAAATCACAAAATAAGAAATAATAAGTAATTCATAAACATTATTCAGATATTACAACTATTAATATGTTGCCACAAGACTATCCAATATTCTGTATCTTTATAAGTTTATGGATGTGAATATATATGGGTAGATAAATAAGTAAATTCATTGAACTTGTATTTTATATAGAGTTTCAGAATTTTATCATAATTATCAGCATTCTGCATTATTTCATGTTCTTCAAAAATAAGTTTTTTGAAGGGCACCTAGTGGCTCAGTTGGTTAAGCATCTGCTTTTGGTTCAGGTCATGATCCCAGGGTCCTGGGATCGAGTCCCACATTTGGCTCCCTGCTCAGCGGAGAGCCTGCTTCTCCCTCTCCTTCTGCCTGCCACTCTGCCTGCCACTCTGCCTACTTGTGCTCTCTCTCTTACAAATAAATAAAATCTTTAAAAAAAAAGTTTTTTATAAAGGCTAAGTAATATTTTATTTGTGCATATCTTAGCAAATTTAACCTTTGTTATATTTTATGTTATGAATATTTTAATATATCACATAATTTTTGTTTGTATCTCTACTTCATTAGATAGATTTCCACATGACTCTCTCTGGCTATATTGCCCTACTTAACAACCTCATAAGCATTGAAACATGTATGCCCATTTGACTGTCCTATTTCTTACTTTAAGCATGTTCACTAAATAGACACTTCCAAATATTTTCAATTTGTTATAGATAATTGGGTATTCAGTTCAATTGGGTATAAGATAATAATTTCTTAGTATTTTTCTATGTCTTAATCATTAAAAGATTTTAGTATAATTGTAATATTTCTTATTTTTTGTCTTTTCCATTTACATCTTTACTTTAAAAAATTAATTTTGTTTAAATTGATTACTGAG